>NC_139980.1:34688164-35050664 GCF_963993115.1 Abramis brama
CCTATATAAGCTCTCTGTTTCCACACACACACTTTGTGAAGTCTTGTTTGTGTTACACTGCGTTTCTGAGCGCTTTAGCTGGTGTCCTGTACACATACGTATACGAATTAATAATAATTACATAAAATAAAATAAAATACAAAACAAATTTCTAATGATGACCCTGTGAGAACAGTGACCCATAATATATATCATAATATATACAATTATACACATATGCAAATGAGCCCCGCCTCCACTCACTCACTCAGCTCAGAGATCCACTGGTTGACGATCACACGTTGATCTGATTGGTTACAAGGTAGTTTGTGACGTCAGAAACACCAGCGATTTCAAAGCGTGTTTTTGAGACTGTCTTTGGTTCACTGCAGTTTTAAGGAGGAAATACTCAGCAATGGAGTCGACTTATGAATTTACACATGGTTTGTCTTAAAGCATATGAAAAACACCACATAGACACATAAACAACATTAAAAGCTGGACTTTAATAGTCTTGGTTTTGGGTTCTTTATATTTTCATGGGCTGATGATTCATTCACAATAAGACCTGAGTTATGAATGAAATATCTGCTGGTTCTCGACGGCTGTTTGATATTATTATATTGGAGAGAACGAGACTGCGGAAATGAACACATCGCCCTCGTCCCGTTTACGGCCCTCCATCACCACGGCAACCTCGCACTGGGATGTTGGTCATTGTCCTTCCCCCAAACATTCACACATCCCAGCATCCTCTGGGAACGCACACGCTCCCGGGTATCCCAGCATGCTCTGCTCTCATGCTCATTCACACATGCTGAGGTCGAGCAAACAAACAAAAACAGACGGGAGGAAATTAATATTGTATATTTATGATTATAAATCTGACCGTGATATAAATTTAAACGGCATCGTGAATAATGTGGTGCATATTTTATTTCGCCAGTTTGTTTTCTAACACCTGCTCGTCCTGTAACTTTATATGAGAGCATTAATACAATAATTTAATAATTTTAATAGTATTTCTTCTTTTGAACTGTCCATTTCATCAAACTGATTAAAATGTCATAAAAATACACACTATTGGTCAAAATTAAGCAAAATTGGGCTCTTCTGCTCAAGGCTGCTTTAATACGATCAAAAATACAGTAAAAATACAGAAATATTATTCTTATGTAAATCATCTGTTTTCTATGTGAATATACAGTAAAGTGTAATTTATTCCTGTGATCAAAGCTGATTTTCAGCATCATTACTCCAGTCTTCAGTGTCACATGATCTTTGATGAATAGAAAGTTCTAAAGAACAGCATTTATTTGAAATAGAATCTTTTGTAACATTATAAACGTGTTTAGTGTCACTTTTGAACAATTTAATGCATCCTTTATAAATAAAAGTGTCCTGACCCCAAGATTTTGAACGGTACTGTTACTGTACATAAATAAATATAGCTGTTGTTACTATAAATATGAAAAATATCAAACTTTGTTAGTCTGATAAACTCAAGAAAGAGAGAAACGTTGAAGCTTTTATTATTTCTGCCCCTCATTAGTGTTTTGCTTTTACCCATAAGAACTGAGAGCACTGAAGAGAGTCGAAGGGCTCGAGTCTGATGTTTGATGTCCTGCACTAAAACTGACCCTTTCTCCCCGAGCAAACACTTCATTTGCATAACGACAGAGACCAACCACAGAGAGTGGAACGCTCATGCAGCAGCCAATCAGAGAGCAGTCGGCTCAGCCACAGCCAATGAGAGCGCTGGATGTCTATAGATGTGATCGGCCAAACAGCTGGTTTCCATTAGAGTCTCCTGAGGTTCTCACAGAGAGAGAGAGAGAGAGAGAGATGTCCGCAAGACTCTCGCTCTTATGTAACGCATGCGTTCATGAAGCCATGGCTCACTGTCTAGTTATGTCTCGTTTGAACTAGTGTCGGTCGGCTGTGTTTGCATTAGAATAATGCACGATATACAGTCAAACCAAAAATTATTCAGACCCCAGATATAAACATTGATCTTTTTTTTCACTAGTGTGATCAGGACACTATAGTTCATTTCTGTAAGTGAGGAGAGCAAAATAAAGTAAACTGTGACATATTACACCCAAACATTCTTCATTCAGTGACTACCAGGAAAAATGTGGGAGCAGAAATGATTCAGACACTTTGAGCTGATCATGTTTTGCTGAAGTGTGTTTTCTTTAATTGCTAATGCTCTTTTTACACACAGACTGAACAACATGAAGCATTGCTTGGTGATTGGTTGAGCTAAACTGGTATTATCTAATTGTGTAGTTAAATTTAACAGCTGACAGATATTCAACATAATTCATGTGTGAGACAGTCTAACAGAAGGACGGACAAAACCAGTCAAATATCAACTGAGTTCGTCATATTTTATTACCATTTTCTAAACTATAGCGAATAAACTGTGATAATGTGAGAAATGTTGAAGGTGTGTGAATAAATGTTAGTTTGACTGTATGTGTGAGATATTGTCTTCCGTCCAGCGACTGCATAAACTGAATCAGTCACTTTAGATAAAAGCTTCTGCCAAATGCATGATTGTAAAAGCAGAACACACTACTCTATCCCACAATGCAATGCTCTCAACTCGCTCTTTCATTTCAAGTGCCATGGATGGAGGAGGCGTAGTGTCATAATATCAGCCACTAATTTTAATATTCCCTTTCGAACCAGTATTTGATCAGCCTGCCAAAAGTTAAGACATTTTACGCATAATGTATTTCTCAGATAAAAAAAAAGTAAATGTGCAATTATGCAAAGTAGTATGAGCTGTCAAACTGATTAATTGCATCTAAAGTAAAAGTTTGTAAATATGTGTGTGTGTGTGTGTACAGTATATTAACAAATTTGTAGATGTGTATGTGTGCGCGTGTAAATATATCTATATTATATATAATTTTATATATATATATATAGAGAGAGAGAGAGAGAGAGAGAGCGAAAGAATGAGAATATATATATATACACACACATACATATAGTATATAATCATTTTATCATATATATAATATATAATTTATTTTATAACATTTATTTCTAAGGTATCAAAAGTAAACATGCAATATAGTGTGACCAAAAGTAGCATATATTAACTGTTCCATAATGCATAATTACCAGGACAGCACTGGTGAAATGAAGTAAAATATTTTATTTATAAACATAGTTTTATTTTATTTATAAACAAATAGTTTATTTATAAACTGTAAACAACATTTATTTAATTATATGTAATTATTAAAATATATTTAAAATAAATAATAATTGATTTAATATTTTCAATCAGACAACACAATGTTTAAATTTTCGGCTGAGTTATTGATTTTCCACAGAGCAGGACGTGTGATATCTGAGGTTTTTGAGCAATCAGGTTAAAGTAAGAGAAGTGTGTGTTCTAGCTCTGATCAGTGAGGTTTAGCTGAAGCTCGTCTGTGAACGCCACACACACCGAGTCTGATGTGATGCTCAATCATGGATAAAGCCTCTTCAAGTGCCGGTGCAGATCCAGGATCAGTCTTCTGTGTGTAATTGAATGTGAGTAAATGCTCGTGTCCGCTGCGACCTTGGCCACCGACATGTCCAACTGCATGAATAAATGAGAAGCCGGAGGTGAGGCTGATATCCCAGAGTGCTTTGCTCTTATCTGGACATGTACACACACACACACACACACGTGCAGCTCTCCCGTCTCTGGACGTTTCTGATGTTTCTATGCACATATTTAGAGCTGCACGATTAGAACGATCTCTGACATCTCCGGGAACGAGCGCAACGCTGGAGAATCCTTCAGAGAAACTGATTAGCATCGCTCTGGTCAACTGAAGTTAAATCCTACAACACTGACGAATCCTCAGGAGAAATCAGAGCCGCTCCGCTCTCGAATCTAATGAATCTGATCAGCGAAGGTTTAAATCTGCACAAGAAAACACTGCAGACGAGACTATTGACAAATCATTTAATCAATGAATGTAAAAATAAATCTTAAACATGAATCTTAAATTGCATTGCAATGTAATGCATTTGTAGATTACATTAACATCATATTATCATATTTAGCAACACAAACAGCCCAATTTAGCCAGATCATATTTATCAATATTAGCAATTTTCATTTTTATACATTCATTATTTATTAGCTAGCCTACATTTATACTACATCCGCCATGTTGTCCTCAACATGTGATGTCTACCAACATCAGTTACGCCCATAGACTGTAAATATGGGCGTAGTGTGTGTGACGTCAACCGTAGTGTTTCTGAAGAGCGTTTTCGAAGCCCAAAGTGGGCGGAGCCGGCCGTCGCCGTCTTGGCAGCGTCACTCCCGGATAAACGTAAATGTGCAGCGAGGCGGATTAGCTGAGGTGACGTGACGCTAACAGACAGCAGACAAACGGCTAGCAGTGACATCAGCGCAGTCCACCTGTCACTCAAGTGGCCACGCCCTTAATTATGCACAACTTTAAGGCTTAATATAATTTAAATGGATGAGTTATAAAAATATTCACCCCCCTCACAGTCGTCATGAAGGGCAAAATTAGCAACAAAGATCAAACCACTTTTTGCACCAGACTGTAAACATGTTTTATTCTGCTGTAAATTTGGGCATTTTAACATGGGGCTCTATGGGATTGAGTCTCTTCTGCAGCCGGCCTCTAGTGGCCAGTCGATGAACTGCAGTTTAACTCACTTCAGTGTTGATTCACGAGAGAGACGGGGAGGTTGTCGCTTTGTTACGTCAGTTACTGTCACTAGTAAATGCTCTCCCGTGGCCTCATGGGATAGTAAAGTGTCAATCATATGCGCATTTTAGAATCTTGTCGGAAAAAGAAGCAGATCATCTGGGGACTTTTCCCTTTACTATGAACTTGGACATTCTACTCTGTTGGCGTAATGTTTTTTACATACTATATAGTAGGGAATTATTCGATTTCGGATGCAGCGTATCCAGATAGAGACAAGCATTTGCTGTTCACCAAAACTGTCACAGCCAATCAGAATGTAATGTATAGCAGAGCGGATTTTGGACCAATGAGATTCCACGGTGGGCGGAGCTACTCAACATCAGTCAAGTGATTGACAAAATGTACTGTTGCTCATCACAGCAGATTATTAAAGTCCCCCGTGGTGAAAATACAGCTTTTAATGTTGTTTATGTGTCTATATGGTGTTTTTAATCTGCTTTAAGACAAACCATGTGTAAATTCATAAGTCGACACCATTGCTGAGTATTTCCTCCTTAAAACTGCAGTGAACCAAAGACAATCTCAAAAACACACTTTGAAATCGCTGGTGTTTCTGACGTCACAAACTACCTTGTAACCAATCAGATCAACGTGTGATCGTCAACCAGTGGATCTCTGAGCTGAGCGAGTGAGTGGAGGCGGGGCTCATTTGCATATTCATAGAACCACAAATACTAAATGAGGCAAGGGTGTCGAGTTACATTCAAGACATTTTAAGGCAAAAAAAAAACGTTTAAATGTCATTTTGGTGATCAAAGATGAGTTTTAAGGGATAAAATTATTGACTACAGAAGGACTTTAAAAACAAGAGGCAGTTTCAATCGCTTTATAACATTGTTAAATTTGAACCTTGATATACTACGACAATGCAACAGTCAGAGAAAGCAACACTCTCCCAGTGACAGGACTGAAGTCGAGACGAGTGTCTTCACACACCAGCGCACAGAAGCTTGTCAGTGGATGTGATGTTTCATATCTTCCTCATCTCCAGGGTCTCACACATATGGAGACACGCTTAGCTTTCCTTCCATGAGCTCAATCCCTCCCGCCAAGCGCAAAGAGACGCGCGTACGAGCGGCGAAGAGTATCATCACTCTGTGTACAGTGTGAATCTGACGATCCTGAAACTACATCTTAGATACATTTGGTAATAATAATAATCATAATATCTTCATGCCTTATAGTCGCATTTAGAAGATTAGGGCTGTGCTATAACATAAATCACATTTTGCGACAATATAAACAATCAAGCAGTTGTTTACATCGCTTTATGTGAAATATAGAGATGTGCCACAATATAGTTTATATTTTGATACAATAAACGCTAAAGCAATTGAGATTTACTATTTAGTATTTATCACTTTATGTGATTATACTGTGTATGTGATTAAAGTTTGATATATGTGCAATAATATAGTTCACATTTAGCAATTATATAAATAATCAAGCAGTTGAGATTTGCTATATACTGTATGTATTAGGGCTGTAAAAATGAGAAAATCACTCACTGCTCGACTGAATAACTTTTTTAGCTTTAATAAGGATTAATCTATATTTAATTAATAATTTTTTCAGTGAAGACTGTGAAGTGTTTGATAACTTTATTCAATATCTGTATATATCCTACCTGTAGTTGATCATTAAAACTCATCTTTGATCACCAGAATTACACATTTAAATGTTTTTACCTTGTAAAAATTCTTCATGCCTTAAAATATCTTGAATGTAATGCGACACCCTTGCCTCATTTAGTATGCGCGGTTCTATGAATATGCAAATGAGCCCCGCCTCCACTTACTGCCTTTGTTTCACTGCAGGTTTAAGGAGAAAATACTCAGCAATGGTGTCGACTTATGAATTTACACATGGTTTGTCTTAAAGCACATTAAAAACACCACATAGACACCATGGGGACTTTAAAGCACTGTTTATAAGGTTACATGGGTCAAAAACAACGAAAACAATAACGTTCTGTGCATTTTGACTGGGAAAGTAAACACAACACAGAAGAAAGGATCTGTCACTTTTGTCAGAAGTCTAGAGTTCTCTGGGTCAAACAAATTTGAAAGAAAAAAGTGAAGATGAAGAAGCTGGACGGGCTTCAATGATAGATTTGAGTTGTTGTAGTGAACAATGATCAATGATGCTCAGAGGAAGCTGAGAAGAAACTTCATTACACAGAATCTGCTAATGTCGCACTTCGAAGAGTTTGAAAAATGACTGAGAGAAACTATAATATGCAAACTACTAGAGTCCACATTATGCTGTTTTACAAAGTCTTGCTGTAGTTTTCAGCCTCTACTAGAACAGGTTTTCCTGCTTGAATGTTGATTATTCTCCTCATATTCTCCATTGTTGCGGCTCCTCTCTTCCCAGTCTGTCAGTAACGCTCTGTTTACTTCCTGTCTCTATGAAGCCCCTCCTTCTGAAAAGCACACTGTGCTCTGATTGGTCGGCTGGAGCAGTGTGTTGTGATTGGTCGAGCGCTTCGAGTGTGTTTGGGAAATGTCCCGCCCCTTACCATAACCGCCAGTTTAACACACTACTAACTAACTCAACCAGGCCCCGCCCCTTTATTCTGCGCATTAATTATTTTAATGAGGAATATTGTGACGTGTTCGTTCCCGGAAGAAACTCAAGACTACAATGGAGGCGTTTCAGGAGTTCAGAAACACTGACTCTGATATAGAGAAGAACTCCCCTTTTCATCCTCAAACAGCAACATTACACACTGAAGACAGATAAAGATGGATAAAAGCATCATAGGTCCTGTTTGAAATGTTTGAATAGCTTTAGTTTCAAAGTATCTCCGACAGCAAGAGAGAGAGAGAGAGAGAGAGAGAGAGAGAGAGACTCGCGTTCAATCACACACATCTCAGAGATCAGATGCTGCGTTCATGTTACCTGTCACACTCAAAGGAGTCTGGGAAGTGTGTGTTTGATCGTGTAGCTTATCTGTTCTCGCTTACACCTCTTTTAACAGGATCATATATATATATATATACTGTATATATATGAAGACTTCAGATGCAAAAGCCTCTTAAGTGCCATCTGAAATTTTCTTCTAGAATGATCATTTTTTATCAAACTCGTATATTTAAGTTCAGTAATTTCACTTAAATGACAATTAATAGGTAATTGTCATTGTCATTTAAGTGAAATTACTAAACATAATGAGCTTGATAAAAATGATAATTTTAGAAGAAAATTTCAGATGGCACTTAGAGGCTTTTGCATCTGAAGTCTTCATATATATACAGTATATATATATATTGTATATTTTTCGATGAAAATCCTCCAGGAACAGCAGCACTGGAGCCAGCGAGAGCTCAGACTGAACAGCGGATCACTCCTCGATCAGGCGGAGAGATGAGTCGAGCAGTCGCATGACTGGCCCATTAACTCCCACTGCGCTCAGAGAAAAGAGCCGCCATGTTGGATCTGCGTGAATGGAGGCGTTTCCAATGCAGTTGCAGTTACCCAGAATGCAGTTTGGGTAAACAAGGCGCTCCCTCCCTGCGATGCCAACGGGCACAGTGTGCCAATCCGGCCTAAAGGACGAGACAGCTCGTTCTCGGCGGACAGAGGGAGTTACTATTGAAGTGAGAGTCTTTAAAGAGCACACACACACACACACACACACACACACACACACAAACAGAAGCGTCTCCAGAGAGTTGAGCTCGGGCCACCGGGGTCGTACCACTCCCAAATAACGGGGGAAGTGGGACTTCATTATGTGTGCACAGACAAGGCTTTAATTTTCCTAAATCAACACTGTCTTTTGAAGAAACGTCAATGGATGCATTGTGGGTATCATGTGACTCGTGTGTATAGATGTCTGTCTTCAAGACTCGTTGAGCTGCATTAACATCCACATCTAAACACACTTGATTACAGACGACAAACACACGAGCTTCAATGCACAATTACACCGAGGATGATCCAAAACAATGGCGCATCAGAGAACGCAATCCCAGAATGCAGTTTGATGATCATCCAAAGTCATAATTATGAGAGTAAAAAGTCAAAATTATTACATAAAAAGTCATAATTGAGACATTCAAAATCATGACAAGCCATAAATATGACATAAAAAGTAAAAATTGTTATTAAAAGTCAAAATTACGACATACTAAATTGAAATTATAACTTAAAGTAACAATTCTGAGATGAAAAGTCAAAATTGACAATCATATTTGACATAAAAAGCCAAAATGATGTCAAAAAGTCCAAATTATAAATTAAAGAGTCATAATTCTGAGATAATTATTAAGTCTAAATTATGAAGTCATGAATAAAGAATAAAAATTAAAAATGATGCTATAAAAGTCAAAATGATGACAAAAGTCTAAATTATAAAATTTTTTTTTATAATTCTAAGATTAAAGTCAAAATTATGACAATTCATAAAAATGGCATAAAAAGTAAAAATTGTTATAAAAAGTCGAAATTATGACTTAAGTCATAAATCTGACATAAAAAGTAAAAATTATGTTATAAAAGTTGAAACTACTTTGAAATAATGACAATGTCAAAATGACTTAAAGTCAAAATTATGACATAAAGTGAAATTATGTAATAAATTAATTTTTGATATACAAAGTCATAATTATAACCTAAAAATATTACTTAAAAAGTCATAATTTCGTGATTTTTAATGTCATAATTCAGATTTACCAAAGCATGACTGTTTGGAAACGACTGGATCTCTGTGTGAGCAGCAGCAAATGAGTCGTCTTCTCCTGATAGTGAACACTAATAAGGGCCCTGATTAAGTGCTGATTAATGAGTGTGTATCATGAGATGTGGAAGAGGAGAACACACACCGCAACTGGACGCCGCGCTGGAGAAGAGTGTGTGTTCTGGGTAAAAGATCTCCCTGCGGCTTTAAGAGCGTTTCCAGTTTCCAAACAGTGATGATTAAACAATCAATGACAGACGAGGCTCGCGTCCGTTATATCAAATATTTACAATGTATTCTGTCATTTTATCTTCATTTTTCTCTTTTGTGTAAATCCACTTCAGAATAATATGTGTTGTTGTAAGACTTTAGCGACAAAAATGATGATATACATGATATTTTTTAAAATAAACACTTTTATTCATCAAGGACGCATTAAACTAATCAAAAGTGACATTTAAAGATAAACACATTTATGTTACAAAATATTATATTTAAAACAAATGCTGTTCGTTTGAACTTTTGAACATCAAAGAATCCTGAAAAATGAAATGTATCAGTTTCCATAAAAATGTGGCAATTTTCAACATTATTGATCATCAAATCATCATATTAGAATGATTTCTGAAGGATCATGTGACACTGAAGACTGGAGTAATGATGCTGAAAATTCAGCTTTGATCACAGGAATAAATTACACTTTACTATATATTCACATAGAAAACAGCTGATTTACATAATGATAATATTTCACAATTTTTACTGTATTTTTGATCAAATAAATGGAGCCTTAATGAACAGAAGAGACTCTTTCATAAAAAAAGTGATTAAGAAAATGCTTTTTTTGCCATGTAGAGATGTTGAGTTTGATTCATTTGTGTGAATCATTTTTCAGAGTGTTTGATTCAGTGATTCAGTTGAGTCGATTCACTCTCTCTGTTCGTTTACGTGAGTCAGATCTTGGTGCCAGTTTGATTCGCTGGCAAATTCGATTTTCTTGTAAAAACAGCATTAAACTCTCAGTCCCTCGTGTCTTCATCTCCACCTCTGAGCTCATGGATCAACACACATTAAAGGCTAGTGATGCTGTGAGTGTGTGTGAGTGTGTGTGTGAGAGAGTGTGTGTGTGTGTGTGTGTGTGTGTGTGTGTGTGAGTGTGTGTGTGAGAGAGTGTGTGTGTGTGTGTGTGTGTGTGTGTGTGTGAGTGTGTGTGTGTGAGTGTGCGAGTGTGTGTGTGTGTGTGAGTGAGTATGTGAGTGTGTTTGAGAGGGCGTGTGTGTGTGAGAGAGAGAGAGAGAGAGAGTGTGGCTGCATTTATTTGATTGGAAAAAAACCCAGTAAAAATTATGAAATATGATTCCAATGTAAATCATCTGTTTTCTATGTGAATATATAGTAAAGTGTAATTTTTTCCTGTGAGAATTCAAGAAAAAACACACATTTATCCTCTTTAAGACTGAAACATTCCACGTTATACTATAAATTACATTTTTATGACTGGATTCTGTGATTCCATCCGTGTTTTCATGTAATTTAATATAATATTCTACAATATTATTGATCTCCTGCATTGACAGCATTATATGAGAACTGAACTGAGCTGGACGATGACATCACGCTTTTCTCCAGAGCAGATATATATATAAATGAACTAAATTAATAACTTTTTTACAACAAAAATGAACCATCACTGAACTGACTTAAGCTGGACTGTGACGCTATTTCTTCTGGAAACAAACTTTGCATTAGAGATGCACGGATAAACCATGGATCGGGCGGATGACGTGACGGAAAATAATATTTTAATTAAATTCGGGCGGGTGGCGGGCGGTTGAACCAATCAAATTAAAAATATATGTATACACCAATCAGCGGATGGCGGGCGGGTGCGGTTTTGAAAATTGGTCAAAAACGTTGGTGCGGATGATGGTGGATGATGAGTTTTGTGATGCGGTTGCGGATGAAATAATAGCCCATCCGCGCATCTCTACTTTGTTGAATTATTCTCCTGTTATCTCTGTAAAGCTGCTTTGAAACGATCTGTGTTGTAAAAAGCGCTATATAAATAAAGGTGGCTTGACTTGACCTCTGACCCCGGAGCCGCTGGCGTGTGTTAATAACCTTGAGCGCTGAAGATGAATGTGACCCAAATCTGGTTTTCTTTCCCCTTTTCCTCAGATCTGTGTCTCTGCCAGATCTCCCTGGAGAAGCCAGCGCCCGTCCTGACAAACAAGTCGAACCAGCCAAGAGCCTCTCCGGAGAGCGCCGGCGTTCCTTAAACTGCTTTCCCTGTTTCTCCTTCAGATCATCTGAACATGAGCAGAAATGCTTGACGTCTGCCGTTATTTCACACTAAATTATAACGACAAAAAATATGATTCTGAGCCATTTTTGTGTGACGAAAGTCAGATTTTAATTATAAATTAGTACACACAAAAATATTTTTAAGCCTTTTTTCAAGATTTACGCATTTTAATTAATAGTAAAAAAAAAGTAAAATTTAATTTAATTTAATTTACTAATTCATATTATTCATTTTTTTATGAATTAAGAATTTTTAAGTGAGTAACAAAGCTTAAATAAAACAATTTGTATAAATCTTAAGGGACCAAGGGAATGGACATAATATGATTAATATGTAAGGATTATTCCATTCAATTAGAGGGAATTTTACTATTATTTTACTATTAATTGACATTTTTTATGTCTAATTATGTTAAATAAATCATAATCATCAAATCATCATATTAGAGTGATTTCTGAAGGATCATGTGACACTGAAGACTGGAGTAATGATGCTGAAAATACAGCTTTGATCACAGGAATAAATTACACTTTACTATATATTCACATAGACAACAGCTGATTTACATTAGAATAATATTTCACTATTTTTACTGTATTTTTTCAATCAAATTAAAGCAGCCTTGATGAGCAGAAGAGAATCATTTCAAAAAACATTTTAAAAATATTTCCTGAATGGTTTGTTCCATGAATCCACAAATAAAACCTAATCCAATGCATCTGAACAGATTTATAAAGATACCTACTATCCTGCATTATCCGCTAGCACCTGTCGCTAACGCCTCCACATCCCAGAATAGCTCATCATGGGATACACACTGATTTGGATTCAGTCTTCAGCATCTCTACAACTTTTTTTCAGTTATATCTAAATCAACATTGGCAATCTGTTTATTTTTCTTCCTCTCTTGCCCAGAGAAATCCAATATTTCTCAGTCTCTTATACCAACACACACACACACACACACTTACTGCCTGTCTTCTCTTCTCGTCTCTCACTCTTTTTTGCGTGTGTTCCACATTCTGTCTGGAGGCAGAGAGTAAAAATAAGCACAGAGGCGAAAACATGAAGACGGAGTGATTTTCCATCGGATCTCTCTTCATATCCAGATCACAAAGGATTTTAATTTCCAGGAATTGCCATTAGCAGTTAATTACTGCATTAATTGTAAACTCTATTCACTCAGAATTAAAGGAATAGTTCACCCAAATAGGTCAATTATGACTGAACACATCCAATTGATCAATTAAACAGTCAGGGCCCTATCTTGCACCCAGCGCAACTGACTTTGTACAGCGACGCATGTTTCATTCCTATTTCTCACCCGACGCACAGCAGACTTTTCCCTCCACAGACGCACGTCGGTAAATTAGGGAATGAACTTGCGCTCCCGGGGGCGGTTCAGCGAAAAGAGGAGGTGTGATCCGGCGCAAACGTTCCCTGGTGCTATTTTGCAGTTCCAGAAAACAATTCCGCCACTGACCAGGAGAAACCTCGTCTAAAGTCAGCGGCGCGTTATTCAGATGCTGTTTTAAGGGCGCATGATTGGCCATAATGTAGCGTGTGCACAACACACACACACTTTGATTCTCTCATCACACAGACGCAGCAGTTTTCATTTTTGCAAACCATACATTATTACAAGGAAAAATATTCCACACGAGGGAAATCATTGTTGTGTCCATGAAGATGTGAAAAATAGGCATAAATCTAGCTTACACATTTACCCAAATTATCATACGCCTGTTTAACCGAAGCTAATCTGGGTGTGTTTCTCCATCCCCAATGTCACTTCTCTGTGTTTTACGGCCCTGACGGGAACGTCGGTCTCCTCGGCTGTGAACCGCTCCTGGTGTCCGCCTGGCAAATCCGCCGTTATAATAGCAATCCGCCATGGAACAAGCACGCCTGCTCTTAAAGGGAATGTGAGATGACGCTCTGATTGGTTTATTTCACGTTACGCCCAAACCACACCTATGAGTAATGAAGCTACTTCAGACCAACACATTTTAGATTTGCGTCGAGCGCAAGAGTCATTTATCCCGCCGGTATAATAGCAACAGCGCCGAGATCCGCCCACACAGTTACTTGTGTTTCACGTTTGATACTTGCATTTCAGATCATTAAAATAGGGCCCTCTATTTATCTGCATTTTACAAAGGCTTTAAATGTGGCTCATCCAATCAGAATTAATATTTGAACTATGCAGATTGTCATATTCATAATCAGTGTTTTAGTTGTTGCTATTTTTCAACGATTCGTTCTGCCAGTTACATCGACTCACCAGTAGTTGGGGACAAAAGGCCGCCTTTATGAGTGAATCATTATGATTCATTTACCCAAACGATTCATTTAAACACGCTGATTCATTCAGGAACTAAACGGGTGAGTAATTGAATCATTCACTCACTTTCGTTCTCCGACGGGAATGAAACTAGCAGGTCATTGAGTCGGATTGATTTAGAAACACCTCTGCTGTGCGTTTACCGTAGTTCGGATCGTTTTACAGACTCCTTCGTTCTCGATCTCATTCAGCAAAATGAACCTTTAAGTCGTTCATTCTTTGAGACGTATTTATGTATTGGTTCATTCATTTTATTTGAATCTATTCCTTAGAGGAGCAAAAGTAGACTAAATAACGGTGTCAAAAAAAAACCCTTGAGTTTTTAATGTTGTTTATGTTTCAGTGGTGTTTTTAATATGTGTAAATTCATAAGTCGACTCCATTGCTGAGTATTTCCTCCTTAAAACTGCAGTGAACCAAAGACAGTCTCAAAAACACGCTTTGAAATCGCTGGTGTTTCTGACGTCACAAACTACCTTGTAACCAATCAGATCAACGTGTGATCGTCAACCAGTGGATCTCTGAGCTGAGTGAGTGAGTGGAGGCGGGGCTCATTTGCATATTCATAGAACAACGCATACTAAATGAGGCAAGGGTGTCGAGTTACATTCAAGATATTTTAAGGCATTTTTAAAAGGAAAAAACGTTTAAATATGTCATTTTGGTGATAAAAGATGATTTTTAGGGATAAAATGATTGACTACAGTGGGACTTTAATAATAAAATTGATTAATTTAAGTTTAATTACCCGTGTGCCGCCATCGTGCTGATATTCAGAAAAACAGCGCTATTGCTTGTGTGATATTGCGACACAGACATGACAATAGTCAAACTACTGGTAATTGTATGTTGAAAACTTAACCAGATATTAACCATAAAATGATGCATTATCTCAGCCAGTTTGAGGCATCTCTGATTGGCTGATGCGCTGCCATCGCTCATTAACATGCGTGCCACGTTTGCACGTGATTGGCCATGAGTCATTCATCACAAGCTTCATGTAACAATCAAGTGCTCGCTGATGCTGAGTAACGGTAATGCACTCGGTGAGAGGCTCGTTTATGATGAGAGAACAGAGAAACGGCAGAACTGAACTCTGGGAACGACATGCAAAGCAGATTCATGCAAATCACAAGAAGATCTGCGCAGCACACCATAATTGGACGGCCACCCACTCTGTGTAAATATTGGCCCTTAATTCAAACCAGTTGGTAGTTTGTGCACACACACACACACACACACACGCACGCACACACACACACGCACGCACACACGTCCCAGGCAGAAGAAAATTGGGGTCAGATGCATTTAGAAGCACTCCGTCATCCTCCACGGTTTGCGTGGTCTGAGAAGCGAGCGGAGGAGGGAGTGAAATGCGCTTGTAAGATGTAAATTTACAGCCTCGTTTACCGCAGTAATTGAGTATCAGAGAACGAGGCCCGATTGGAAAGCCGTACCGCAACACTGCATAACCTCTTGCTCATCCAGCTCAACTTCAGTTCTCAAGGTGATGAAAAACGAGCTTTCAAGCTCATAGCTAACGAAGCCCCTTTCCTTTTCTGAGTCATAATTATGGCATAAAAAAAATCTAATTTATGACATTTCATATTTCATACGCATATTTCATATTACAACACATTTCACCATATTTATATGAAAAGACTTAATTATTACATAAAAAGAAATTGTGACATAAGACATTTTGTTATTTTTAGGGCTGTCGACGTGTGACGTCATAAACTACCTTGTAACGTCAACGAGTGGATCTAATTTGGTAATTAGAGGGTAAATTAGTGATTCGAGTAGTAAAACTCAATCAGTGAGCTGCTGTGAGTGAGTGGAGGCAGGGCTCATTTGCATATTCATAGAACCACGTATACTAAATGAGGCAAGGGTGTCGAGTTACATTCAAGATATTTTAAGGCATGAAGAATTTTTAATATAACACAAATAAATTACTGCAAATGACTGAACAAATTACTAAATTACTTGTATACTGTTTATTCTTGTTATTCTTATTGGTTATTTTCACTTATCGTGTATTCTTTCATAATTTCGACTTTTTACCTCATAAATATGACTTACTATGTCATAATTTCAACTTTTTATCGTATTTAGCCTATGGCATAGTATGTCATAATTTCAACTTTTTACATAATTATTACTTAGTATGTAATCATTTTGACTTTTTACCTCATAATTACGACTTATGTCAAAATTGCGACCATAAATATGACTTTGTATGTTCTTATTTCAATTTTTTATTATACCTATGACTTAGCATGTCAAAATGTTGACATTTTACCACATAAATATGACTTAGTATGTCATAATTTCAACTTTTTACCTCATAAATATGACTTAGTATGTCATAATTTCAACTTTTTACCTCATAAATGACTTAGTATGTCATAATTTCAACTTTTTACCTCATAAATATGACTTAGTATGTCATAATTTCAACTTTTTACTTCATAAATATGACTTAGTATGTCATAATTTCAACTTTTTACCTCATAAATTGACAATTTCAACTTTTTAATCGTAATTTAATATGGCATAGTATGTCATAATTTCGACTTTTGACCTCAATTACGACTTTTTATCTTGTAATTGACTTAGTATGTCATAATTTCGTATGTCATAATACCTCATAATTATGACTTGTGTCAAAATTTGGTGATTGTTTACAGTTCCAAGCCGCGTCTGTAGGAATTTTCCACCTGTTTTTTGCTCCAGCAGGTGAAAACGATGCGTCTGGTTGGTGGTGTGGTGTAAAGTCACACTACCAATAAAGCAAGGCTTTTATATGCATATATAATGGTAATCTCATCCAAAACAGGCTTGGGAATCACCAGCAAAGACATTCAGCATAATTTGAATATTCAAATCGGAATCTAAATGAGCTTAACTTGAAAAACACAAGCACAAACTGAAGTAGAGCAGTGGAGGATCACCACCTGTTTGTAAGCGAGAGGACAAAGGAATCCACCGAACGCAGGGTGTGTAAGCGGACGCCACACACTCGCCTCTGGGGACTCGCATGTAGGATCTGAATGCATTGTATTCTCCACCTGCCTTCACACACAAAACCAACAAACCACAGCGCAATGGGAAGTCCCTGCTAGAGAGTATGGCACTCCATAATGGATAAATCAAGGCCGAGAGCAAACAAAGCTGTCAGGATTCAAACGAAAATGATACGACTGCACTAGTGATGGGTGTTATTGAGCATGAAAACACATTCATTTTGTGGGTTTTCTTCAGCATTTCACAACGATTAAAGTTCAGCAGCAAAAATACCACATGTAAACATGCCAAATGAGGTTTTAGAAATAGTTGTACCTCAAAAATATGACTTAGTATGTCATAATTTTGACTTTTTACCTCATAATTATGGCTTTTTACCTCATAATTATGACTTTTTACTTTATAATGCCTTAATATCATGATTTTGACTTTTTACCTCACGATTATGACTTTTTACTTAATGGCTTAGTCATAATTTCAACTTTTAACCTCATAATTATGACTTAATATGCCATAATTTCAACTTTTTACCTCATAATTATGACTTAGTATGTAAACATGCCAAATGTCTATTTTTTTATTAATATTTTTTATTTGTATATGAATTGTAATATTTTTTTATTAAAATATTTTTCAAAGTTGTAAATAAAACAAACATTATGGAGCATGTTTTACATGAAAACACAATTTCAGTCTCTCTACTTCAAAATGTCATGTTTAATTCAATGAGTTACTTGCAGATTCTCTGTAATTATTTGTGAAATTAACTAGCAATAAAATAAATCCTTTAACGAAATATTTTATGAATTTATTTAAATGTTTTTTATTATGTAAAATGTAAATATTTAAATGTTTTATTTAATATTTTATAGTATTGTTTTATTTATTTTTTTATATTTAATTAATATTTCAATATTATAATAATAATTATTATATTATTATAATAATAGTTTATGTTGTGATTTTGATGGCAAATGGATTTGGTGACTTTTATTACGGTGCAGCACATTAGTGTTCAACAATGGCAATGTAAATATAAATATATATATATATATATATATATATATATATATAAATTGAAGATATGTTAAAGACGGAAGGGTCTTGAGATGTATTTTCAAGTTTCTAAATTATTAAATAAACCAAAAACTGTTCAATTATAAATTATAATGACTATGATAAGAGTTGTAAGACTCTCCAGGCCTGATCTTCAACATCAAGTTGATGCAAAACAGAGAAGTGCAGGTATTGAAGTTCAGACTTTTATCTGTCAAAGCATGGCATCTCTGTGGCACACACACACACACACACACACACACACTAACCCCCAGTTCAGGACACAGAGGCATCTTTGTGGGTCGCCCGGTCCAACAGAGACACAGAACAAAGGCTCTTGTGTGCGGGGCATCTTCACAGCTGGGCCGTACAGCGAGTTTATCACACTTACAACCATACCAACATTTTCTCTCTTTAATGCATCACTCGCCTTTCTGATTCAGCTGGTCTATTGATTAAACAATTCATTTGCGTTGCATTCAAGTGCCATTTATGTAAGGAATGACTGTTGAATTGTTATAAAAAAAATGCACAACCATAATGCGGCCATGACACGAAGGTGTGCATTATTTTCTAATAATTCAACAGCCCGGAGTCAATTATTCCACTTATACTACGGTAACACCTCTAGACAGTGTTCAGACGATTTATTGCAAGACATTTATCAGGTTTTTTCTCCTTAAAACGCTCTTGTGTGTGGAACTGATTTCGTACGCATCTCAGACTAATGCAGTTATTATATATATATATATAGAGAGAGAGAGAGAAAGAGAGAGAGAGAGAGAGAGAGAGAGAGAGAGAGAGAGAGAGAGAGATTAAACGTGTGTGAATTACCTGAGTCTGTGTGTCTCTCAGTATTCAACAGCAGACACACAGACTCAGGTAATTCACACACGCTTAATCTCTCTCTCTCTCTCTCTCTCTCTCTCTCTCTCTCTCTCTCTCTCTATCTATCTAATAACTGCATTAATAACTGCATTAGTCTGCTATCAGGGGCTCTAAAATTACGTTTTGGAATCAGAAACGGAGGCATGGGATGAGATGAAAATTAGAATATTGTGTGTGGAACTAATAAGAAATTAGTTCCACACACAAGAGCATTTCAAGGAAAAAAACCTGAGAAATGTCTTGAAATAAACCATCTGAACAATGTCTTGACGTGAGGTGACCGTTGAATAATTAGAAAATGAAGTCGACCTTCATGCCGTGGTCGCATTACCACCTCGGGTGTGCATTATTCTCTAACAATTCAACAATTATTCCGTACATATCACCCAGGCCAGCACTGTCACGCACTTTCTTCTGTTCTGGTCTCTCTGATCTACTTCTGGACGTGAGGTTTGTCCGCTTCGCCCTGGCAGCACATCAGACAGAAGCCGCATGAAAGCCAGAACACACAGAAAAGGTTTTCTGTATGAAAATCCATCCAGACGAGAAAAACTAAACTTTCTTCTGCATCGCCAGCAAAGCAAACTGAGGTCAACAACAACATCAGAATGACCCATTTAACATTCATTATCTGCAGACATCTTTAGCATTAAAGCACAAAAGTGAAACTGCAATGTTTGATATTCAGCAAATTAACCCTTTAAATGTAAGCAGTCATATGTGTATGATACGCAATATAAATGACAGAAACCTTCAAACCAAAACCGTCTTACACTTAGATAACGGACTAGCTGGAGCAGATACTAGATGATCAAGAAATATTGGAATTATGGAACATGGAATATTACGGCTGGTGGTCAACCAGTTTAGATAATCTTTCCATGTTCCCAAACACATTTACCAGCTTAATCTGTGTTTTCTAAAAGATAAACGCTGCATTAGAGCATTATATAAGGTTTTTATTAATGCTTTGGCAATACAATGTCTTTATCAAGCCAATAAAGCTTTTGAATCATGAAGTGAGTCCTGTATGTGACACATAACGCACACTTAACGATGAGCGATCGAATCGTTCTTTCGAGTCGGTTCTTTTTAATGATTCGAATCGTTGGCAAATCATCCGAGCAAAGGCAAAGAAAAACTTTGTTTAGGAGTAAAACCAAGGTAATCCACATAACGGACACCAGGTGAATGAGCAGCATCTAACAACATTTTTATTCACTGCAAAACACGTTATGTGAATCGGTTATCTGAGCAGTTCCAGTAAATTAACCGATTCATTCAAACGAATCATTCCTCCACATATATCATATAGCACCTCGGCAAAGAAAGCACGATAACTGCACAAGGTGTTCATGCATTAAAGCGCACAAGAACGAGAGAGAAAAGTATGAAGTCTCAGTTTGAAATACACGTGCATGAATACTGAGCAGAGAAGCGATGGAGATGCTTTGTGCTTTTCTGAAGTCTCGGGTTTCACAAAGCGAGTCTTCTTCCAGTGACTGCTGCCCTTCCCCCTGCATGCTCAAAACTGCCCTCAAATCTACATTTAATTCGCTCATTACTGGATGCATTTACTGTATTAAATTAACTAGTAACAACTCAAGTCTTTTTTTCTCCTACTGGAAAATATTTGGCATGCCATCCCAGCAATAATTTGGAGTGCACACTGTTTAGCAAGCATGCAAACTGCATTGCATTTTGGTGTGATAGTTTGCCTTGTGTTTGCCATACAGATGTGACTCCCCTTCCCCCTTGAATGCATCAATCTTGAAACCTCAGGGCAGTGAGAAATAAGTCATCTTGTTATGCCTTCAATGCAAACAAACATAAGTTGCATGTAATATGTAATGCTCAAGCATTCAGGATGCCTTCGGCTGCATTATGCAAGTTATTTCACATGCATGCATAATTCAACCCACACCTGTCAACCAGTCCTGAATGGGGCCAAGCACAAGCAGTGTTGGTTTACACTGGCAATGCATCAGCCAGAGAAGATAAATACGAGAAGGAGAAAAAAAATGCAAATATGAACACTTTATTCCCATTATGCGTTTCTCTCATTTTAACAGCAAGGGCCAGAATGCAATCAACAAGCATGCATAAAATGTCATACCTGAATAAATGTAAGTACTTCTTATTATTCCATGTTTTTCCCAGGTATGCGGGTTATTCCTTAAAATATTCCTCTCTGTTCAGTCTCACGGTGTTCATTGCAGAAATACAGTACTGATATATACAGCTGGTTCGGATCCCGTTAAAAAGACTGGAGCTCGGGATCAGTCAACGCTGGAAATGGGATCCACAATGAACATTCATGCGTGTGTTCGTCAACAACGATCGGCTTAATTTCCCGTCACAGCATCTAATAATAGACATAAACGAGGCATAAACCCTTGTGAATCAAGGTTGTGCTCTTTTTCTGAGGAGAAGCGATGTTCTGGATGTCAGTGCGTGTGACTCCACCCCTCCGACTGCAGATGGTACGTCCCACTTTCTATTGTTGGAGCCACAAACGCTGCAACAAACCGCGCCCCGCCCACAGCGGGATCCTTGATCTGATTGGCCAATGCCATACACAGACCACACCCATCGGTCCGATCACTAATTGCAAATACAAACAACTTGTTTATCAACCAAAACAACTTAAATGTGTTGTATGTGATTTGTTTTGGGAAAAACACACCTACATATTACATGTTCCTACTAGTTGTGATACGAGAAATCTATGGAAGCCACATAACATAATTAAAAATATATATAAATAAATAAAATCATAATTAGGCTATGACATATAAAGTCAAAATTATGACATTCAAAGTCATAATTATGACACCCTTAGACGAAATTTTAATGGAAAAAGTCGAAGTTATGACATACTAACTCATAATTGTGACATAAATGTCATGAAAACGTCATAATTGTGACATAGAAAGGCATAATTTCTTCTTTTTATGTAATAATATCGACAATGCTTGCACTTGCACAATCTTCTTATTTTAACCAGTGAAACTTTGCAACATATTAATTGTATATTATGTATAAATATTTCCCTTTTTATAGCACATAGTATAAGTGAGTAACAAAGACATATTTTATACAACTCTGTATGTGTAGTGAGAATCCGTATAATCTTAGTATAATTTAGATACTATTCTTTTTTTTTAATTCGTTTTATTTAAATTTTACTTAAAGTTTTGTTAATTTTTTTAAATATACCTATTGACGTTTTTTTATTATTTTTTTATTTCAAGTAACACAATTTTTATGGTTTTAGTTTTAGGTAACTATAATAATAACCCTGGTGATAATAAACTAAAACATAAGCGCATTACAAAATGCGCGTGTACGTCGCAATGCGCGCTCTTGTAAGCTGTTGTCCTAAAAGATACAACATCTAACTTACTGCACTACAACTGCGCCCGCTTTACATTCCATTTCAGATGTATAAAATTAATACGCTTATAATATAATATTAAGTATAGACATATGGTTTAAGAATCTTTTAAAAAAAATCAGACTATTTAAGATATTTTTAAACAAATATTCATCTTTGAGGACCCTCTGACGAAAGACCAACAACATCCAAGATGGCGGCGACAGAGAGTGGCCTCGTTTCGTACGGCAGCGACTCAGATTCGGAAAATGAGTCAGAATCCCGTATTAGTCCACAGAAAGTCGAACCAGACTCGATCGCGCATCTTCAGCCTTTAAAATCCGACAGTATAATGACTTTAGCCCTTCTGAACTCAGCGCCCGAGGTCGCCGTGAAGGTAAACAAGAAACGCGCGGGTCACAGTCACTAACGGAGCCTCGGTTGATTTGGAGGAAAACCAGTCGAGTCAAATGTGGTTAATGTTCTTAGATCTGATGCCTGGTCGCTTAATAACAGGTGAAACAATGTTTTCTGTTTTTGTCTTTTCCAGGAAGATGTTGAGACCGGTGTGCATCTTGATCCAGCACTCAAAGAAGTCACGTACAACCCTACATTTGAAACTATGTTTGCTCCAGAGGTGAATACAGATGTTTGTCAAGATTGATGGAAGAATATTGTGCATTTCAAATATTATGTGCAATATATCAGGCGTGTTCAGTCGCTTTATATGCCTCAGACTCCCAAATGTGATCACACTTGTTGTGTGAGAAACCCCATGCTAAAGTTATCTTTATGAACGCCTAGTTCAGTATAAATCTAAAATTAGTTCCTATTATGTTACATTATTATATATGTTGTTCTACTCACTATAGTAGTGTACTGTTGAATCAATTATTTGTTTATTTAACTTTGATGCAATTTTAATCTTTTTGTGTTGTTTAGTTTGCTTAATAGATTATAAACGGTTTTATTTTGATCACATTTTAATCCACTTATTTTAATCAAATTTACTTGCATTTTACAGTTTTCCTAGACTAGATTTATAGTATAAATCTAAAATTAATGTCTATTAAGTTTCCTCATTATGTATATTTTTTCTACCCGCTATATTAATGTACCATTATTTGTATTTAATCAATTCTGGTTTAACGGTGCAGGATTCATCAGTGCATGTTGCTGTAAATGTACCTCTAAAAGTCAAAATTTAAATAAGAAAAATGTAAGAACACTAAATATGATCATTTGTGACTCATTCCTAATAATATTAACCAATAATATAACAGCCTACTTTTCAGAAGCCAGTCCAATTCACTTTATTAAATCAAAACTTTAAATTGTTAATGTACAAAAATGCATTGGAAGAAAAATCAGATATGACCACCATCTTATTATCTTAATTGTCTCCTTCTCATCTCATTCCAGTTTGGACCGGCGAACCCGTTCAGATCGCAGCAGATGGCGGCTCCGAGAAACATGCTGTCGGGTTACGCTGAACCGGCTCACGTCAACGACTTCATGTTCGAGCAGCAGAGGAGAACCTTCTCTACGTTCGGTGAGAGAGAGGCTTGCTACGATTACATCACTTGCCCACCGCAGCACTGCCCCCCCACCGTAGATTTTATTTTTAATAAAATCATTTAGTTCAGTTAGAGAACAGACACTACAATTAAAAACTGAACGTGTCTGCTTAAAGGGGTGATGAACTGAGAAATCAGTTTTCCTTGAGCTTTTGACATAAGAGGTCATCAGACTATTGGCGCTTTTCCACTGCATGGTACGGTACGGCTCGCTTCGGCTCGCTTTAAATGTTACCACCTCTGTTGAGGTTCCAAGCGTACCGTACCGATACTAAAATGTGATGTGAAAACACTGCAGATCACTGATTGGTCAGACAGAATCATCACTACCAGCGTCATTGTATTTACGACACGAGACACTAAACCCGCTAGATTTAAATAGCCAGTAGACAACAGCCAACGCTGTAGCGCCTGTTTTAAAAGTATTTGCTTTAAAAAAAAAAAAAAAAGAGTATAAACTTCAAAAAAAGAAATGGCTGAATCGTGGTCAGTGGACGAGGTGCAGACGTTCCTCTCGTTGGTTGCCGAGGAGTGGATGGGGAAACACGGAATGAAAAATTCGCATTTAATATGATGATGTCATGGCAGTAGAGACGGCAACTATAACGATCAGTCCCACCCACTTTGAAGCGGTACTAACTGCAGTGGAAAAGCAACCGAGCTAAAGCGAACCGAACCGTGCCGTACCGAGTCGAGTCGTACCACGCAGTGGAAAAGCGAAGCGAGCCGAACCGTTCCGCGCCGAGTCGAACCGTACCGAGCCGATCCGAGCCGTACCACGCAGTGGAAAAGCGCCATATAAGAATGTCCTGTAAGTTTCAGAACTGAAAACTTCCTTGTTAGTCCAATAAAAGCTGTTATTGACACCAGGCACAGCGAACGACAGGTACTTCAAAGGGTGTCAAACCCCGCCTCCACAGAAGAAGATCAACGCCTACTTCAACACTGCCGGTTTAGCCCCGCCCACCGATTCACGCATTACATAAAACTCATTATAATATGCAAAATTGTTATCCAATCATAGCAGTGGCCATTTACTTCCAAGTTTTCAATGCGACACGCCCATAAAAACCGTTTCAGGAGCTAGGCTCAAAACCAGGGTAGAAAATAGCCTATTACTTATTCATTTTGACGATTTTGAATGTAAAAACCAAGCAAACGTCATAAGTGTACCTCAGACAACAATATAAAAAAATTAAAAAAAGCCAGTTCATGACCCCTTTAATAAATTGTGAGCTGAACGAGAGTCGCAGCACAGATCAGCTGTTTCATTAATCACGAGAGCGAGGAACTGACTGACAAGATGGTGGAATATTTGGTGTAAAAGCGCCTATTTAAGCAAATTTGTCATTGTACTGTATTGTTGTAGTGTTTTGCATTAAGAATAATAGGATAATGAACTCACCGTTCAAGCAATCCAACCCCGAATTGACGCTAATTTGAAAGCGAAACTAAAATGCGCACGTGTTCATTACTATGGAGAAACGCTCGCTCTGCGCCGCACCATTATGAATGCCCATGCGGACGTGCGCATTTTACCTTAGCCTTCGGATTAGTGCTTTAAAAGCCCCCGCCGGTATTACCGGTGTATCACACGTCGATTAACAGATCATGGGAAAATATCCTCACCGTCACATCTCTAGTGAGAGATATACGTCGATCTCGCTTGTGTAGCTTCCGTATTCATGCCATAGAATCAAACCAAACGTGTGTGTTTGATGGGTCAGGTTACGCTCTGGACCCGTCGGTGGACACCAGTCAGGTCTCGTCCAGCAGCTACATCGGAGCCATAGAAGAAGCCGAGAAAAACAAAGGTGAGATTCACGTCATTCACGAAATCTGACATCTGATCATTTCATGTTCCATCTCTCGTTCCTGCTCATGCTAGTCATAATTAATGCTGTCATTACTAGGGCTGACGGTGTTTGAGACGGGACCAAAGAAGGCTGAGAAGAGGAGGAAGGTGAAGGGAGGAGATGCGTCGGATATCGACTGCTTTCTGGGCCCTTGGGCGAAATACCAGGATGAGAAAGAAGTGGCCAAACCCTCTGAGGTGAGACGGTGTTCAACAGGTTCAGTTTATGATCAGATGATCAGGGTTTGAACGAACTTTCATTCACCAGACAATTTGGCAACTCAATTTTTAAGTTACCGGCCATTCAGAACTTCTACTAGCCGGGAAAAAAAGAGAAAAAATGAACCAGATTAACTACGTCACAGTTTACATATATAAATAATTATTAAATTTGCTGATTTTTACCCACATTTGGCGGGTGTTAATTTTAAACACTGAAGATGATGAATACTAAACCATTAATCATATTGTTATCAAGATTTCTGCTTCTCTGGCTTGTGCTGCAACTAAATTATTATCGTTGACTAAAACTTTTAAAAACCATTCAGTTAATTAAAATAAAGCTAAAATAAAATATAAGTATTAGTTAAAAAAAGGTTGAAATGTTGCCTTGGCAATAAACTAAGTTGAAAAAAGTTGAAGCACTAAAATTAATAACTGGTAATAAATAAAACTAACTGAAATAAAAATAAACCCAAATTGCAATATTTAAAAAGAAAAAAAATAAAATAAAAAGAAGAAGAAGAAAAACACAATGAAATGATTATAAATTAAACTAAAATTAACATAACAAAAAATATAATTATATAAAAATAAAAAAACTGCTTTTGTATGCAAGGAGGTGGTGAAATTGCTAAGATTACAGTATTTAAAAAGTGTTAAAACTGTGTTATTATAGAAAAATACAAGGATTTAATATATTATAGATTTAAAGGATTTTAATATATATATATTATTATTATTGTGCAACAATACATATGTGCAGTGCACATAAACATGGTATCGTATCAGATATAAAACATCATTATCGGTTGATCTATAGTTAAAAAACTAGTCAGATTGGCCTTTAATGTGTGTTCTAGACTAACCCTTGTCCTCATGTTTGACTGACAGGATGAGCAGAAAGAGCTGGACGAGATCACAGCCAAGAGACAGAAGAGAGGCAAGAATGAAGAAGAAGCTCCAGCGGAGGAGAAGACCATCCTTCACAGTACGACACGCCACCATGACACCACACACACTCGATTAAACGTGTGCTGATCTGCTCTTTAACCCCGTCTCTCTCTCACTGCAGTTAAAGACGCGTATGATTACCAGGGCCGCTCGTACCTGCACATTCCTCAGGACGTGGGCATCAACCTGCGCTCGCCAGACATCCCGGACAAATGCTACCTTCCCAAGAAACAGCTGCACGTGTGGACCGGACACACCAAGGTGAAGCGGCAGCTGTGTGTGTGTGTGTGTGTGTGTGTGTGTGTGTGTAGGAGGGCTGCACAATATGTGACCCTGCACCACAAAACCAGTCACATGGGTCATTTAAAAAAAAATTTGAGATGTATACATAATCTGAAAGCTGAATAAATAAGCTTTCCATTGATGTGTGGTTTGTTAGGATTGGACAATATTTGGCCGAGATACAACTATTGAAAATCTGGAATCTGAGGGTGCAAAAAAATTGAAACATTGAGAAAATCTCCTTTAAAGTTGTTCATTTATGTTGGCGATTGTGCTGCATTCACTCACAAAAATACATGTTTTATATATTTATGGTAGGAAATTTACAAAATATCTTCATGGAACATGATCTTTACTTAATATCCTCATGATTTTTGGCATAAAAGAAAAATCGATAATTTTGACCCATATAATGTATTGTTGGCTATTGCCTCAAATATACCCGTGCGACTCGAGACTGGTTTTGGGATCCAGGGTCACGTGTATCGAAATATCACATGTATATATCACGATATGCGGATCGCAACGGCTGGCAATAACAAAAGACAGAGAAAATCACTCGCAGTGGTTTAAAGTCATATTGAAATAATCACAAAGGAATCGAAATTTTAATTTTATAACAAGTATCTGATTCCAGAGCTGGAATTGCTTTCCGGTTCCCAACACTGACTCTGTGTTCTGGTTTGGTGTGTGTTCACACACACGGTCTCTGGTGTGTGCAGGGCGTCAGTGCGATCCGTCTGTTCCCGGCGTCTGGGCATCTGCTGCTGTCCTGCTCCATGGACTGTAAGATCAAGGTGAGATCTGCATTTAAACACACTTCTCATGTCCGTGTGTGTGTGTGTGTGTGTGTGTGTGTGTGAGGAGACGAGTGGGTAGTTGAAAGGTCAAGCAGTGTTGTGTAAAACTGCTCTACACTTCAGCCAATGTTTTTGTCTGATGCTTGAATACTAGTTATAACAACAACAATATTAATAGATGTTAGATTAACAATTATTGAGGATAATAATAAGAATACATAACATCATGTTTTTTTAAAATAATAATAGAATAGAATAGAATAGTTAATAATAATAATAATTATCATTATTATATAGAAATAAGAAATTAAAACAGTCTGTTAAAATAAAACAAAATAATAATAATTATTATTATGCAACAACATACTATTCTAACAGACTGTTTTTAAATTAATTATTCATTAATATAATAAAATTGAATAATAATTATTATTATTATTATTATACAAAATACAAGAATTTAAAACAAAAATATTATTATGCAACAATAATTAATATAAATTAATAGAATAATTAATCTTAAAATGAATATTAATATAATAATAAAATTAATAATTCTGTTTTTTCAATATTATTATTATTATTATTATTATAAATATAATTAAAAACAATATTAATATAGTTATAATTAATATTATTATACAAAAATACAAGAATTTAAAACAGTCCGTTAAAATAAAAACAAAATAATAATACTTACTGTGCAACAATAATAATTTAAAACAGTCTTTTAGAGTATTATAATATTAATAATAAAATTATGATTAATATATTATATTAATATGATTATAATAATTGTAATAATAAATAACAATTAATATTGTTGTTATTTATTAATATAATAATAATAATAATAATCAGAAATAACTTTTAACTATTATTATTAATAGAATAATATTAATATAATTCTTATACAAAATGCAAAAAAATGTAACGGTATGTTAAATTAAGAACAAAATAATGGCTAACAACACTAATTTAAAACAGTCTGTTCGAATATTAAAATATTAATAAAATTCATACTAAAATTAATTATATTTATAATAATGTATAATAATAAATTATAATATTTAATATATATAATGATAATTTAATATATTAATAATAAATAATACATTTATAATAATTATTAATATTATAATTATGCAAAATACAAGAATTTAAAACAGTCTGTTCCAGTACATCTGTATAATCATAATAATAATGGCATTATTATTGATATGTCAGTTGTTATTATTATTATGCAAGCAATTTTATGACCAGTTTACAAATATATTTAAATGAAGTGTTGATAGAGAGACCCAGATGGAGTGTTTTACTCCTAATCTCCTGATTCGTTAAACGCGCGCACATAAAGCATCAGATGTGAAGAACTTCAAATGAGTTCTGACCATCCGCATCATCTGAAAGATAATCGTCTTGTACGCTGATTAGTGTTTGATCATAATGAACAGTGTGTGGTGTGTTCTCTGTGTGTGCTGATGTTGTGTTTGTGTTTTTCTGTAGTTGTGGGAGGTGTATAACGAGAGGAGATGTGCGCGGACGTTTATCGGTGAGTGTGTGTGTGTGTGTGATCTCTTCTCACACAGGGTTTTGATGAACTCTCAGCGCTGTCGTGATTGACTGATGTGCTTTAATTACTCTGAGACGTGATTAATGGAGGAAAGCACAGGCTGGATTCTCCAGTGTCTCGACTCGTTCATCAAGCGCTGGAAGACATTCATGAGTTCAGATCACAGAAGCTGCTCTCTCTCGCCGTGTTTAATTCAGTCAGATTCATCAATTAACCCATGTTTCTGGACACAATCAGAAAATAAGCTTTTCTTTTTTCTAGTTATTGAATAATAATAATTCAAATCATATTAGTAATATTAATAATAATAATAATAATAATTATTATTATTATTATTATATGAGAATTTTAAAAATGCTGAGTTAAACATAATAATCCTAATAATACAAATGATAGTATTTTATATAATATTATTCTAAAAAATTATTAAATTTTTGCATAATAATTTTTTTAATATGTAAAAATTTGAATGAATAGTTATATTAATAATATTATATTTAATATATATAACTTAAATAATAAGAATTAAAAAAAATTACAATAATTTAAAACAGTCTGTTAGGATAATATATTATTAATATAATTCATAAAACAGTATAATAATCATTATTATTATTGTTATTATACTTTTTTCTTCTGACAGTTTTAAACATTTTTCTAATACTAACAATAATAATAATGCAAAATACAATAATTTAAAACAATCTGTTAGAGTAATATAATATTCATATAAATCAGTATTATAATTTATTATTGTTGTTATACTGTTATACTGTTTTAAACATTTTCTGATTCTTATTTTTAAATTCTTATATAATCCGTATATATCATTAATAATAGCACTATTAATATAATAATTATTATTATTATTTTAACAAAACTACAATAATTTAACGGTTAGAATAAAATAATTACATTATAATTAAAAATATTGTTAAAAATATAACAAAATTTTATTGTTGTTATACTGTTTTAATCTGACAGTTTTAAACAATTTCTCATTTTATTTTAATCATCACAATAGTTAATATATTTAAAGGCACAATATGTAACTTTTTTGCTTTAAAAATAGCAAAAATCACTATATCTATGTTATATGTTTTTTTTTAGTTGTGTACTTACATTATCCCGACTGTTTCCAACAACTTTCAAACCAGGAGAAATTTGTAATTTAATTCGAGAAACGTCCCGTTTCTTTATTTCCGTTTTGTCGCTGCCAATCCGCGTTGTCCCTGGTTTCCGCTCGTGCTGCCATGGCAACCAGAGCTATGAACCAGAGCAGTCTGATAGTAACCAAGGCGACTGACGCAGACAACTTTGTAGTTCGCAATGTCTATTTGCACGCTGTTGTTGTTTCGTTCAAACATTATGGACCATGGCAAGCAGACTTTGGATAAAAAAGGAGAACTAAAACGAGAATCAATATCAGCGCGGTGTTTTCGAGATGCCGAGAGCTCCCATAGACAGTATATAAACGAGAGCTTCACGTCCGAGACTTCGACCGCTCCTACATGTACTTTATTAAACAGGTGAGCACATTTACATAAAACTAATCAATGTTATATAGTTCAACAATGATAAAATGTCAGAATATGATCTGTATGTTATTCTAATGTTGATCTAGTTTACTGCTAGTCTCATACAGACAGACTAACACATACATTTCAACACATTCAAATGCAGTTTAGTGTGATAGTGTAATGTTAGACCAAGTGAAACAGCGCTGCGTTACCTCACAAGTTTAATTTGTCTAATAAACTGACCTGTGAGTAGTAATTCTGCGTGTAGTTCGGTAGAATGAAATGTCCATATTCCTTTTATATCCGCGGGACTCGCGTCGCGTGTGGAGCTGATAGCTGTCTCTTAGCAATCCTGAACTGCTTCATATCACAGTCATGATAAAAACATTGATGTATTCACTCATCCATAAACATTATTAGATCGGTCGGCTTGACGTTGACGACAAGATCCATAATTCTTAGCAAATGTTGCGTCATCAAACTACGCCTTTGTTATTGTAAAGAGGTTAGCGACCCCTAGCGGCGAAAAAAATTACATACTGTACGTTTAATAATATTATAATTAATAATAATTATGTCAATAAGAATATTTATAATTAATAAATATTACTGTCAACAATAATTATTCTAATAATTAATAATTATTACAGTTATATATTGTTATGCCCTAAACGTTTGAGTTAGTAGAACATGTAGAGTATTAGAGTGACTGTAGACGCTGGTCGTTAATGGCGGCTGTCACTCGTCTCGTTCTGTCTAGTTCGCTTCAGACGCTCTGTGTGTGTGTCTCACTTCTCAAAGCACATGTCATGTGTCATATATACTGTGTAATCTTTGAGTGTGTGTGTGTGTAGGTCACAGTAAAGCTGTGCGTGACGTCTGCTTCAACAACACCGGCACACAGTTCCTCAGTGCCGCCTACGACAGATACATCAAACTCTGGGATACAGAGACCGGTGAGAGTTTAACCCACACACACACACACACACACACACACACACACACACACACACACACACACACACACACACACACACACAAACACAAACAGGATTCAAGACAAGACCTTTTTTATTTGGCATGTCCAACACTGAATCAGTTTAGTTTGCATGTCTAATGCAGTTTATTCATTGCGTTCATGAGTCCGTTTTATTTTTTTCTTCCAAATTCTGTTTTTTCTGTTTACATTTTCTGAACTCCGTTTAATGGTTAATAATGTTAGTAATGCAAAAGCAAATCGAATTATTTGTTAGGATAATATATTATTAATATAAATCATAAAAGTATAATTATTTTAAATAATAATAATTTACTTTTTTCTTCTGACAGTTCTAAATATTTTTCTAATTCTTATATATTAATTATAATAATAATAATAATTATTATTATTATTATTATTATTATTATTTAAAAATACAATAATTTAAAACAGTATGTTAAGGTAATATAATATTAAACATTTCTGATTTTCTGATTTTTTAATTCTTATATAATAATCCTTATATATTAATAATAGCAGTATTCATGTAATAATAATAGTTATTATTATGCAAAAATACAATTTAAATATGTTAGAATTTAATGTTTTAAATTATTCTTATTTGACATTCTTTTGTTTATTAAATTTAATTTATTAATTTATTTATTTATTTTTTACAATAATCTGGCCTTGTGAAATGTTTAGTTTTTTCAGAAATTCTGTGTTGTGTATTTAAATTTTTCTGGCATTCAAATGAAAGCATAAAACATTAATTTTAAAATATAATAATAATAACTTATTTTTATTATTAGTGTTAGTTTATTATTGCATATCTAAATTCTACCGTACAAAAGTAAAATGTTTTTTTTCTGTCACAATTTCTTGAAGTTAAACCGGACTTTTATTTTGCCGTGTTGCCGGGAAGACCTTTGAGTTCCTGTGTGTTTATGATCTGATGATGGTCATGAGTGTTCACGAGTGTTTAGTCCTGTGGAGTCTCTCTCTGCTCCTCCACTAGTGTGGATCATCTCGAGCACTCGAGCTCATAGTGAGTGACACTAACCCGTCATCTTCCAGGAAAGTGCATCGCTCCCTTCACCAACAAGAAGGTTCCCTACTGCGTGAAGTTCAACCCCGATGAGGAGAAGCAGAACCTGTTCGTTGCCGGGATGTCGGACAAGAAGATCGTCCAGGTCTGAGTCTTTGAACTTTCTATTCATCAAAGAATTGACTTTGTATTTCAGATTATATATTTATGTAAAGGTGCATTGTGTAATATTTAGGAGGATCTGTTGACAGGAGTGCAATATCATATTCATATCTATGTTTTCAGTGGTGTATCAAGACCTTACATAATGAACCGTTGTGTGTTTATTAGCTTAGAATGAGCATTTCTCTCTACACACACCGCGGGTCCGCTTACATCGACATGTTTCTACAGTGGCCCTGAACGGACAAACGTGTTTCATCACTGTGTTGTTCTTCACGCGAGCTAAAGTCAGCGAATAAAACACTGACACAATGATGAACAAGTAACAATAATATTCGCAATAACATCGTTTTACTGAATAATTAAGTAAACCTAAACCTCACTGCTTAACTGGCTACTCTCTGCTGTCTCAGACGACGACATCACTTCCTCTCGCCTAGCGTAACTTCTGTTGGGTGCAATTCACAACCTCACCACTAGATGCCGCTAAAAATTACACACTGCACCTTTAATGGTTATTGTGGTTTTGAATCAGTACTGAAGGTTACTGATGGTTTCTGACGCCGGGTGGCGAGTGTGTGAAGGCTGATGAGTGTGTGTGTTGCAGTGGGACATCCGCACCCGTGAGGTGGTTCAGGAGTACGACAGGCATCTGGGAGCCGTCAACACCATCACCTTCGTGGACGAGAACCGGCGCTTCGTCAGCACCTCCGACGACAAGAGTCTGCGCGTGTGGGAGTGGTGAGGAGGCGCTTCTCTCACTCACGGTTAATGGGGGGTTTCGGCTCTTGATGAGAAGGAAGCTGTTGCTCTCTCAGGTTTTAGAGAGAAATCGGTTTAATTCTCATGAAAATAGTGTCGTAAAGGGGTCATCCGATGCAAAATTCACTTTTATATGGTGTTTGCATATAAATGTGTCTTTGAAGTGAGTGGACACAGCCACCACACCATGAGAGAAATCCATTCACTTCTTTTTAATATTTTTTATTTTTTCCTCAAAAAGTCTCTCAATAATCTGGCCGTTTGCATTTTCTGAGCAATGTGATGTCATGCACCGAAACGGGTTTTTGAGGAGGTAAAAGGGTGTTTTACACAACCATTGAGGAATTTTATCCAAAGTATGTTACAAACTTTACATGAACACCCTAGAGAATCACACCAGCTTGTGGAAAATGGGCATCTCGATTCGATTCGATTCCGATTCAGATGATAAAATGATTATCGATGCATCTTTTTTCTATACAGATTTTCTTTTCTTTTTTCACTGTGTGACTACTTGGTACTTTTAAAGCAAAGTATATTGATCCATAGTGAATTTACTTCCATAATATTTTATTAATGAAACAAATGGAAGTGATTTGGCAATAAATGTTGCGATGGAGTTTGTAATGCGCTTTGGCTTTCCCGAGTTGGGGTGAAGCTTCTGAGGTTGTCCTGGTTTGCACGTCAGCGCTCTTTGATCTGACATGTGTGGTTTACCAAATTTGAATGCTTTCACTTGGATCTCGCTGCGATATTATTAATTCTGCAGTGAATTCAGACGCTCTCTCACTGGATCTCCCAGCGCTGTGTAAGAACAGTGTCGTGTGATTGAGATCGGCCCACGAGTAAACCTGTTCTGAGCTCGCGCTGCGCTAAACCAATAGCGCGGTTTCTTTTCACTTTCATTCGTTTGCCGTTTGATGTGTCTCGTATGTAACAGCTCTTATCAATTGAGCGTTCGCAAAGACCCGCCCCCTTTAGTTACTGTTGCTATGTCCGACAAGCCACGCCTCTCTCACACACACCATGTTCTCACGCAGTGAAACACACACACCGTGGAGCAGAGAGGACACTTGACACACAGGACAGACCAGGGTACTTTTGATATGAAACAAAGTCTCATCTTTCAAATTTGGTCATTTTTTAAAGAAATGTAAACAATAAATACGGTTGATTGACTTGAAGCTCGTGAGGCGTAATGTCGACTTTCATCTGAGTATTCTCAGCGCATCAGCGGTTTCAGGCTCAGAGAGGCTGTTCTGAGGTCAGCTGTGCCCGAGTGCGCTGGTGACGCTGTGCTCTCGTTCTCTCATGCGGAGAGTTATTCTGGGACACTCGTGCCGTCTTCAGGGACTTCTCTTCTCCTGCCTCAGGTGTCAGTGCTCCAGTTAGAGGAGCGTTCTCTGTAGGAGATCCGGGTTACAGTGCTCAAACACATCACTGTGTGTGTGTGTGAGAGAGAGTGATGGGTTACAGTGCTCAAACACATCACTGTGTGTGTGTGTGTGTGTGTGATGGGTTACAGTGCTCAAACACATCACTGTGTGTGTGTGTGTGTGTGTGATGGGTTACAGTGCTCAAACACATCACTGTGTGTGTGTGTGTGTGTGTGATGGGTTACAGTGCTCAAACACATCACTGTGTGTGTGTGTGTGTGTGTGATGGGTTACAGTGCTCAAACACATCACTGTGTGTGTGTGTGTGTGTGTGTGTGTGTGAGAGAGAGTGATGGGTTACAGTGCTCAAACACATCACTGTGTGTGTGTGTGTGTGTGTGATGGGTTACAGTGCTCAAACACATCACTGTGTGTGTGTGTGTGTGTGTGTGTGAGAGAGTGATGGGTTACAGTGCTCAAACACATCACTGTGTGTGTGTGTGTGTGTGTGATGGGTTACAGTGCTCAAACACATCACTGTGTGTGTGTGTGTGTGTGTGTGTGTGTGTGTGTGTGTGTGTGTGAGAGAGTGATGGGTTACAGTGCTCAAACACATCACTGTGTGTGTGTGTGTGTGTGTGATGGGTTACAGTGCTCAAACACATCACTGTGTGTGTGTGTGTGTGTGAGAGAGTGATGGGTTACAGTGCTCAAACACATCACTGTGTGTGTGTGTGTGTGTGAGAGAGTGATGGGTTACAGTGCTCAAACACATCACTGTGTGTGTGTGTGTGTGTGAGAGAGTGATGGGTTACAGTGCTCAAACACATCACTGTGTGTGTGTGTGTGTGTGTGTGTGTGATGGGTTACAGTGCTCAAACACATCACTGTGTGTGTGTGTGTGATGGGTTACAGTGCTCAAACACATCGGTGTGTGTGTGTGTGTATTTTCCTCAAGAAAAATGTATTATTAATGATAAACGGTTGTGCTGCTTCATATTTGTGGAAACCAAGATACATTTTATTTTTTATTTTTCAAGATTCTTCGAATAGGTTTAAAAAAAACAGCATTTATTTGAAATAGAATCTTTTTAATATAAATGTCTTTACTGTCACTTTTGATGAATAAAGGTTATATATATATAGGTATATATATATATAACTGAAATATAAAGCAATACAACTGTTTTCAACATTGATAATCATAAATGTTTTTCGAGCATCAAATCATCATATTAGAGTGATTTCTGAAGGATCATGTGACACTGAAGACTGAAAATTCAGCTTTGATCACAGGAATAAATTACACTTTACTATATATTCACATAGAAAACAGTTACTTTAATTGTAAAAATATTTAGCATTTTTTTTACTGTATTTATGATCCAAATAAACAGCCTTGGTGAGCAATAAGAGACATCTTTCAAAAACATTAAAAATCAAAATTTTTAAACACAAAGCTGTGCTTGATTGTACTTTGATGTGCATTTCCTCTTTCTTCAGGGATATTCCTGTGGACTTTAAATACATCGCTGAGCCCAGTATGCACTCGATGCCCGCGGTCACGCTGTCGCCCAACGGTGAGTGACATCACACGTGTCATGTGACTCTCCCTGCCGCTCAGATCACTTGCTCTCCGAGACTCCCTCAAACACAGACATGAAGACAACCCTTGTTTTCACGTCCTCTCTCGGAGTCAAACGTAAAACTACATTAGTGTTTTGATCATGTTTTAAATTAGCAAGGTTAAAAAATGCATCATTAAATAATTTCTATTGAACTTTGATTGGATTAATTTAACATAAAAGAGACCTTCATAAACACAACAGAACAAAGATGCATATGAAATAAACAGTGCTTTTCAGGTACAGAAATAAAGTTATCAAATGCAAAATAGATTCTTCACTGTATAAATAAACATTAATCCTTATTAAAGCTACAAAAGTTATTCAGTCCAGAGTAGAGAACGATTTTATCTTTTGTTGATTAACATTAAAACATCAGGATTATTAGGCCGCTGTCCCTTTAAGAGCGAATTCACAAATCCAATATACTGATACACAAGCGTTTTATTTCTCAACTGTTTACGTTAATTTAATACATAACCGACTGTGTTCACATGGATACTCACCAAGACGGGCATTTTGATATAATTTTGTGTGAAATAGAACTCGAGGATTCGGTATTTGTGCGCTTTTTGTCGGCTTAAAAACACATGCAATGGATAAACTCGTGTCAATCAGTCCTGCTGTATTTTGTACAGATTTTATTTTGTATTTAATTGTTTTACCCAGAGAAAAACGTTGGATTATACAACAAACATTACACAAACATAATATGCCGCTAAATTCTGTTTGTATATGTTTGATTATACAACAAACATGATATGCCGATAAATACGGCGGCCGATATATGGGTTCATCTCTATACTGTAATGATTCGGTGCTTTCCCCGATGTTTCGTTCCTCATGTGTCCTGTAACTGACGACCTGTGTTTGTGCTGATCTCAGGGAAGTGGCTGGCCTGTCAGTCCATGGACAATCAGATCCTGATCTTTGGAGCTCAGAACCGGTTCCGTCTCAACAAGAAGAAGATCTTCAAGGGTCACATGGTGGCGGGATACGCCTGTCAGGTGGACTTCTCCCCGGACATGAGGTGAATGTTCAGATGGAGCTTCAAGCAGCCGAAACGTATTCTTTAAAGCAAAGCTGGTTTAGTGGTAAAACAGCTGTAGCTTAAAGACAGATGTGTGTAGATGAGATGGTCTCACTCAGGTCCAGTGTGCCCTACTTCTGATAAAAAATGTTGATTTTTAAAATGCAAAAAAATTTACTTGCTTTTTTTGTTTGTAATAAAAGCCCCAGGTTTAAATGTACTTGTTTGTAGGGCCACACAATTTGGCAATTTTTTTTTTGATATATTATGAATTTTTAATAATAATAATTTTCTAAATAAAATATTAATATTTTATTGAAAACAAATTAAGAAATATTACTTTTGTACTATTTCACTTTAAAATAAAAGTATTTAAGTAAAATAATATAATTTTTAAATTACAGTACATCTGTAAAATTACAATTAATAATTATGCTATTATTATTATTATTATTATTAATAAATAAAAATGTTTTATTTCAAACAAATTAAGTTATAATTTATATTTATAAATAATAGTTACAAATAAGTATTACTGTTGGACAATTTCACTGTAGAATAAATATTAAATAAATGTACAGTACAGCTGTAAAATTACAATCAATTATGATTTTATTATAATTACTACTAAATACAAATATTTATTTAAAACAGAAATATTAATTTTGTACTATTTCACTATAAAAAAGTATTTAAGAAAAAATATATAATTTCAATTTACAGAACAGCTGTAAAATTACAATGAATAATTATGATTTTATTGTTATTACTAAATGAAAATTATTTTTTATTTAAAACAAATTTAGAAATATTACTGTTGCACTAGTTCACTGTAACAAAAGTATTTAAGAAAAATGTAATGTGTACCATGGAGCTTTAATCTTGGCAGGGCCGTTTAAAGTTTCTCTTTTTTCTTTAATAAACAGCCAGTTTATAACTTTAGCCACATTGTGATTGAATTGATGATATAAATGTTAAAGCTTTAATATCATTTTTGTTCTTTTTAGTGAAAATCATTGTGGAAAATATGCCTTGATGATTTAATCTAGATTGTTTATTAGGGCTGCGCGATATTGAAGAAAATAATGCGATATTTGATATGCGATACGATAATGCTTAAAGTGAGTAAAATAAACGTAAAGGTTTCAGGTTATCCTACATTAGGGTTATTTAATAACAGAAACTGAATAATCAAATGTAAAAATAAAACCCTGCTTAGTTTTCACTGTATGAATTAAATATATCCTGATTCTTATTAAAGCTGCAAAAGTTATTCATTCAAGAGTGAGTGATTTTCTCTTCGTCTTCTGTTCATGACGGCAGTTATTGCAAGCCGTTGCGATATGCATATCACGATAAATACATTTGCGATATTTCGATATATTGTGCAGCCCTATTGTTTATACATTTTTTAATGTATGGCTGTGATGACCTCATTAAGCCGTTTCAGAGCGAGTGCATAAATATGGAGGTATATTTCGGATGATTTTGATCGTGTCTTTGACTGGTTCTCTGCAGTTATGTGGTTTCCGGTGATGCCGACGGGAAGCTGAACATCTGGGACTGGAAGACGACCAAACTCTACCATCGGATCAAGGCGCACGATAAGGTGTGTATCAGCGCGCTCTGGCACCCTCACGAGACGTCCAAGGTCATCACCTGTGGCTGGGACGGGCTGATCAAACTCTGGGACTGAGGAGAACACACGCACAACACTTCCTGTCCTCACGAGCTGTTCGTACGGGTGTTATCGGGCTGGTATCCAGTCCCTCAAGACACACGCCACAGACTTTCAGCTCATGCTTTTTTTGTTTTTTAATGAATGAAACCATGTCTCACATTCTCTCTTTTTGAAGATAATAAATGTCTCTCGTTTAGTTTCTGCTGTCTGTGTGTTTTGGTGGCTGCGTGATATTTATATCTAGACTAGTGCGCTTGTAGCCTGGGAAAACCCAGACAACTTCCGGCAAATTTAGATTTGCTCTGCAAGTAAGTCTGGCAAAGAGCTCATTCAAGCCCATTTCCCCATGCCGAGAAATCGCGGCACCAATCAGAAACGTTGAGGCGGGCTTTATACAATGACGATCGCTCTGATTGGTTTTAGGTCTATCCAATTGCGCCCAGAGGCATTTGAGCGACGTCCGTTTTTTTTGCTTTTAAATGCATTATGTTGGTGACGCCCCTTTGGAAATGATTTGTCTATGGAGCTTTGCCAGACCATAACTCAGTTACTACTGAGAATGGTCTGGTTTTAACCAGGCTAGTGCGCTTGTGTATTTACGTGATTTAGTTTATTAAAATGCATTTATAATGCCTTCAGTATTCAAGATAAGGAGCAAAAATATTTTTTATATTTCTATCATTTAATATAGTTAATCAATATCACACGGAGAGCTGTTTTTCCTCCAAATATCAGCACGGTTACAAATGTGATATTGATTTTCAATAAACAAGAAGTTAATATTAAGTGACTTACATTTTAGAGACAATAATTGCCTGTTTTTGCTCTATTTCGCCAACGAAAATAGTTCCAAACAAAGACGCAGGACTGTTTTACGGCTGTTTCATTACCGAATGAACGAATCGATTGAATGAATGATTCAATGACTCACTCATTAAGAGAGTCAAATGCTTTGTTCATGAATGAATCGGTTGAATCTCAATGACTCACTCATGACTCGTCAGTGACTCGCTGCCACCTACTGTTGTAAAGTATTTTCAATTTTTTTAAATCACTTCAAAATATCAAAACTTAAATGTTTTAAAACATCAGAACATTCTCTTTGGCATTATGGGTAATTTACTCCTTCACTGGGAATTTTGCTGTATTTTATGTCTTATTTTAATGGGAAATCGCACATGGTGTCTCTACAGAAGCAAATATCACAAGTGCGCAACCTCACGGTGAGTTATGTTCAAAATATGGAATCTGCCTCATGTATCAATTACCATAACCTGATGAAGCCGATATTATGGTTTCTAGATATGCAGATTAGATGATCAATCAGAATCATTTATATCTGTCTGTTCAGAATCATCTCCTGTAGAAACATGAAAAAAAGCTGTTTGTTTATTCAGTCCTTTCAGAAAAAACTCTTGAATCAAAGTGATGCAAATAAAGCAATCCCAGAATGCACTGCCTGAAATTTACTCAGTGAAAATGCTCCTCCAACTCTCAAGGAATGTGACCTTTATAAATATATTCATGCGCCTGGTATTTGTACACAATGTTGAGTGAGTTCAGCTGAAGTCAGGCACTTTTTCACACTGAACTGACTGGAAAAAGTGTCCCGATGTTCCTAAATTCAGCCTGTTTTTATCAGGCAACATGCTAATAAAATACACCATTAATGTTTTTTCATACTGAAAAGAATTGATGCTATTATTGATTTCTGTGCTGCATTTCCCCAAAAGCATTGTAGATCACTGTGTCCAATTATTTTTATAATCTACTTATGCTACTACTATAATAAACTATACTATACTACTGCTGCTTTTGGGAAACACAAATGTTTACTCTGTATTTGTGTTAGTAGAGTATTGAGTCAGACACTAGACTCAATACTCTACTAACACAAATACAGAGTAAACATTTGCACTTTGCATCATGGGAGATACTTGTGTGGTGCATCAATGTTGGATCAATGGAACATTTAAATAAATTTTGCAGTACAAAAAGGATATAATTATATTTGTAATAAAAAAAAAGAAAGATATTAGATGCATAATTTAATTAAAATAAACATGTAATCGGCCTTGCCGATGTATCTACCGACCACGTATATATACACACACTGCTGATTGTGATTAAAATTTATTTTATTTTAATATACACTGCCATTCAAAAATCTGGGATCGGTACTTTTAAAAAAAATGTTTTTAAAAGAAGTCTCTTCTGCTCAGCAAAGCTGCATTTAGCTGACTAAAAATAAAACCATAATCAGTAATATTGTGAAATATTATTACAGTGTAAATCATCTGTTTTCTATGTGAATATATAGTAAAGAGTAATTTATTCCTGTGATCAAAGCTGAATTTCAGCATCATTACTCCAGAGCTCAAGTAACATTTATTATCAATGTTGAAAACAGTTGTTTAAAAAAAATGCTGGATTTTTTGATGAATAAAAAATATATTTAAAGTAACATTATTTGTATATATTATATAATTTTATGCTACATTGCCCTTTACAAAACAGCACTGTACAGTGGTAATACCATAATACATATGTACTATAACATGTTCATATATTGCCATATTACATGGTACATGCCCATAACAGTAGTATTACCATGTTCCAAAATAACATGGTATTACCATAGTACTGTTTCAGGTTTCATATGTTGTGTTTTTCCTCTTTTGCTTCATTTGAGTCCCTCTAAATTATGATTGATTTAACATTTTTGTACCTATTGTTATGATTTTTCTTGTCAGAAGAGTAAAATTAAAAGCAAACAATGAGTTTACTGGGAGTTTTACATCTTTAATTGTGTCTGGTATTCACATCTTCAGTGACTTGTTGATTTAATCCATAGACTGTAAATAAATATGTTCGTAGTGTGCGTGATGTCACCTGTAGTGTTTCTGAAGAGCGTTTTTGAAGCCCAAAGTGGGCGGAGCCGGCCGTCGCCATCTTGGCAGCGCCACTCCCGGATAAACGTAAATGTGCAGCGAGGCGGATTAGCTGAGGTGACGTGACGCTAACAGACAGCAGACAAACGGCTAGCAGTGACATCAGCGGCAATCCACCTGTCACTCAAGTGGCCACGCCCTTAATTATGCAGAACTTTAAGGCTTAATATAATTTAAACGGATGAGTTATAAAAATATTCACCCCCTCACAGTCGTCATGAAGGGCAACATTAGCTTTATAGATCAAACCACTTTTTGCACCAGACTGTAAACATGTTTTATTCTGCTGTAAAGTTGGGCATTTTAACATGGGGCTCTATGGGATTGAGTCTCTTCTGCAGCCGGCCTCTAGTGGCCAGTCGATGAACTGCAGTTTAACTCACTTCAGTGTTGATTCAATAGAGCGACTGGAATGTTGAAGCTTTATTTAATCAGCCACTGAGTTTTGCATTCTGAAGTGTTTCTCCTGAATAGTTGCTCATCCTAGCGGTAAGAAGCGAGTGTTGACCCATCCCAGGACGAAGGAGCTGCTGGCGTTCTGGATGTTTCTGTGCAGGATCAGACGAGGTTTGTTCGGGTCGCTGTAACTGTGATAGAGCCGGTAATGAGCGCGCTCCAGTTCCCTGAGGAGACTGAACCAATAGCGGATCACCGAGGGCTCGTCGCCGCCCACCTCGAACCCGGGCCAGTGCAGGTGCAGCTCCAGCAGCAACAGGCCCAGCGAGTCCAGAACCCGCTCCAGAACCAGGTTCTCCAGGACCTTCCACTCCGCGCTCTCCAGGTCCAGCTTCAGGACATCCACCTGACGGCAGCAAAGGTGACATTACGCCCTTTTCACAAGAACTCTATGGTGTCTGTAGTGTCACAGATTCTGCGCAATACACTGTATTTAATATATCATGAGGACTCACGAGTGTTTGCGCTGAATCTGCACAGATTTGTCTTAAACAAACTTCCCCAGCAAAGTGAGTAAACATCATAACACGCCAAACTGGCTCATGATTTGACAGCGTTTCCCACCATAGTTGATTATTACCCGCATTTGCCGTGTGTTAATTTCAAACCCTGGTTCTGTCTCTTTAAGCAGGACGAGGGGAAGTTATTATTTATTTATTTTAATTGAATTTTCTCAATTATAAAATTCAATATCAAGTTTTTGACACATTTCTTTTACACATTTTCACATTTTGTAAGTATAACTTGAAACACGCACACAAAAAAAAGAAACTTAAAAATAAAGCGCATCACAAACGTGTTAAATTCATTTAGCAGAGATATAGATATAGGACACTTTGAGGACAACAGTGCAGAGACTGACCCGAATTACTGAACACAAACCCATGAGAGATGAAACCAGCAGCCCGTCAGAGACTCGCTTCATAGCCTCTCCTCTCCTCTCTGCTCTCTCGGCTCTTTATTAACCCTCTGGTGCTCTTCGCTTTTTTTGTCAAAATGATCCCGGTTCACACGGATACGCAGAGGCGACAAAAAATTCTGTATTATGAATTTTAAGTCCAGACAAGTAATTTGTTGAGGTCAATTCGTAAAGAAAGACTACACGCCTGCGCACATATATAATCACGTACCTATAGACTAGACACATGATGCGCATGTGCACGCCGTCAGCGTTTTCACAGATTTGCGTTTTTGAAGTTTATTTCAAGGTTTGCGTTCTCGAGCACCAAACACTGTTGTGCGAGTGAGCGGGCCGACTTGACTTTTTTTTTTTTTTTTTTTTTATGAAATTAATGTACTATATTTTAGTTAGATAATGTTTTTTAATATTTTGTATTTTTAGGGGATTTTATGGTACTACATTATATTTACGCTGTATTTATAATTCGTTTATTGACTTTTTGAGCATAGACCTGAAAATTAATTTCCAACTTAAACTGTGGTAAATCTAGAACGCTTTAGAGTGACAGACTGAAGTTTGATCTCTTTTTAAAGACGACACTTGGCAGATTATTGCTGAAGTGAAAAAAGAAAAAAAAAGAAAGAAAAAGAATTTACAAGTTACAGAATTTTTTACGTTTATTGTTATGGCTGCACAAAAATACTATTTTCAATTTTTATATTAAATATATATTTTGCAAAACACGTTTTACTCTAAAACTATGAGAAAATCAAAACCATAAATCTAAACAAGTTGTGTTCCACATTTGAGGTTGATATCTCAATAAATGATCTTTCAGTGAGAGTGTGTTCGGCTGCAGTACCAAACGCTTCCACTAGAGGAAACTCGTCTCCATTCATTTCCAATGCGTCGTTTTAGATCTTGAGGAACACAAGTGTGACGACTTTTTACAGGACCATTTAACCTGTTGGAATCATGTCCATAATTTATTTTTATTTTTTTGTGTTCACACAGCAAGTGCCAAAACCTTTACCAAGTTTCGTACCATTCCAATGAAGTAAAAAAACTAAATCCTTACATTTTTCTTTCAAAAAATGACCGAAGAGCACCAGAGGGTTAAACTTCAGGATGTTTTTTTATTTTTATTTTGTTTAGATTAGATCAGATTAGAAATTTTATTTAATTAATATTATCTGTCCTTAAACTATGCAGAGCAGACATTTAGTTTAAACTAGTGTTGTCAAATCGATTAATCGCGATTAATCACGCCTAACATAAAAGTTTGTAAATATGTGTACATATGTGTGTGTGTGTGTGTGTATATATATTTTCAAACTTTTATGTTAGATGTGATTAATAGATTTGACAACACTAGTTTAAATATTAACACTGAAGCAAAGCCACAGACATGATTTGCTTTTTGAGCTCAAGTGAATAAATGAAGTCAGCGTACAGTAGATGAATTACAGTAAAATTACAGTAGGTGTTTTTCCATGTGTTTGTGGAGATCCAAGGTTTCTGGCGATCATGTGTTTGATGACGGATGTGTTTGTTACTCTTAGATCAGATCAAACATCAGCGTCTTCTGCTCTATAATCTCAGCATCTCTTCCTGTAGTTAATGTGGCAAAAGTGAACATCAGCGATCAACCATCAGGGTCATCTACTGTACGCTGACTCGTCATTTATTCACTCCATCTTTCCTCTCCACTGCCAGATAATCGTGTGTGTGTGTGTGTGTGTGTGTGCCAGCCTTTGATTGCCAAGCTGATATGATGGTGTAAATGTGAGTTTCAGATTCCTAAAACAACGACCAACTGTTATATTTATCATTTTTAGGGTTTGATACTGTTGTTTAGGTTTTTTCAGAGATGGGGCAAGTTATTATATTTTGATTAAAGATTATGACGACCATTTTTAAAAACATGCACTGAATCAGATCATGTTAAGAAACTCACTAGAGTCAGTTTTGATGAGATTCTGCATCTCAAACGCTTCTTTGGCTCCTTCAGTACATCCATATGCAGGAGTCATAAATCTATAATATCCTCTGCCATAATTACAAGCACATATTTCATTCATTAGCTTCCTCCTTTATGCGATCTCTCCATCTCTATTTCTGTTTCTCAGGCAGATCGGCCACGTCACACACGCTCTAGTGTCTCACACTGATTCTCCCTGAAAGCAAACGTGAAGCCTCAGGTGTGTTTGCAGGAAATGATGCGTCTCACACACACACACACACACACACACACACAATCATGATAGTGTGATAGAGTTCATGATAGTGTCTTTAGAGCTGCGATTAAAGGGTTTAAGCGTTACACCTGACAGAAATACACACATTAATTTCTGAGAGAGTGAGTGAGAGTGAGTGTGTGAGTGAGTTAATGTGATAAAGTGAGTGTGAGAGAGTGTGAGAGTGAGTGTGTGTGAGTGAGTGAGTGAGTGAGAGAGAGTGAGTGTGAGAGTGAGAGTGAGAGTGAGTGAGTGAGAGTGTGTGTGTGAGAGAGTGAGTGAGTGAGTGAGTGAGAGTAAGAGTGTGAGAGTGTGTGAGAGTGAATGTGAGAGAGAGTGTGTGTTAGTGAGAGTGAGTGAGTGTGAGTGAATGTGTGAGAGAGAGTGTGTGTTAGTGAGAGTGAGTGAGTGAGTGAGTGTGTGTGAGAGTGAGAGTGTGAGTGAGTGTGTGAGTGAGAGTGAATGTGAGTGAATGTGTGTGAGTGAGTGTGTGAGTGAGAGTGAATGAGTGTGTGTGAGAGTGAGTGAGTGAGTGAGAGAGTAAGTGCGAGAGTAAGAGTGTGAGAGTGAGTGAAAGTGAGAGAGTGTGTGTGAGAGTGAGTGTGAGTGAATGTGAGAGAGAGTGTGTGTTATTGAGAGTGAGTGTGTGAGAGACTGTGAGAGACTGTGAGAGTGAGTGAGTGTGAGTGAGTAAATAAAGGCTGGTTTCTAAAGTACTTCTTCCTGCCTCTGTATTAATGCTCATGGGTAGCCTAAATGGGTTCCATTCAGACCTTAACATTAAGTATTTTACTGTTATGTGTCAACAAGATTCAACAAGACATTTTCACCTGGCTAGACCCAATGTTTAGACCTGTTGTGGTATTTATGCAAATTAGCATACATTATTAGATTATGCACCATTTGTCCATGTTAACAAACAATTTCAAAAAAACTTGTAATACAATTTTTGTTTGTCTTGATGTAAGTAATCAACTCAGTAATTTCCACGTGATATCTAAAGGTTAAAATGTTTACCCTATTCACATAAGAAAAAGAATGAATAGGCTATATTTGGGTCCTTACTCAGGATATATTGAGGATACAAAATCAGTTGAGTTTGCTTCTGTTGCAATTTGTTCAACCTTTTTTCATAAAATGACTGCACTAAGTGAGAGAGTGAATGTGAGAGAGAGAGAGTGTGTGTTAGTGAGAGTGAGTGCATGTGAGAGTGATTGAGTGAGTGTGAGAGTAAAAGTGTGAGAGTGAATGTGAGAGTGAGTGAGTGTGAGAGTGAGAGAGAGTGTGTGTGAGAGATTTAGAGTGAGTGAGTGTGAGAGTGAGTGAGTGTGAGAGTAAGAGTGTGAGAATGAGTGTGTGTGTGTGTGTGTGTGTGTGTGTGTGTCACCTGTCTGTGGCCGAAGCTGTTGAGTATGTCCTTGATCTTCCTCCTGCTGTGTGTGTGTGTGTGGAGTCTGTCAGGGTTCGGGTCCCTCCAGTCGACGGAGAGCCGGTGGAGCCACATGTGTTCCTCCTGTAGATGAGCTGATCTGAGACTCGGGTCGAAGCAGTGAACCTCACAGCCGGATCCGGCTAGCATCCGCTCCAGCCTGTCGTCATCCGCTGCCAGCCTACGCACACGCACACACACATATTTTACATAATTGAAATGGCTCAACACAACAAATGTTTCTAGTGGTTTCCCCAAACTGAACTGGAAATGCAACTTTTAATGACTTCTGCAGTTTCAACCCCCTGAACAGAATCCCTCAGCACAAATCTGCAGAACAGGTGTTGTCTCACTAATCAAGGGCTTCATTAGCTGCACCAGGTGTGCTTGAGCTAGAACACATGAAATATCTGAACTGACAAGGTTTGTTGAGTGTCACGTTTGACTGCATGTTAGAAATATGGAATATGGAATATGGAAAGTCAAAAGAATGGTCCAAAAAGTTAAGAGAAGATTTAATTTCCCTTCACAAGCAAGGAAATGGATTAAAAAAGATAGCGAAGTGCATTACATGTTCCTAGAGACATAGTTGGAAGCATAGTTCGCAAGTTCAAAGTTAAAGGAACAGTGGTTTCACTACCTGGACGAGGCAGAAAAAGGAAGCTTTCAACGGATCAGAAAAACCCTCGAGTGACTGCAAAAGACTGAGAAAAACACTGAGGCTTCAGCTTGAACAATAAGGCTTGTACTAAACGCATCAGAACTCCAAGACTACACCACTACTGACCCAAAAGCACAAGAAAAAGTCGGCTCCAATTTTCTCAAAATCATATAAATAAGCCACAGAAGTTTTGGGATTCTGTTCTGTGGATCGATGAAACAAAACTGGATATTTAGGGCCCTCTGGATCAGCGGTTTATCTGGAGGATGAAGAATGAAGCATCAGCTGTGAAGAACTCTGTCTACAGTTCAGCTTGGTGGATCAGTGATGCTCTGCGGCTGATTTATATCCTCTGGAGAACTGCAGCATGAGGAAGGAGAGATGGTTCACTGAAGTATCATAAAATCCTAGGAGAAAACGTCATGCCGTCAGTGAGGAAGCTGAAGCTTGGACCTTCAACAGGACAATGATCCCAAACAAACCTCAAATTCCACCAAGGCTTGGTTTCAGGGATTTGAAGAAGGGAGTAGCAGCAAACTCAAGAATATTCCTGAACTGGAGGCCATTGCTCATGAGGAACAGGCTCAGATTCCTCAGAAACAGAAGCTGAGTCTGGTTATACATCTCATTTACAGCAGATCATACAGCAAAAGGATGTTCTACTCAGAGATAAAGATGCTTGAATAATTTTGAGACTGCAGAAGTCATTAAAAGTTGCATTTTCAGTTGAATTTGGGGAAACCACTTGAAACATTTGTTGTGTTGAGCTATTTCAATTACTTTTGTTTGATTTGTTCATAGCAAACAGCTGAAAGTCTGTAAAGTTTGCCAATAAACCTGATTTGCAATAGGGGTTGAATAATTTCATATATATATATATATATATATATATATATATATATATATATATAAATAAATCCTTACTTTCTCTTAAAACGTCTTACATTTGGACAATCGGACCTATGTGAATTCAGCTACAGTTTACTCTGCGTGCATATTTTGTGCAAATGTAGTCTTATTATATGAATGCACAAAATTTGCACACTATGTTGAGTATATATATACTGTATATTACAAAAAGAGTAATAGTAGGAGGTTGCATGCTATTGTGAATTTATTTGATGTGCATAATGACTATTTAATCAGGTTTTATAAATCATGTCAGAGTCCTGCACGGGTCCATTTTTGGAGACCCGCCCCCGCCCGTACCCGCAAAGTTCAGCACCAGATCCGACCCGTCACCCGTGATAATATCAAAATTAAATCCGCACCCGCCCAGACCCGTTAATATTCGGCCCGTTACCCGACCCGTGCCCGCGATAAATCACACACAAGCTAAAATCTATTGAGCGGTGGGGACGCGTTCATAGGGTGCGCTGCCAATAACGCACCTAAAAGCTGTCACAAAGAACTGGGAAAAGTAATGATTATTAATATGTCAAATATATCAAGGATACATTTCAATTGTTTATTAATAAACAAGTGTTTTCTGTGTCAAAGTTGAAGTTGACGATGCTGACTGACTCGCGATCTTCGCAGTAGTGAGCGCGCCAGAGAGAAAATCACATTACGGATTGCATAAGCAGAGAGCAGTCTGCTTTCTTTTTCTTTTATTTTTTTTTATTGTTTTGTTTAAAAGTAGACATTTCATGATTTCTATTTCTCAGGTCTGTGAGGCAAGTAGCTTATACGCTGAGTTTCGGTTTATTTAAGAGACGAGCCTCAAGTTCACGCGCCCGCGCCACCGTGTCGTGATTATTGCCTGCTATAGCCTATTTACCTCCTATTTATTGAATCCAATAAATTGGTTGATGAAACATTGATTAAAATTAAGATACAATTAATACGAAACGAAATTCACTTTAAAGAAAGGTTTTCTACATAAACTTAATGAAATGTTCAAAATCATGTCTGCCCACTGCATTTGTCTCCCGATATTCGGGATCATCTTATCTTATTCATGCTTTTCACTTTTCATATAATCAACATGAAATTTAAAAAAATATATTATTTTATTTAAACATGAATATGAAACTAAATCGTTTTTAATGACAGGGCTACAACACATACAGTACAGAGAAATTTAATGTCGGAGCATTGCCGGTGAGCATTGTGGAGGGGGAGATAGGCTACGATTTTCGATCATTTATCAATATTATTTTGCTTGATATGCCAATTCTTAATATTTGGTGTTTTTAATGTTTGTTTGAGATCTCTGTGAAAGTTTTAATTGTAGGTTCGTGGCCCTGAGTGTCGCGATTTCGGTTTCATTTCGCATATAGCCTACAGCCCTTATAATCATAGATGACGCCACCGGTTTTTATTTAAAAGAAAGACATAGGCTATGTATATATGTTTGTATGTAGGCCTATATATGGGCAATTTATATACACAATACTTACTAAAATATAATTAATATCATTTTATTGCATTTGTATTAGTTGTTTGAAGAGTAAAAAAAAAATCGGTAGGTCTTAACACAAGTTCACTACCGGCAAGTCGGTCGGACTAAAAAGGGGGAAAAAAAATAATTGGGTTGGTCCTAAATTGACAGGGTCGGTCGGGTTACTGCAAACAAGAATATTTTTAAGGACGGCCTGACTAAAACACATATTTGCGTATGTGTAATGGTAATTTAGACATACAAATATTGCACATATTTTTCATCCGTTACCCGCCCGCAAGGAGTTCATTATCCGCCCGCATCCCCGCCCGTGAATTTTAGGAATGTCACAATCCACCCGTTTTAGCCACTTTTATGCGGGTACCCGCGGGTACCCGACCCGTTGCAGGACTCTGAATCATGTTAAAGAGCATTGGAGTGTTTGGAGAAGAGCGTCAGACTCACACTGAATTAAACAGCATAAGATCTGGAGTGTGTTTTAGCTGGAGGATCGTTCAGACGTGCCTGAGCAGCGATTCCTGCGTTCATGAGCGAGTGCTTTAACTCGCTGACCGTAATGAGGAGTGAGGGATGCTGGCGAGAGTCTGATTCTGGATCATCTCAAACTCTCCAGGAGTGGCTTTAGCTGTTCAATTCATGCCTCAAATTATGAACCCATTAAAAAGTGTCATATTTCATTTCAAAATCATAAAGAAAACATTTTATAAGGAAAATGAAGCCTTTGTACGTCCTTTAATTAATTGTGTGTATATGTATGTATACACACACACACACACACACACATATATATATATATATATATATATATATATATATATATATATATATATATATATATATGAATATATGAATATACACTCACCTAAAGGATTATTAGGAACACCTGTTCAATTTCTCATTAATGCAATTATCTAATCAACCAATCACATGGCAGTTGCTTCAATGCATTTAGGGGTGTGGTCCTGGTCAAGACAATCTCCTGAACTCCAAACTGAATGTCAGAATGGGAAAGAAAGGTGATTTAAGCAGTTTTGAGCGTGGCACGGTTGTTGGTGCCAGACGGGCCGGTCTGAGTATTTCACAATCTGCTCAGTTACTGAGATTTTCACACACAACCATTTCTAGGGTTTACAAAGAATGGTGTGAAAAGGGAAAAACATCCAGTATGCGGCAGTCCTGTGGGTGAAAATGCCTTGTTGATGCTAGAGGTCAGAGGAGAATGGGCCGACTGATTCAAGCTGATAGAAGAGCAACTTTGACTGAAATAACCACTCGTTACAACCGAGGTATGCAGCAAAGCATTTGTGAAGCCACAACATGCACAACCTTTAGGCGGATGGGCTACAACAGCAGAAGACCCCACCGGGTACCACTCATCTCCACTACAAATAGGAAAAAGAGGCTACAATTTGCACGAGCTCACCAAAATTGGACAGTTGAAGACTGGAAAAATGTTGCCTGGTCTGATGAGTCTCGATTTCTGTTGAGACGTTCAGATGGTAGAGTCAGAATTTGGCGTAAACAGAATGAGAACATGGATCCATCATGCCTTGTTACCACTGTGCAGGCTGGTGGTGGTGGTGTAATGGTGTGGGGGATGTTTTCTTGGCACACTTTAGGCCCCTTAGTGCCAATTGGGCATCGTTTAAATGCCACGGCCTACCTGAGCATTGTTTCTGACCATGTCCATCCCTTTATGACCACCATGTACCCATCCTCTGATGGCTACTTCCAGCAGGATAATGCACCATGTCACAAAGCTCGAATCATTTCAAATTGGTTTCTTGAACATGACAATGAGTTCACTGTACTAAAATGGCCCCCACAGTCACCAGATCTCAACCCAATAGAGCATCTTTAGGATGTGGTGGAACGGGAGCTTCGTGCCCTGGATGTGCATCCCACAAATCTCCATCAACTGCAAGATGCTATCCTATCAATATGGGCCAACATTTCTAAAGAATGCTTTCAGCACCTTGTTGAATCAATGCCACGTAGAATTAAGGCAGTTCTGAAGGAGAAAGGGGGTCAAACACAGTATTAGTATGGTGTTCCTATAATCCTTTAGGTGAGTGTATATAGGCTTGTCATGTCAGAAGTGTTTGCAGCCACTGGTCCGTATAAACGACGTTTGCTAATGAAGTTTGACTGTATTATGAGGAGAAGCTGCAGGGCAGGAGTTTCACACGCATGGATTATAATGTCAGCGTTTTAGTTTGCATAACATCACACACACACACTGAAATGTATATGTAGGCCTATAAATGCACAGAAAATACTCAGCAATGGTGTCGACTTATGAATTTACACATGGTTTGTCTTAAAGCATATTAAAAACACCACATAGACATATAAACTACACTAAAAGCTGGATCTCCACCACAGGGGGACTTTAAGAGTTCACATTAGACAGAAATAGAAGAAGCGTTAGACTGACCTGAGAGAATAAACGCGGCAATGTTTCGATGCGATTCGCTGGGCCAGACTGAACCTGCGGTCCAAACACAGAACCCACGACCCATGATCCTCTCTGTCGAACACGGGCGGCACAGACGCCGGTCTCTCACAGGACACCTTCAAACACACACTGAAGATACATCATTCATCATCCGGATTCCCTGTCATGTAGTGTGTAAAAGAGCTGTTTGTGAATGTAAAAGATCTGCAAAGTTTCAAAGTGCAGATAAATGAAGTTATGTTTATGAGTCGTCAGTAATTCAGTCGCTCTTCCTGCTGAATCTGTAGTTTTGTAGCTAATTTGCATAATGCCAGCCTCTGGTCTTGATTGGCTGAACAGCGTGTCTTAGCTCCGCTCTCAAACACTGTAGTGTATCTGAGACTGGGAGAGTTTGGTTTGTGTTGTTCATGTCGAGAAGACGCTGTTTTCTGCTGATAAAGCAAATCCACTTTGATGAGACTGATACGGTAAAACCATAGACTGTATATAATATGGGCGTAGTGTGCGTGACGTCACCTGTAGTGTTTCTGAAGAGCATTTTTCAAAAGCATCAAAGTGGGCGGAGCCGGCCGTCGCCATCTTGGCAGCGTCACTCCCGGATAAAAGTAAACGCTAACACACAGCAGACAAACAGCTAGTAGTGACATCAGCGGCAATCCACCTGTCACTCAATTGGCCACGCCCTTAATTATGCACAACTTTAAGGTTTAATATAATTTAAACGGATGAGTTATAAAAATATTCACCCCCTCACAGTCGTCATGAAGGGCAAAATTAGCTATATAGACCAAAACCACTTTTTGCACCAGACTGTAAACATGTTTTATTCTGCTGTAAAGTTGGGCATTTTAACATGGGGCTCTATGGGATTGAGTCTCTTCTGCAGCCGGCCTCTAGTGGCCAGTCGATGAACTGCAGTTTAACTCACTTCAGTGTTGGATTCACGAGAGAGACCGGAAGGTTGCCATTTGGGTAAAACCCACACCATCTTTACTGATGAGATTCAGATATGATAATGAGTGTTTGATTTCTGACCAATCACAACAATTTTCTCGCGCGCTGAGGGAGCATGTGAAACCCGAGGGAGCGGTCCTAGCAGACCAATCACAGCGCTTGCGTCCGCGTAGAGTTGACGCGTTGTTACATTTTTGGAGAGGTGCACGTCTGGGTACGCCGAAGGGTACGCGCGCTACACACAGCCTACGACAATTGGGCTTAATTCGTACGAATTCATACGACCTCACTTGTACGCTAAATCGTACATATTTTACGAGTTGCCACAAATGACCTATTTTACGAATGACCTACACCTGGCCCCGCCCCTAAACCTGCCCGTCACGTGGGTTTAGAGAAATTGTACGAGTGAGGACGTACAAATTAGCCACCTTTTAATCACTCGTACGAATACGTGTGAATTGGTCGTGAGATAGCGTGAGCTTGTACCTGTGGTGTGGAGATGTATCTGAGGAACCGACGGGCTTCCTCCTGTAAACCGCGAGTCTCGGCGGCCCACGGCTCAAGGTCGATCTTCCATCGGGGAATCTGCACGAACACACAGAGAAACTGGTGAAAAGCCCTCAGTGGAGCTTCCTCAGGTCGACCGCAGTGAAGACGAGCGCACAGACGTCTCTGAACACCGCAGTAATGAGGTCTGCTCTTATCTGAGATTCTGGAGCTCATTAATGTGTCCTGAAACCTTTCTGTGAAGTGGAAGATTCATTAGTGAAGATCTGGAACTCGTTTATGACTGTCTGAGAGCTCAGCGTTGTATTTTGTTTTAATTATAGTTTTTATTTTAATTTTAGATTTTTTTTTGTCATTTTTATTAGTTTTCTTTTTTTTTCAATTGTCTGTTTAGCTTGAATTCATTTTTTGTTTCAGTTTTAGTTTTTGTAATTTTAGTATTTTAACTTAAACATTTATTTATTTCAAGTTTTAATATCTAATATTTTTGTTTTTATTTTATTTCAGCTTTATTTCAATCACCCCAAAAATCTTTTTTTTTTGTTAAAAATAACAACACGGGTCTTATATATTGAACTAACCAGGTGAACTTTAATAATTGTATTAGTTTTGTGTAGATTTTTTTTTCATGTTTCCAGTGCTGGACTAACTCACAAAGAGACACTGATTTATTCACTTGTTTATTTATTTATTCATTTTAATAGATTAATTAATTAGATTAATCACATCCACTATAAAAGTTTAGAAAAAAATAATAATAATAAAAAAATAAAAAAAAAATATATATATATATGTTGGATGTGATTAATCAGTTTGACCACACTATTAATAATTAATTGTCACGAACAACTTTCATTTAGTTTAACTTGATGTAATATAACTAAAACTAAAGTAAAATTTATAAAAACTATATAGACCTAGCTAATATAAATGACAAAAATACACAACAAAATTATTAAAACAAACTTGTATGTTAGAAGTGATTAATTGCGATTAATCGATTTGACAGCACTATATTCACTAGTTCGCCTCACCCTTGGAGGAGGCTTGGACCCGAGGCTCGGCTTGAGCTCCTACGTTTTGAACTTCATTTAATTCATTTTCATGAAAATAGTGTCATGAATTTGTAAAGATCCATGTTTCCAGGTGCTGCACAAAAACTCAAATAAATAATTGAATTTAAAGGAGCCATATGTAAGATTGTGGCCAAAACTGGTACTGCAATCACTTTCAAATTACTGTAGAGCGGTGTATCCCCTCCCCCTCAAAACACAAGATGACAACATCAACATCAGTTGAGGGCTGCAACTTCACTTTTTAAATGACAATATCCTGGCCGTACTACTGTTGTCAGTGATATAAGTATTTGAAATGAACATGATTTCTTAATGTCTAGTGACATATCAGGGCCATTTTATGATTAATTGAAATGCATTTCTTACAAACAGCTCCTTTAAATAATTGAATAAGTTAATTTGAATCTTTATCCAACTGAAACCAAAACTGTTGTCTTGAGAATTTTGGTCAGATTGATAATCAATTTACAATATCACTTTCCACAGCCATATTAACATGTCTAAGACTTTTGCACAGTACTGTATATATATATATATATATATATATATATATATATACAGTACTGTACTATACAGTACAGTATATATATATATAGCCTATGATTTCAGTTAAAGTTTTAGTTATTTTTTGTGTTATTGTTATTTTTATTAGTTAGCCTATGTTTGAAAAATGCTATATAGTTTTATTAATTATTATTTTAGTTTTAGTTATTTTAGTACATCAAGTTAAATTAAATGAAAACAAGAAACAGCTGAAATAAATTAAGTTGTGGTTTAAATTAAATAAAATGAAATGAAATTTTATTATATATATATATATTTTTTTTATTTTTTTTTATTTAACCTTTATTTCAAGCAGGGTTATTATAGTTTACTAAAAATGAAACTAAAACCATGAAAAAATAAACAAAATAAACGTTAACTGAGATAAAATAAAATATGTACAAAAAAAATTTATTTGCCAACACAACATTTCTCTTTTTAATTTAATTTCACTTTATGCACTAAAATAACTAAAACTGTTTTTTTTTTTTAATAAAAAAACTATATAGACATATTTAAAAAAAAAACCATTAAAAAGGACAAAAACATGCAAAGTTGGTACTACAATTGAAATGAAAATATAAAAATAAAAACAGTCAAAATATTTACTATAACTATAATAGTATCTCAATTATACTAAAGTAACACTGATTTTAAGTAACGGAAATGTATTTTATGGTTTTTAACTAGGCCTATATGAAATTGACATAAAATAAACATTAACTGAAATAAAATAAAATAGATTTAATAATTAATAATTTTTAATTTCAGCTAATTTTCATTTAGTTTAACGATAGAAAAATAACTAAAACTAAAGTAAAAATGAATAAAAACTATGTAGACATTAAAAAACCTAACTAACACAGATGACAAAAACACAATAAATCAAAATGAAATATATATATATATATAATATGTATATATATATATATATATATATATATATATATATATAATATAATATAAAATTAGTATCTCAATTTACTCTAATGACCCCGAACAGAACGCGCTCTTAAAGGGCCGACGGAGATCATGTGGATCCATGAACGCGTGTTTCTTGGCAGGATCTGGATCTGGATCTGCTCTGTTTGCACATCTGGATCCCATCAGTTCCTGAAGTCCTTCCTGCCCCGTGTCCTCGTGTTAGACAAACACTCGCTGGGAAACACACAAACTCATTCACTGCTCCTTACATTTTTAAATGAAGAGTTTGATAGAGGAGAAGTGGGACAAGCCTGAGATATGAGGGAATATCATTCTCCCAGCTCTGTTTGGGCTCTATGCATGTGCAAATTTGATCATAAATACAGTAAAAAAAAAAAGCTAAATATTTTTACAATTAAAGTAACTGTTGTCTATGTGAATATATAGTAAAGTGTGATTTATTCCTGTGATCAAAGCTGCATTTTCAGCATCATTACTCCAGTCTTCAGTGTCACATGATCCTTCAGAAATCATTCTAATATGATGATTTGATGATTATTATCAGTGTTCACATTTTTGTGTAAACTAATACATTCTATTTCTCAGGATTCTTTGATGAATGAAAGTTCTAAAAGAACAGCATTTATTTGAAATAGAATATTTTGTAACATTATAAATGTCTTTAATGTCACTTTTGATCAGTTTATTGCGTCCTTGATCATTTATTCTATAGTCTGATGATGGAATGTTTCTAAAAACGATTCTCTGAATCTGTTACTAATACCAACCAAAAACTCTGAACAGTTGAGATAGTTGTGAATTTTTCCATTCTGTCTCAGTTATGTGTGTCACACCCTTCATATGGTCCCAATCCAGACTATAAATCCTTCCTTCAGAGTTATTTTCTACCTCATTAATGTCAGATTAATGATCATATGCGATGCTTTATCATTTTCAGAGTCTGCTGCTGAATAACTGAGTAAATGTGGGCAGCCATATGCTAATGAGCTCATGATTGTAACATTATAATCATGCATATTTATAGTGCAATGAAGGTGATCTGTGTGTGGTGTTAGATTCAGAGGTCAGAGGTCAGGCCCTGGATCTCTCTCTCTCTCTCTGAGTGTGAAAGTCTTCAGAAGAGCATGAATACGCTTTTGTTCGCGAGTCTTTCCGACATGCACAGTCAGCAACATAAACAGGATACCAGGCAAAAATGGAGAACAGAAGCGTCTGAATATGAATCTGTGCCTCTAAAGTTGCTTCATCTGAGAGTCTGATCGTGTTTTCTTTATGTAGATCAGTGCTTCTCCAATGAGAGGCTGCAAGAGTAATCAATATGTTAATAAATATATTAATACAAAAAAGAAACTTCTAGACCTGGAAAAGTCATGGAAATCAATAAAATCTTAAAAAGCCAATGAAATTTTTATAATAGTTTTTTTTTGTGTGTGTGTTTTTTGTTTGTTTGTTATGTCATATTAAATTGCTATTTGTGAGTAAAAATAATTAAAAAATCTCTTTATTAAAAAATTAATAAAGTTGTGCAAATTCATCAGTAATAAATAGTGCAAACCCTGATGAACATTAAATAACTCAATCTTAAGGGATTTAATTATTTTAGTTATTTTATAAATTAATTATTTCATTATTTATAATTATTCTAGCTATTTTTAAAATTATTTATAATTATTTCATTGAATTATTTTAATATAGTGCCACTCCTAGTTAATGTATATAAAAAGTATTGTTATTTTGATTAATGAATTTAATTACTTATAATTGTTTTATTTAATTATTTTAATACAGTGCCACTACTAGTTTATGTAAATAAAAAGTATTATTATTTTATTTGAATTAATTTAATTATTTATAATTGCTTTACTAAATTATTTTAATATAGTGCCACTCCTAATTCATGTAAATTAAAAATAAAATGACTTTATTCTAATTAATAAAATAATAATTGTTTTAATTATTTTAATAGTGCCATAAAAAAAGTTGAATTTAATTATTTTGTTTTAATTCATTGAATTATTTATAATTGTTTTAGTGTTACTATCACTAATATGAGTTTCCTCACCCGTCTGTGATGCTTGAGCGTGGATGCAGCATCTGTTGCCATGGTAACGGCGTGTTTCTGGAGTCGAACCGGCGGCGTCAGACTCGAGCCCCTGAGCTCCACGTAGACGCGAGCGCAGACACACAGCAGAGACAGCAGGAGACTCACGCGCAGCAGCAAACACCTGTTCATCCTCTACCTGTGGGTTCAGTCGCAGGGTTCATACATACTGAGTCTGCTATACATTCTGGACTGGGTTACATATTCATGCAGCAGAAAGCACTGACTTATAATATTAAAGGGGTCATGGCATGGCATTATTCTTGAGGTTCACTTGATTAATGGCATCCACAATAAAATGTTGTGTTTACATAATATGTGTGTTTACTTTGTTTAATACATACACATGCATATATATTTTTAAGATTTTTTATTTATTTACATAAAATATTTATATTTATATCTAATATAAATTGTATAAATATACATACAGTATATACATGCAAATGCTACTTTAATATATACATGCATATGTATGTATTTATATATACAAAATAATTATTGCTGTCAGATTCATTACAGTCGATGCTTCATCTAAGTTTCTTTGTGAACTCTCTCCGTTACAAAACAATCTGCAGTCAAACGATCAGTCAAAAACAAACACATAATCCTCAGATGTGATCGACTGTATCGGTGTATCAGCGTCAGTCATTATAATGACTTCTTTGTGACTGAACGCCAGTGGGCGGGGCCTATAATGACAGTGGGCGGGGCCTATGACACGATGATGTATAACTGTTGGTTGATGTCTTGCTCATGAGGCCGGCATATGCAAATGTATAGCCCGTGTGATGTCACAGATCACCCAAAATCAAAACAAGCTGTTTTTTGAGCTCTTATATGTCAAAAGATCAAGGCAAATTTAATTTCTCATGTCATGACCTCTTTAACATGTGATAGCGACAAAGAACACGGAGTAAACTCAAAAATGTCAACTTTTGCATGATGTGCATCTCAAGTGTGTTTATCAGAATCAGAGTCTAAACCGTTCAAATATGAGTTCATTTTTCATAATTTGAATCTATTATTACACAGATTCATTTATTTGATATGAATCATCTAATATTTTGATTCGATTCCATCAAGAGCCGAAAAAAAGAAAGTTAGATAAAGTACTTTTGTACAGTCTCTGGATTTACAAAAATAGACATTAATATGTTGAATTTATTGTAAAATTTTAAATATTGTGACACACACACACACACACACACACACCATTCCTGTGATATAAAACTAAATGGAAACACTTTACAATAAGGTTTCATTAGTTAAAATCAGTTAACTGCATTAATTAGCATAAACTAACAATAAAAATACTTCCAAAGCATTTATTAATCTTAGTTGATGCTCTCGCATCTGTTAATATTAGACTTTTTAAGGGAGTATGATAACATGAACTAACAGTGGTTGTATTTGTATGAACTAACGTTAGTTAATAGATCGCGCTCACCTGTTTTCTCTTCCTGATCTTCTGTTCTTCATGTCTGAGCGTTTGTTTCATTCACTTCTGTCGTTCAGACGCTCAGAATGTCTTCGTCTGCAGAGTCCAGTGTTGGTGAACATCTTCTTCTTCTTCAGCTGAGAGTGTGTGAGAGCAGAAGAGCTGGAGAAACTGAAGTCGTCACTCGGAGGTCTGGAACTCCCCCTTTAGACCCGCCTCCCATAAACACACACACACATACACACACACACACACACACACACACACACATGTTTCAAGAGTCTCTCTCCACCCACATGCCTCTGGAACCCTAGACAAAGACACACACACACACACACACACACACATGTTTCAAGAGTCTCTCTCCACCCACATGCCTCTGGAACCCTAGACAAAGACACACACGCACGCGCACACTCACGCACACACACGCACGCACGCACGCACACACACACACACACACACACACACACACACAATGTCGTATGTTCTTCCCAGTAGAGACACTGATTGTTTTCTCGACTCTTTCTAGGGATCTTCGAGATCATTGAATCTCAACTTGCCACACAAGCTTTAAAATCAGCCAATAACCAATATGTAACTTTTTTTGTTGTTGTTGTAGTTTCATCACTTTCTAGGCCTACTCCTATTTTCTGACATGATACAGTCATTTACACTATTTCATGTAGGCTATATTGATTTGTTAATGCTGTAAGTAAGTGCTGTCAGCGGCTCTGACACATACAGTACAGATCAGAGGAAATCTGTATTTCTGCTCAAGACTGACACTTGCTGGTGCCTTTCGGAATTAGATTTCAGGTAAAGTGCCATATATCCCAATCATATTCTGCCCAAAATTATAGTATTATTAAATAATGTCCTCTTCTTTATTTCCTCCTCTAATTCCTTCACTTTATTCTTATCCGTTTATCGCTGTCTCATGCTTTCTGGTTTGCTTTTTATCTCTCTAAATCTTTTTACTTTCAGAATGATGTCCTGTAAGCTCTGATGTGACCTGTGTTGAGAAGTACAGAAATACAGACTTTATTTCTTCTTTGGAAAACCAAGTAAAGATGTTTATTAGGGCTACATGGTAAATGGATGGTAATTTACACTGAAGAGTAACAAAAAAGATCCCAAAAAGCACCATAAAAATATAATAACAGTTATCCACATGACCTTTGCACTCCATAAAAGACCAAAAGGTTACTATCATCTGCTGCTCTCAGACCTGTTAAAATCTATAAAAACGTAGTACGTACTGTAGTTCATTGTCATTCAAAATGAATTCAGGTCAGTGTGAAGAGTTCAGAGTCTACAATTGTGTCTCCTAAAATATAATCCATATCCACATTGAAGGAGTTATATGTAAAAATGTTCATTTCATGTTCAGCCAGATCTATAGTCTATACTATAGTCTCAAATATAGTTTAATAAAGTACTAATTATCAATCAGACTGTCAGAACAGAGTACATGTAAAGGGGTCCTATTATGCCCTTTTACGAAGTCTTGATTTTGTTTTTGGGTTGTACTAGAATATGTTCTCATATGTTTTCATGCTTGCTTGATTGATTAAAAAAACTGTAATTTTACATTATTACAGCTCCTCTCTCCCCAGTCTGATTGAACGTGTCGATTTCGATGAAGCTCCTCCTTCCGAAATACGAAATGCGCTGTGATTGGTTAGCTGGCCCAGTGTGTTGTGATTGACAGCGGGAAATGTCCCGCCCCTCCTTAACCGCAAGCTCTACTCCGATGTAAATATTAACTGTGGCGTCTATTTCAAACCATTTCCAGCCCGATTCAGACCCTGACAGTGTTAACGAACAAGAGGATTGTGCTGAACGGATTTCAAGCACTGACTTTGCAAGCACTGATTTCACAGGACGTTTCAGAGTGGTATGTTTTTTTTCTCTTATACTTTTTATACATGATGTAATTACACCATTTAATCATACTTGTCGGAAAATGATGGTAATACAAACAGTAATCGATCACAAAACTATGGTTTATTTTCCTAAGGGGCGATGAACAGTCTAACAAAATCAAGAGCTTACAAAAACTACAGTGAAGACTACATCAATACTGTAATGTTAGTTAGCAGGCTAGCGGAGGCAAAGCTTTACAATATAGCTATCATAGCAAATACATTAAGCTTATAATTGGAACTGTTAATAGAAAACACAACTACAAATAATACTCTTCCTCTTCTCTAAAGCAGCCCAACATGGCTTCGCCTCCTTTGTTGCTGTTCCCGGGGGCGGGGTTTATGTAAATTTGAGGGTTTGTGATGTCACCAAACTGGGAAGAAGCTCATTGTAGTCCCTACCAGTCGTTTGTTGTAGTCCTTAAAAACAATTTCTGTAAAAGAAAATATCTCCTTTTGCATTGAACTTTGAGCGTCGTAACTTTGCAGATTTTGTTTATGATCAAACAGCAACAATACACACTAACTAAAGTTAAAAAAGTGAAATCATAATCAACCACCCCTTTAATGACCTCATCTGTCGACATGATGCCGGTGAATCGCAGAGCTGGTGCAAACATATCCATCACTCTCTGCAGCGTAGACGGCATCGGGATGTTCGTTTACAGTATATCACTGCAACGATATTTTCCACTTCTTTTTACTTCTAAGAACAAAAATGTGTGAGTAAATTGGGGTTTTGAATCATGTTCATTATATCATGTTCATTTACGTGTGTACGAGCAATAAGCTGCTACTGCAGTTCACTTAACGGCCACCGGTGTCACTTATAACAAAGGGTTTCTGAATTCTAAATAGACTCTTTAATTTCTTTCCTGCAGCAGAATTTTCCTTGCATTAGTTCAGATCAGAATATGCACATCAGGAGTTTCTGTTTGTCACAAAGTCCTTGTTTATTTAAAACTAATTTTGCTGATCTAAACATGAACATATATATATATAGATTAAGCAAGACTGAGAAGTTGCGCACACTGTGTAACTCAAAATCTTTTTTAATTCACTTCAAGTTTTGTTGTCCTCCGATTGTGTCAGTGCACTTAAATCGATAATATACTGAAACAACAAACTGAGCAAATAAAAGGCAAGCCAAATGTTTAGTAAACTATGTCTGTTTGTGCTGTCGGTCACTTTGAGAAATCAATCTCAAACTTGGCTCGGTTTGAGCTTTATTCTGCCACAGCCTGAATGAACTTTGGAGTAAGGGCTGAAACGAACAAGCACTCATTGCTCACATGAGTTTGTTTTGCTATAAATGTTCTGAAAACTGAGGCTGTGAAGAGAAGAAATGTTCTGAAGTCATCATGGTCGACAATAAGCTCCGTCTTCTGCTGCTTTTGACCATCGCCATGTCCAGTAAGTATCTCTACTGCCGCTCATTCTGAGTAGCACAAATCGAAATTTCACAAAAAGTGATTTTCTTTCTCTGTATTTTTTCCAGTATAAGTAATAAAATGCATTTACTAAAGATGCAAAATGACATGTATATTAAAATTAAGTGAGATTTGTCCTTAAAACACATTAAATATTCCGTGTATCATTTTTGCTTTATTTCAAAAAATATTTTTTTACAGTTTAAAAGGATACATTGTTGAGATGCATATGAAATCCATATGGAAGCCCATTTCCGCCACATGAGATAAAGAATCATGCTTTAGTAAATCTTAATTATGACAACATTTTTGAGATGAAAAGTCTAAATTATGACATAAAAAGTCGAAATTGACATACTAAGTCATAATAATAATTATACATAGTAATTATGACATAAAAAGTACAAAATGAAAAAACTTGCAAGTCATAATTATGAGATAAGAGTCGAACTTATTACATAAAAAGCCATAATTGTGACATGCTAAGACATAATTGTGGCTTTTTATATTAGTTTTGAGTCAAAAGTTAAGTAAAAAATATATAATTATGAGATAAAAATGTGAAATTACAACATAATAAATCATAATTTTGAGATTGAAAAGTAAAAATCATGACATAAAAAGTTGAAATAGACATAAGTCCTAATAATAATTATACAGAATAATTATGCAAGTCATAATTATAAGAGAAAAGTCAATTTATCTCATAATTATGTAAATTATGACCCAAGTCGAAGTTAGGACATAAGAAGTCGAAATTGACAAGTCATTATTATGAGATAAAAAAATAAGAATAATTATGATGTGCTAAGCACTACAATCAGAACTTTTGAATTAATTATATTTTTTTTCAGGCAGGTATTTCTTGTTTTTGAATGCCATTGCAATAAGAACTTTACATTTAATCATTTAGCAGACGCTTTTAACCAAAGCAACTGTAACGGTCTCCAGCTGGAGTGCCCTTGAGAGCCACCAGAGGGCACTCCACACCAGACTATCATGTTTCACTCACAAATTACATTTCCCATAACTCACTGCCCGGACTCATCACTGATTGCATTCACCTGTGTCTCATTATCTTGTTAGTTTCAGCCTATTTATTCCATGTTCACTCATTCACTCACTGCTAAGTTTTGTTTGTGTCATTCTGAGCATTTTCCCTGGTTTCCTGTCTCTTGGTTTTTGTATTTATTGCCTGTTCCTTGGATTAGGGATGGGGAAATGAAGCCTCATGAATCACTGAGGCTTTCCCCTGACTGTTCCGGGAAAAGATTCAAAGCTTCGAGAGTGTCAAGAACAGCGCCATCTGGTGCTTATTTAAAATAAAGCAGCAAGAAGCCTGTGTTAGAAACTCTGGCAGATGAAACAACCACAACACACTCCATAGTTTAAATTTTATGTGTACAAATAAAAGCTTTACATGTTTGTGTTTTATTTGTTCATTCAATAAATTAATTTTCTCTCCTCACAAACCCATCAACCAGACTGAGCCAACAATGACTTGTTAAACAAGATCTGTGGTTCGAGGCTTTGAGCCTTCTGACACCCAAAGCGAAACGCGCACGTGATTGGACAGAAAGTGAGGCTTCATTTGTCGTCGTTCACGTGACTCTAGTAAACCAATACACACCCCAATACGCGGCTTCACTAGAAATTGTGCTGCATGTGTGATACGCACATCGAAGCTTCAGTGTCATACGTAACATCACAACCGTGGATTACTCTCTTGCCTCTGACCCCTGCCTGTTTTGTTTGTTTGTTTGTTTGTTTGGACTGCCTACCTGTGTTTTGACCCATTGCCTGTACTTTGGATTACGCCTTTGGATTGCCCATAATAAAGCTGCATTTGGATCTCAACCTTCGTGTCTCGGAGCAGTTTGTGACAGAAAACTTCGTCACACCAAGATCCAGCAGCGATACCAACCATGGATACAGCAGTACAAATCCTACATCTCCGTCAGGGGAATCGGCTGATTGAGAAGTATGTTGAAGAGTTTATTGAACTGGCACATCTCACCTCAATGAACACAGAATGCCTTATGATCTTTTTTTGCCGAGCCAGAGCTTCACGTCAGTCCTGCCGAGCCAGAGCTTGTTCACGTCAGTCCTGCCGAGCCAGAGCTTGTTCACGTCACGTCTGCCGAGCCAGAGACTGTTCACCGGACAGTGTCTCCGGACAAGATGGCCGCCGCCACGTCGCCTGAACCTGAGCCCTCAGCAGAGATGGCCGCTGCTTCCTGTTTCTGAGCCGGTGTCTGTTCCTGTTTCTGAGCCGGTGTCTGTTCCTGTTTCTGAGCTGGTGTCTGTTCCTGTTCCTGAGCTGGTGTCTGTTCCTGTTTCTAAGCCGGTGTCTGTTCCTGTTTCTGAGCCGGTGTCTGTTCCTGTTCCTGAGCCGATGTCTGTTCCTGTTCCTGAGCCGGTGTCTGTTTCTGTTCCTGTGCCATGGCCGCCTGAGTCTGTTCCTGTTCCATGGCCGCCTGAGTCTGTTCCTGTTCCATGGCCGTCTGAGCCTCTTCCTGTTCCATGGCCGCCTGAGCCTCTTCCTGTGCCATGGCCGCCTGAGTCTGTTCCTGTGCCATGGCCGCCTGAGCCTCTTCCTGTGCCATGGCCGCCTGAGCCTCTTCCTGTGCCATGGCCGCCTGAGCCTCTTCCTGTTCCATGGCCGCCTGAGCCTGTTCCTGTGCCCTGGCCACCTGAAGGGTTGTCTCCGCCATGGTCGCCTGCACTGCCTGCTCCGCCCTGGTTGCCTGCTCCGCCCTGGTCGCCTGCACTGCCTGCTCCGCCCTGGCCTCCCGTCTTGACGCAGTCTCCAGGTCCTCTTCCGCTCCATGGGCCTGGCCCTCCATCCCGCCCCCGGGTCCGCCTCTGCAATTTTTAGAGCGTCTGGAAGCCGCTCCTTTGAGGGGGTGCTATGTAACGTTCACCAGCTGGAGTGCCCTTGAGAGCCACCAGAGGGCACTCCACACCAGACTATCATGTTTCACTCACAAACTACATTTCCCATAACTCACTGCCCAGACTCATCACTGATTGCATTCACCTGTGTCTCATTACCTTGTTAGTTTCAGCCTATTTATTCCATGTTCATTCATTCACTCAATGCGAAGTTTTGTTTGTGTCACACTGCATCTCTGAGCATTTTCCCTGGTTTCCTGTCTCTTGGTTTTTGGATTTCTTGCCTGTTCCGTGGATTACTCTCTCGCCTCTGACCCCTGCCTGTTTTGTTTTGTTTGTTTGTTTGTTTGGACTGCCTACCAGTGTTTTGACCCATTGCCTGTACTTTGGATTACGCCTTTGGATTGCCCATAATAAAGCTGCATTTGGATCTCAACCTTCGTGTCTCAGAGCGGTTCGTGACATCAACTTACAATTGAGGAGAATAATAGAATCAATCAAGCAGCGATTGACCACCAGTGCAAGTTTATGAGGAGAGTAGTGACGTGCGTCTCTTCAGCTCGATAAAGACACTCTTCTGGATTCTGGATCAGTTGCAGAGGTTTGACAGATGCTGGAAGGAGAGAGCATTACAATAGTCCAGTCTGGAGAGAACAAGAGCTTGGACTAGGAGTTGTATAGCTCCGATATGAAGGACCTGATCCTCCCCATGTTGTATAAGGCAAATCTTCAGGACCGCGCAGTTCTAGCAATGTGGTCTGTAAAGTTCAACTGATCATCAATCACAACTACAAGGTTCTTGGCTGTCCTGAGAGGAGTTAAGTTTGATGAACCTACAGCTGAATGGAGAAGTTGTGCTGAAGTGTTGGGTTGGCCGAGACTACTAGTAGTTCTGTCTTCACAAGGTTGAGTTGTAAGTGGTGGTCCTTCATCCAGCAAGAAATGTCTGTCAGATCCTCTGGTTGGAATGAGAGAAAGAGTTGTGTGTCGTCAGCATAGCAGTGATGGGAAAAACCATGTTTCTGAATGAAAGATCCCAGTGATGACATGTAGATGCAGAAGAGAAGCGGTCCCAGCACTGAGCCCTGAGGCACCTCACCCCTCCACGACACCCTGAAGGACTCCTGAGTACTCAGAGGTTCCTGAGATGCCCTTTATCTTGAGGATTGACAGGAGGATCTGGTGGTTAACCGCGTCAAAAGCAGCAGACAGATCCAGAAAGATGAGTACTAAGGATTTGGAAGCTACTCTTGCCAGTCTCAGAGCTTCAATAACCGAGATCAGGGCAGACTCAGTTGAGTGTCCGCTTTTGAAATTAGACTTGTTGTTGTCCAGCTCATTCAAATGTCTTAGCAATGAATGGAAATGCGTATACCAGTCTGTAATTCTCTAGAAGTGCTGTATTTAGACTACTAAAGGATTACACATACATTCAAGTTGGTGTTTTTGAACATTTTCATCCCTGACTACAGATGTAATTACAGTGCAAACGCTCGAGTTTTATTTCAATCTAGTAATGTGCATTTGTTTTGTATATTGCAGAAGCTCAGGACGAAGAAGCGCCATGCTTGAGTATGTCTCAATTATTCTGCAGAATCTACCGTACATGCAAACCTACAGTTGCAATGATTTTTATTCAATATTAAATATCAGCATGTATTCCTGCAGTTTTTCACTTGTGGATAATGTGTATTAAATGAGACGCTCTGCTTTGTTTAGTGGCCAAAAGATACAAGCCCTTCAACAAGTATGAATACTTCTATGAGACAGAGTCCTTGAATGCTTTGAACGGGGCTGTCAACGGTCCCAAGGCCAGCTGCAAGGTACAGTACGAGTTCATTTCACCACATCAAACTCTAAAGATACTACTGGTTTTTCAGCAACGCAGTGTGAATATCGTATTAGGTTGAGATTGCAGCTCCTGGTACATGCATCTACATTGTGCGCACCACCGACTGCACACTGAGTGAAGTGATTGACGTCGATGCAGATGGAAAGCCTGTGTTTGGAGCAGCTGCTGGTGCAGAGGACTTCAAAACCGCCATGGAGAGGTAAAGGACTGTTCACACTTGTTAGGTTTATGAGTTAGTTTTGGCATCTAGAGGCCCTCATTGTCTTTCATTTCAGTTTCTCACCATTTGATCATGTGCTATTGTTCTCACCTGTGCCTCATTTCCTGTGAGTGTATTTAAGTTGCTCTGTTCCTCTGTTTAGTGTTTGTTATGTTGAGACCAACCTCTCCAGTCTTTTGGTGAATTCCTCTTGTGATTTTCTCTGGATTTATTTGCTCAGTTTGACTACCTGACTTTTTCATTTTGTTGTCCTTATTTTTTTTCCATGGAAGGTTTGGGATTTTTTTTAATTTACCTTTTTGGGAAACATCATTTATCCTTTGATGTTTCTAGAATCTCTTTTGGAGTTTTTGTTTGGAATTACTTTATCATCTTTGTATTGACTCCTTGGAACATTTGGAGATTCTGTTTTTGAATTACATTAAGGAGACATTAAGTGTACTCCCTGACTGAGATCTCGTTTCTGCAACTGGGTCCTCTACTTTCTCCTTCATTCAGCCCTCACAGATTTGTTCTAACCTAACAAAACACTAACAATAACTAGGGTGCATCTCAATCAGCACCCTAGGTCGTATAATTCAGTCACTGGTATCAGATGGTCATATTCAGCAGACTCGTCTATATAGCAGACTCGTCTCGTTTATATAGCGCTTTACTTTGTTCAGACGCCCTCTGAAGTTCACCGTTGAGGGAGACGATGACATCAAGCTTTTCCCTGAGGAAGACGAGCTGATAAACATCCTCAACATCAAGAGGGGAATCATCTCTGCTCTTGCTGTCCCAGTGCTTGAGGAGGACAGGAACAAAGACATGGTCCGTTGCAGCGCTGCACGATTTATCAAAATGAAATCGGTATCATGATATGGCTTATTGCGTTTGTCAAATCGCACAGGCTGCAATTTAATTATGGTAAATAAATAAATATAGGTGTTACTGGTTTCAGAGTGAAGTACGTCATCTACGGGTTACAAGCATGTAAATGAACCAAATGCTGAGTTTCAATCTGAAACCAGAAGCGCATATTTTTATTTGCTGGCAACTCGTCAAAATAACTGGGTGACTGGTTAAAAATCAATTACTTGATTTTTAATTTTTTTATTTTACATTAGTTTTATCAATATATTTCTTATTGAAACACTGGGAATGTGGTCTATGAAAACTGAAGAAGAGAGATTTTTATTTTTGAGCACTTTAAAATATATATATATTTTTAACCCTAAAGAAAGTGTAGAATTTACTTTGAAACAATTTTCACTCAGAAATTGCTTGTAAATTTAGAATTTCTTTGCTAGTAACAAAGAAACAGCAACACATTGAATTAAACGTGAAATTTTGAAGTAGAAAAACTGAAACAGTATTTTCTTGTAAAACGTACTCCAATAACCTTTTATTTAGAACTTTAAAATAATAATAATAATAATTCCTTACGTTTATATAGCGCTTTTCTCGGCACTCAAAGCTCTTTTACATAGAAGGGGGAATCTCCTCAACCACCACCAATGTGCAGCTCCACCTGGATGATGCGACAGCAGCCATATTGCGCCAGAACGCCCAACACACACCAGCTTATTGGTGGAGAGGAGACAGGGTGATGAAGCTAGTTAGTATATATATATGGGGATGATTAGGAGGCCATGATGGACAGAGGCCACTGGGCAAATTTGGCCAGGATGCTGGGGTTACACCCCTACTCTTTTGAAAGGGATTTTTTGTGACCACAGAGAGTCACTCAGAGTCACAAATAAATTCCTAAATCATTCAGCATTCAGCAAATTCCTGCATTTTTAAATCGCAATATATATCACAGAAAACCAAAATACCGCAATGCCAGTTTTCGGGATTGTGTAGCCCTGGTCCTTTGATAAACTTCATTCTTGAATGGGAAGACGCTCATGTCAAATCCACTTCTAACATTCAGACCGTTTCTATTCCAGCCCACCATCTACGGTCTGTGTAAGACTGACTATGTCGTGAACACCAGAGAGGACGTCGCCACCGAAGTCACCCTTAGAAGAGACTTGTCCAATTGTGACAAGTTCAGGCCAGTCGAAGACCACACCAGTCCCCTCGCCCTCATCACCGGCATGGTGAGTTCAGAGACCTAGAACTAAAGTGCCCCATTATGCTATTTTAAAGGTTGCTAATTTTGTTTTTGAGTTTTACTTTAATCCAATGCTCTGATTGGTCAGACGGCCCAATCTGTTGTGATTGGTCGGAAACCATTAGCATATCTGAATTTCAGCTCTTTCTCAGCACTTGATACACAGTGATACAAACAGTAACCGTAACGAAGGCCAGCTGCAAAAATAACCCTGTCCACACCTTTTCAGCACAATTTTTTTACTGCGTGTCTTGAAAATCTTGAAAATAGTTTTTTTAACCCCAAAAGAGGGATTGCGCTGTTGCAAGCTGTTGGTAAATCTGGCCCAATAACTCCATTTATGTGCACTTTGATCTTTGCAGACCTTTTACATTCACAAACAACTCTATTACACACTACATATGGATAATATTTTCAAAACATTTACTCACATGCAATAGTGAGTGGGCATTGATACTATGCAATGATTTTAGCCAATCAGTGGTTCTTTACTGACAAGCCTAAAACTAACTTTTTGCCACACCTGCCAGTGGCCGGTGACTTAAGAAAATTTACCAGCCATAAATATATATTTTCCCCCCGGATTAATCCGTATTAAAGTTACAAAAGTTATTCAGTCATGAGCAGTGATTTTTTTTTTTTTGCCCATTGGAATATTAGGCTGCTGTCACTTTCAGACATAATGCACGGATCCAATAAACTGATACTGTACACACATGCATTTTCTTTCTTGACTGTTTACGTTCACTTAAGACATAACTGATTATGTTTACTTATGATAACTGCCTACGATGTTTACACTTCCCTCACAGTGCGTGAGTAACGAAAGGAGTTCCCCTTTGCTTCTTCTTGTGCTTGAATATTTAATTTGGCAAGGCTTAAACTTTTGTGACAATTAGTTATAGATGGAACCTCAAGGAACATATTAAAATAATAATCATTAAAATAATAAAAAAATCCATGTCATGACGCCTTTAAAACCCAGTGGAGACGAGTAGGTTGAGATGTCCAATGTTTGTCCTTCTCTCTTCCCAAGAAACATCCTCTTGCTCAGCTGATCAGAAGCAACCAGACCTGCATCTACAAGTTTAATAATGAGCAGCACCACATGACCTCTGGAACTTGTACCGAAAAACATGTTCTTGCGCTCTTTTCACATAAGTAAGTGAAATAATAAATTCCTGTAGCTCATGTAAATGTAGTGCATAGCTCTATCAATGCCAATGTCATAACATGAATTTCAGCACGTTACTTCCATTTTTTTACATTCAAATAGTGTGAGGTAAGATCTAAGTACCTAAACAATATTCAACACTGTTTTATCACTGAAATGTTAATAACAGTAAAATCCAGTAGTGCAAACTACTTGAATTCTGCTGTTTTTAATTGAAAATATACTAGTCTGAATCATTTAAGTGATTCATAACTCGTTTTGGTTTTTGTCTGTGGGGAATTGATTGGATGGTTGTGGTTTGCTATTGGCTGATAGCATGTGAGTGACAGGTTGCCCCGCCCTCGTCATCAGATAAGAGAAGAGATGTCGCCACAAGAGGGAGAGGAAGTTCTGATTCAAGATTTCGAGGAACATGAATTTAACAAAATAATGATGTGCACAGATAAATCATTTATAATAAATACTGTGATATTCCATGAAAAATAAGAATTGTCCATTTTGACTATCATGGTGACTTTAAATGCTTGGGATAAAAGCTTCTGCTAAATGCATAAATGTACATTAAGTATCTTGGATGCTCATACACTGATGTTTGTCTCTATGACTTTGACTCAACCAGGGGAGAATATGGAGTGGTCAATACTGGCAAACAGGCCTTGACCCTTCTGGGAGTTGCTGAGTACAGTGACAGAGTCTTTGACCACAGTAAGAGAACATCTCTTTGGTATGAATGTTCATAATTTGCTTGCATGTCAAACTGAATGCAAACTGCACTGTTATTCCTCCAGATACGGCCAACATGAAACCCCTCCATCCAGACAGCAGTGTTGACATGAGCCCCATCCAGGATAAAGAAGCTGCTCTTGTTGTTCTGAAGGAAATTGCTGGGCTTTCTAAGACCAACGATGGACATAAGAGAGCCCACTTGGCCCACAAGCTCGTAGCCGTGATCCGCAAGATGGAAGCTGAAACCTTGACGGCTGTTGTTCCCGAGGCATTGGAAATCTCTCAGTCTTTGACGTACCAGGCTTTGCTACAGTGCGGTACACCAGAATGCAGCAGTGCTGTCATGCAGATATTCAGGACCTTTGACAAGTTCTCGGGTGAGATTGACGCTGCTGTATATGCCATGGGAATGATCCCCCGGTCCTCCCGCGTCCTTGTGAAGGAAATGTTGGCGATGGCAAAGTTCAAGCCAAGCAAACCCATCTACTACGCTCTCAGCAATGCTGTGAGAAGGTGAGGGACTGCTGTAGTTATGTATTACATTGAAAACTTTAGATTAAGGTAAAAAATAAATTGTCAACTAACATATGAGCTGTAGTTCAAACAGTTAAGGATTGACCAAGATCTTGGCTTCCTTTCCAAGGGAATGCATGCACAATGTTATTATTCCAGAATTTTGATTGGTAATGTTTACCTTGAATGCGGTGGATAAAAGTGTTTGCCAAATGCATAAATATAGTACTTTTTAATTTGCAACTATGTGAAAAGACATTTTCAGACAAATTACAGTTTTGTCTCACTGACTGTTGTCCGTGTTTCACGCAAGTGAACTTTTCATGAATTTGTGTGACCCAAGGCTCTTTGAGACGGATGGAGTCACCAGTGAGATCCAGGCAGTGGCTGATTACGCCCTTGAACAGATCGGTGATTGCACAGGTGACCAGGAACACATCTTTCTTTCTTTGAAGGTATGTTCACACAAATTCCTGCATGCTAATAAATTCAACTTCAGACTCTACAACTAAAGCCCTATTCAGATGGTAATTGTTTCTCATGGGGACGCCACATTTACAGGAGTTAGACTGTGATTTTATTGCCGTCTGATTAAAGAATGTCTGTGTTTTTCTCCCACTATCTGCATAAAAATTCCCGGCTAAATTCCTGTCTGTTTTTTACTCCAAATCTTTTTTATTGGTTTTCAATGACAATACAGAATAAAACATCATAAACAGTATACAGTGAGATCACGTGACCCTCCGGTAGCAATGGCTGTGTAGTTCGACTGCTCCCTGACTCGGTATCCTTAATCTAACTGTTCTCAATAAAATTATCAATGCTTGGTTAGTCTTTGCTGGTCTGATAACGGTGCAACAAATGAAGATGGCAAAACGTCAATTAACGTTGGCTTCCCCGGAGAAAAAACGAGTCAAAGACCCTAATAGTGTTCCTGAGGGGGAACTTCGCGCCATTGTTGCTGACGAGTTAAAGATGCACCTTAGCTTCGTCAGGGAAATGTTTAAGGAAGAATTCGCCCCAATCGCGGAGAGACTTGGAGTCCTGGAAGAGGACGTTCGACTGGTCAGAAATAACTTTGACAACATGCAGGCAGCTCTTCGCAACGCAAAGAAAGACACCGTGGAAGTGAAGCTAGCAGTGGATTCCCTTCAGGAAAAGTTGGCGAGAATCGAAGACAAAAGCCGTCAGTCCAATGTCCGTCTAGTGGGACTAAAAGAGGGCGTAGAAGGAGATGACCCTCTGCGATTTATACAGAATAATCTTCCTAAATGGATTCCCTCTCTTTTTGGCAAAGTACTGGAGATTGAAAGAGCTCACCGTATATATAGCGGTGAGCGCGCAAAATCTACCCCGCGTACGTTCATCTTTAAGATGCTGAGGTATCAAGATCGGAATGCGATCCTGAATGGAGCTCGTGCCGCTGGACAAATTCTTCATAATGGGTCTCCACTGCTTTTCTTCCCAGACTACAGCACTCACACTGCATCTAAGAGAAGAGCGATGGCATTGGCGAGGAAGAAGCTAACCCAGTCGGGAATTACGTCTTTTTTGCTCTATCCCGCGGTAGTTAAAGTTACTCACCGAGGGAAGATCTCACTGCTTGAGACACCGGCGGAGGTTGAAAAGTTCATCCTTAATATGAATCCCACTGCAAAATCTTCCCGGAAGGGAGCAGAGGCGGTCGTGTCACAAGAATCCGAAGAGAAGGAGCATGAATCTGCAGTTCCCATGGAGGACCTTACTGAGACGGATTGATTTTCTTTTGTTCATCCGGAAAATGACCGGGTCAGGTCAGGTGTCGACGGACGAGCCGGACTGCTAGTTGGCCGCGTATCCAAAGACTGTTGCGTTAAGGGCAGGTAGAAGAGTGTGTTTTAACTCTTTGCTTGCTGCCCGTTCTTTTACTGTTCTTGTTTGTGTTTTTCTGTTCCATGCCCAAGTCCGCCCACGTAAGTTTAATTTGTTTTATGTTTACTTTTATATGCGTAGTGTTTATATGCATTCATGTATGTATATTGCATATTTTCTGATTGTTAGATCCTCAGCTAGATAGATCTCATGCCTCTAAAGCTGATTCAAGGATTTCTGGTTGTTTTAACTCATTCTTGCGACATGGTAACATATGTGATGTTTGGCGTTTACAAAATGATGGTTCCAGGGATTATACATTCTTTTCAGCTCGTCATAAGAGCTACTCAAGGATCGACTATTTACTTATATCTCCTTCTCTAATTCCCTATATTAGTAAAGTGGATATTCTGCCACTTCTTTTATCTGATCATTCCCCAATAATTTCTACTTTAACTCCTGTATCATTGGGCTCCAGACACAATCGCTGGAGGTTTAATACTTCCTTGTTAAAGGACAGTACATTTGTGGCTGAATTACGTAACTCTTTGAAGGAGTTTTTGCAGATTAACAGGGACTCAGCTTCTAACCCCCAAGTATTGTGGGAAACCACTAAATGTTTTGTTAGGGGTAAATGTATAAGTTATTCATCTTTCAATAAAAAGCGTAGAGAGAGTCATAAAATTGAATTAGAAAAACAGATTGATCTACTAGAGAAGGAACTAAAAGGTACCTTTTGTGAGACCAAAGCCAAAGAAGTTAACGTCCTTAAATCAGAATTAAAATCAATATATTTGCACAGAGCTGAATTTTTCATACACCGTACTAGACAGTCTTATTATTTCAATGGAGAACGTCCATCTAAGCTTTTGGCTTTGAGGTTGAAGGACAATGAATCTAAGGCCAGCATATCTGCTATTAGGCATGAGGGTTCAGTGTATACTCAACCTAAGGATGTAAATAGAATATTTGAATCATATTACAAACAATTGTACACATCAGAATCCAACACTGACCCAACAAATTTTGATTTATTCCTTAAACATTTAGATCTTCCCAAATTAAATGATTCTCAGTGTGATATATTGGACAGCCCTTTGACAACTGAAGAATTGAAGTCTGCCTTGGACTCCATGAACAGTAATAAAGCCCCTGGGTTAGATGGGATTCCCCCGGAGTTATTGAAGGCATTATGGGACATAGTGGCCCCCTTGATACTTAACTCTTTTAATTTTGCTTTAGAAAAAGGGGCTCTGCACAGGGACCAAAATACAGCCTTAATAACTTTGCTTTTGAAGAAAGGGAAGGATTCACTTGAGTGTTCTAGCTATAGGCCAATTAGCCTTCTATCCACAGATTCAAAGCTGTTAGCAAAAGTCTTGGCCTTAAGATTGGATCGGTGTGTTGGAGACTTGATCAAGTATGATCAGTCGGGTTTTTTAAGGGGGAGATTTGCTGCGGACAATATACGTAGACTTCTTCATATTATTCAACTAGCAGACACCTATACAGCTTCCTCTGCAGTCCTTTCTCTGGATGCAGAGAAAGCATTCGATAGAATTGAGTGGGAATTTTTGTGGTCTGTCCTGGGATGTTTTGGGTTTGGTTCTTTTTTTGTGCAAGCTGTCAAAACTATCTATTTTGATTGTTCAGCTAGAGTTCTTACTGGCCCTCATATTTCTCCTTCCTTTCGTCTTGGCAGGGGCACTCGCCAAGGATGTCCCCTGTCACCTTTGCTTTTTAATTTATCATTAGAGCCTTTGGCCCAAGCGATCAGACAATGCTCTGCAATAGTCCCTATAAGCTGTATGAATACGTCTCATAAGATTTCACTCTATGCTGACGACATTCTGTTGTATCTATCAAATATCACAGATTCGGTCAAAGAATGCTTAAAATTATTTGATACATTTGGTAAACTGTCCGGTTATAAAATTAACTGGAGCAAATCCATACTTTTACCCCTTAACTTAGCAGCTAAATCAGAGATTCAGGCCTTACCCACTATGGTTCCAGTCAGCGACCAGTTTAATTATCTTGGGATTAGAATTTTTTGTTCACTATCTCACATTTCTAAGTGGAACTACCAGTCTCTTCTGGATAAGATTTCAAGCAATCTTCTGTGTTGGTCTCCACTCTGCTTGGCTCTTCATGGTAGGATGGCCACTATTAAGATGAATACACTTCCGAGGCTGAGCTTTTTATTTTCAACTTTACCTCTGGCACCACCTACTGGTTATTTTAAAGAGCTTCGTACAGCAGTAACAAAATTTTTGTGGAATTATAAACGGCCTAGAATTCGACTCAAATCGATGCACAGGCTAAAACCTCATGGAGGCTTATCGCTACCGGATTTTTGGTCCTATTATTTAGCATACCAAATGAGACCACTTAGGACATGGATGGATGTTGACTCCCCTGTGCCATGGCGGGCCCTAGAGACTAATATTATTTACCCATTGCGTTTACAGGATTTACCTTTTACTGGAATACCCAAGAAAGCTCTGGAAAAGTTTGGTCCAATTATATGCCATTCTATCAAAACATGGAGAATGGCAGAAAAGATCATGGGAGCTTCAGATTCCTACTGTGACTCTACCCCCATTTGGCATAATAGTAATATCTGTACAGGTAATAAACCCTTTGTTTCCAAATGCTGGGTTAATTGTGGGGTTTATACCCTGAAAGACTTGTACAGTGGTTATGGACTTAAGTCCTTTCAGATTCTAAAGGATGAATTCTCTCTTCCAGGATTTTCCTTCTTTCTGTATCTAAGATTGAGATCTGCGCTAAAAGCATATGGAGTACCCTGGTCGAATAAAATATCTTCTCATCCTATGATAGACTGGATAGATTCCAGTATGGCTTCTAGGGGTATTGTTAGCATAATTTATAAATCGCTCGTGGTACGACAGTATTCAAACATTCCGACTGAGGACTTCTGGGAGAGACAACTTAACAATGTGATTGACTGGGAAACTGTCTGGGGGAATTGTTTTGCTACCTCAAAAAATCCGGCTCACCAAATGATGCACTTTAAGTTAATTTATAAGGCATATGCCACACCCTGTTTACTATATAAAATGAAAAGAAAATCTGATCCTTTTTGTCACTTGTGTAATAGTAAAAATTTAGGTACATATATGCATATGTTCTGGGACTGTTGTCAAATTGTGTCAGTCTGGTCCTCAGTCCAGGACTTACTAACAGACCTTCTGAAGATTCCGATCCAAAAGGACCCTCTGATTTTCCTTCTGCTGGACGATTCCTCGCTGTCACTCTCTGTCAATCAAAGGAGGATTCTGTCCGTTGTCCTTACTGCTGCTAAAAAGGTTATCCTAAAGCTGTGGTTGGAACCAACTACCCCAGCTTTGTCTATCTGGAGGTCATATATACTGGACATTGCCCTTCTGGAATGTACCACAGCTAAAGTGCTCGGAGCCAATAGAAAGACAATACAATTTTGGTTGGACCTTATCGATCTTGGGCTTTGTTGTAAATAGTTATATACACAAAATGTTTAATAAATAAAGAATCACAAAAAACAGTATACAGTAAGATATTGTCCATTATTAACCCCTTACATGATCCCCCCCCCCCACACCATCCAATAGCTCAGAAAAAAAATAAAATAATAATAATAATAATAATAATAATAAAAGGTAACAAAAAATAAATAAGTAAATAAATCCCCTAAAAAGATCCTCCTAATAAGCGAAAATTATGTACCATTGCCAGTTACAGGTGCACAAGGTAAACCCTTAATGTAATTTAAAAAGGGATTCCAAGTCTTGTAAAAGGATGTAAGTGAACCAGAGAGTGAATATCTTAACTTTTCAAGTCCAATACAGTGAAAAATGTCCTGTATCCACCTGTCATGCGTCGGAGGGGAAGCATGCCTCCACTTAAGAAGGATGGCCCGTCTGGCCAAAATTGTAGTAAAAGCAATGACTTTATGATCTCGGGCAACAAAATCAGGCATAGGGGAAACCCCAAATAGGGCTATAATTGGATCAGGGCCAATATTAGTGTTAATAGCTTTTTTAAGCGTCTGAAATACATTAGACCAAAAGGACACCAGCTGCAGTAGTTATTGAGGATGGGCATATAAGTGGAGCCTCTATGTAAACCGTAATGTTTCCTAAATTGGACCCACATTTTAAGAGAGCTAGTGACTACTGGATTATCTGAAACTTTGTTTACAACTAAGGGAAGCTGAGAACAGACAACCGAATAGAGAGTGCTTTTCATTGATGATGTTTCTGTATGCACCCAAGATTTCCTAATACAAATAGGTAAGTGTTGAAAGAGGTACATAACTACATTGGGTAGAATAACCATTTTGACCAAGTTAATTCGACCTACAAGGGATAGAGGTAGAGAGGCCCACCTACACAAATCTAATTTTTTTTGCAAATAGATTATTATATGAATTCGTAAAGAGGACCCCCAGGTATTTGAAACCATCAGGCGCAATCTTGAAGGGTAAGAGTGATCGTGGAAGTTTTTTAGCTTCAGAGTTAACCAAAAAAACTTCACTTTTTTGTACATTTATCTTGTAGCCAGATAGTTGACCAAATTTGTCTAGGATATCCAAAACTGGGGGTAGGGAGGCAGCAGGGTTTGAGACATATAATAAAAGGTCGTCAGCATAAAGAGAGAGCTTGTGAACTAAACCATGACGAGAAATTCCCTCAAAGCCATTGTTGCTACGGAGCCAGATAGCTAAAGGTTCTATGGCTAGATTAAAAATTAAGGGAGAAAGGGGGCACGCTGTCGCGTCCCACGCTGAAGCGAGAAATAGGGTGATCGTATGCCATTAGTATGAACAGATGCCATAGGGGAGGAGTAAAGAAGTCGGATCCAGGAGATAAAATTAGAATCGAACACAAAATTTTCCAAAATAAAAAACAAATAACCTCATTCCACCCTGTCGAAGGCCTTCTCAGCATCCAGAGACACAATAATTTCGGGTAAGTCAGATGGGCGGGAAAAGAGAATGTTGAGAAGCCTTCTAGTGTTAAAAAAAGAGTGTCTTCCTGGGGTGAAGCCTGTCTGGTCATGAAAAATTAAACATGGTAATACACGTTCAAGGCGAGAACATAAAACTTTAGCCAGAATTTTAAAATCTACGTTCAGAAGTGATATTGGTCTATAACTACCGCAAGAAATAGGATCTTTATCCTTTTTAAGGAGAAAAGAAAAAGAGGCCTCGGATAAAGTAGGAGGAAGGCAGTCCACCTTAAAAGAGTCATTGAAAAGCAGTGCTAAAGTAGGAACTAAAAGGGGAGCAAAAGCTTTATAGAACTCAACGGTAAAGCCATCAGGGCCAGGAGATTTTCCCGGTTTCATGGAATTAATTGCTACCTGTATCTCTAATTCTGTAATTGGGTCGCCTAGATTCTTAGCAGTGTTTTCATCAATTGTGGGATATTCAAGCGAGTTGAGAAGATCTAAATTTGTAGTATTATTGGGAGGGCTTTCTGAAGTGTACAGTCTAGCATAATAGTCTGAGAAAACCAGGTTAATTTCAGCTGGTTCCGTAACTAATTCACCTGTTGGGGATCTGATACCAGAAATCCATCTTGAAGTGCTAGTCGATCGAGCCTGATAGGACAAAAGCTTACCAGCCTTGTCTCCATGCTCAAAAAAATGCTGTCTACATTGCCTAAGCTGTCTCTCTATTAAATCGGTCAACTGAAGGTTGAATTCTGAATGTAATTGAACTCTTTTAGCATAGAGGACAGGTGAAGGGGAAGCGGCATAAGAGACATCTAACTTAGACAGTTCGTCAGCTATTGTGGATAGTCTAAGTTTTTTGGCTTTCCTTACTTGTGAGGAATATGAAATTACCTGGCCGCGAATGAATGCTTTGAAAGCCTCCCACAAGGTGTGACTGCTAACATCTGGAGTCTGATTGAGTTAGAAAAACTTTGTAAATTATTTTTGATAGACCAAATCATACTCATACTGTACAATGAATTTGACATGCCAAAATGGACATTAGGCTATAACTCTCCAATGCTTCAGCATATTGGGACGAAACTTACATGTCATCATAATCATGACTCGATTGTACTTGCACATTTGTGGCACAGCACCACCTACTGGTCAAGAGAAATGAAGAATTTAGTTTTTGCTTATAACTGCTGAACGGTTTGGCCAAACATCATGAAACTGGTCTCGTTAGATTACCCTAAAAGTCTATTACAGGTCATTGGCAACATGGTGGCTGCACTGGGAGCTGCGCGTCCTGCTTTGCAGTCGTCTGTTATTCAATGCATCAAGCAGCCGGCTGCCTCCCCTGCAGTCCAACAGGCCGCGGTCCAGGTCTACAGACAGATTCCTGTACCTGAAGAGGTGAGCTGTTAAATAAACCCACAGCTCTTGGTGAGTTTGAAGTCAGTCTAAAATAGGGCTGCACAATATTGGAAAATACTGACATTGTGATATTTTGTGATATACAGCGGGAAAAATAAGTATTGAACACGTCATCATTTTTCTCAGTAAATATATTTCCAAAGGTGCTATTGACATGAAATTTTCACCAGATGTTGGTAACAACCCAAGTAAGCCATACATACAAAGAAACAAACAAAAATAAGTTCAGAAATTAAGTTATGTGTAATAATGTGAAATGACACAGGGAAAAAGTATTGAACACATGAAGAAAGGGAGGCGCAAAAAGACAACTGCTGAAAACTTACAGTAATTAAAAAGCAATCCAGCCCCCTGTCAGTGGAAATTAATAACAGCTGGTTCAGTCCCAAATGATGGCCTACAAAAAGGTCTCATTGCCAAGGTGTCACACAAGACACATCTCATGATGGGTAAAAGCGAAGAGCTGTCTCAAGACCTTCGCAACCTAACTGTTGCAAAACATAATGATGGCGTTGGTTATAGGCGCCATTCTAAGCTTCTGAATGGTCCAGTGAGCACTTTTGGGGCCATAATACGGAAGTGGAAAGACAATAATTTCACCATAAATTTGCCTCGACCAGTGCTCCTCGCAAGATTTCTGATAGAGGAGTGAAAACAATAATCAGAAGAGTTGTCCAAGAGCCAACACCAAGTTGAATGGTGTTTTTAGGGTAATGTGCACTGCCATTTCTCCTCCAAATATGGTGTGTATTATGGCATCCAAACAGTTCAATTTTGCTGTCATGTGACCACACTATATTCTCCCAGTATTTCACTGGCTTTTCCAAATCATGGGAGTCTTCCCACATGGAAATAACCTATATAAACATATATGTTTTAATATAGGTTTTGATATAGGTTTTTAATATATGTGACATATATCAAATTGGCCGTTTTCCTATATTATATGCACATATATGCACCTGTATGTTCACCTATATATGCACCTATATGTTCACCTATATATGCACCTATATGTTCACCTATATGTTCACCTATATATGCACCTATATATGCACCTATATGTTCACCTATATGTTCACCTATATGTTTACCTATAGGCCCTATATTAGTAAAATTATTAAAATCCATAGCTACTAGGCCTACACTGTAAAAAAAAAAAATCCCATATACAAACGGTAAATCTCTGGCAGCAAAGTTTCCAGACGGATTCCGTTAAATTACAGCAAATAACCATTTCACAAAATTACACGCAAAAAGCGTGAAAATACAGAATTGACTTTACAGTCAAAATGAATTAAATTACAGTACATTACGGTTTGATAATGGCTCATTAAACCGTGGAAAAAACGGATAAATGATGTCAAATTTAGGGTTTTATAAAGTTATTTTATAATAATGCTGTCTATCTACAGTAATTATCTTTTTTATATATAGTTCTCTCTAATCTCTAATTAAGTACTTAATAATAGCAAATGTACAGTCAATTTCTGTTAAATTAACTAAACGTATTTACCTGCACATTTACAGTATTACTCATTAAACAAACACTGAACATCAAAATATGTGAATGATAGGAAATACAATCTTAGTATATAATTTAGAACATGTAAAAATATCTACATTAAAAGGCAATTGCTGTATGCCTTTATACTGTAATATAACTTATTTTACACATTTACAATTACATTTTATCCAAAGTGACTTAAAAATTAAGAGAACAATAGAAGCAACAAGTGCAGTGACAAGTCCCAGTTAGTGTAGCACAGTACACAAGTTTAAAACAAAGATTTAGTATTATTGGGTCAAGTGTTTATGAAAAGATGGATCTTTAGCATTTTCTTGAAAATGTGTTGAGTTGGGCAGGTCATCCCACCAGCAGGGAACAGTCCAGGGAAAGGTCAGTGAAAGTGATTTTGTGTCTCTTCGGGATGATGGCACCACAAGGCGCCGTTCACTTGTAGAACACAAGCTTCTGGAGACACATAGATCTGAAGCAGCGAGTTTAGGTCTTGCTGCATATGTGCATATAAACTGCATATAGGTTTCATATATGCGCATACAGTGAGGAAAATAAGTATTTGAACACCCTGCTATTTTGCAAGTTCTTCCACTTGGAAATCATGGAGGGGTCTGAAATTGTCATCGTAGGTGCATGTCCACTGTGAGAGACATAATCAAAAAAAAATCCAGAAATCACAATATATGATTTTTTAACTATTTATTTGTATGATACAGCTGCAAATAAGTATTTGAACACCTGTCTATCAGCTAGAATTCTGACCCTCAAAGACCTGTTAGTCTGCCTTTAAAATGTCCACCTCCACTCCATTTATTATCCTAAATTAGATGCACCTGTTTGAGGTCGTTAGCTGCATAAAGACACCTGTCCACCCCATACAATCAGTAAGAATCCAACTACTAACATGGCCAAGACCAAAGAGCTGTCCAAAGACACTAGAGACAAAATTGTACACCTCCACAAGGCTGGAAAGGGCTACGGGGAAATTGCCAAGCAGCTTGGTGAAAAAAGGTCCACTGTTGGAGCAATCATTAGAAAATGGAAGAAGCTAAACATGACTGTCAATCTCCCTCGGACTGGGGCTCCATGCAAGATCTCACCTCGTGGGGTCTCAATGATCCTAAGAAAGGTGAGAAATCAGCCCAGAACTACACGGGAGGAGCTGGTCAATGACCTGAAAAGAGCTGGGACCACCGTTTCCAAGGTTACTGTTGGTAATACACTAAGACGTCATGGTTTGAAATCATGCATGGCACGGAAGGTTCCCCTGCTTAAACCAGCACATGTCAAGGCCCGTCTAAAGTTTGCCAATGACCATTTGGATGATCCAGAGGAGTCATGGGAGAAAGTCATGTGGTCAGATGAGACCAAAATAGAACTTTTTGGTCATAATTCCACTAAACGTGTTTGGAGGAAGAAGAATGATGAGTACCATCCCAAGAACACCATCCCTACTGTGAAGCATGGGGGTGGTAGCATCATGCTTTGGGGGTGTTTTTCTGCACATGGGACAGGGCGACTGCACTGTATTAAGGAGAGGATGACCGGGGCCATGTATTGCAAGATTTTGGGGAACAACCTCCTTCCCTCAGTTAGAGCATTGAAGATGGGTCGAGGCTGGGTCTTCCAACATGACAATGACCCGAAGCACACAGCCAGGATAACCAAGGAGTGGCTCTGTAAGAAGCATATCAAGGTTCTGGCGTGGCCTAGCCAGTCTCCAGACCTAAACCCAATAGAGAATCTTTGGAGGGAGCTCAAACTCCGTGTTTCTCAGCGACAGCCCAGAAACCTGACTGATCTAGAGAAGATCTGTGTGGAGGAGTGGGCCAAAATCCCTCCTGCAGTGTGTGCAAACCTGGTGAAAAACTACAGGAAACGTTTGACCTCTGTAATTGCAAACAAAGGCTACTGTACCAAATATTAACATTGATTTTCTCAGGTGTTCAAATACTTATTTGCAGCTGTATCATACAAATAAATAGTTAAAAAATCATACATTGTGATTTCTGGATTTTTTTTTTTAGATATTGGGCCCTATTTTAACGATCTGAAACGCAAGTGTCAAAGCTCAAAGCGCAAGTAACTTTGTGGGCGGGTCTTGGCGCTGTTGTTATTTTCCCAGCGGGATAAATGACTCTTGCGCCAGGCGCAAATCTAAAATGGGTTGGTCTGAAGTAGCTTCATTATTCATAGGTGTGGTTTGGGCGTAACGTGAAATAAACCAATCAGAGCGTCATCTCACATTCCCTTTAAGAGCAGACGCGCTTTGTTCTAAAGCGGATTCCTATTATAACGGCGGATTTGCCAGACGCGCGCCAGGAGCGGTTCACAGCCGAGGAGAGCAACGCTCTCGTCAGGGACGTTGGGGATGGAGAAACCCACCCAAATTAACTTCGGTTAAAAAGGAGTATGATAATTTGGGTAAATGTGTAAGCTAGATGTATGCTTTTATAATAAATTGTCTATCTATCTATCTATCTATCTATCTATCTATCATAATAATGTATGATTTGCAAAAATGAAAACTGCTGCTTCTGTGTAGATGAGAGAATCAAAGTGTATGCGCGTTGTGCACACGCTACATTGATTATGGCCAAGCATGCGCCCTTAAAATAGCATATGAATAACATGCGCAACCCGCCACTGACTTTAAACTATTTTTTCCTGGTTAGTGGCGCAATTGTTTTCTAAACCTGCAAAATAGCATGAAGGAACGTTTGCGCCGGAACACGCCTCCTTTTTTGCGCTGAACCGCCCAGGGAGCGCAAGTTCATTCCCTAGTTTAGCGACGTGCTTCTGTGGAGGGAAAAGCGCGCTTTGCGCGGGTGCAAAATAGGAATGATACATGCGTCAGTGTACAAAGTCAATTGCGCTGGGTGCAAGATAGGGCCCTATGTCTCTCACAGTGGACATGCACCTACGATGACAATTTCAGACCCCTCCATGATTTCTAAGTGGGAGAACTTGCAAAATAGCAGGGTGTTCAAATACTTATTTTCCTCACTGTATATCCTCATATAGGTTCTTTCCATGTGGGTTGCGTGGTGAGCGTGCATACAGGCCATGGCGGTGGAGTGCATTACTTACTGTTTTCTTTGAGACAACAGTACCTGCTATCTGCAGGTCTTTTTGAAGCTCTCCACAAGTGATCTTTGGCTCTTGGACAACTATTCTGATTATTGTTTTCACTCCTCTATCAGAAATCTTGCGAGGAGCACTGGTCGAGGCAAATTTATGGTGAAATTATTGTCTTTCCACTTCCGTATTATGGCCCCAAAAGTGCTCACTGGACCATTCAGAAGCTTAGAATGGTGCCTATAACCAATGCCATCATTATGTTTTGCAACAGTTAGGTTGCGAAGGTCTTGAGACAGCTCTTTGCTTTTACCCATCATGAGATGCGTCTTGTGTGACACCTTGGCAATGAGACCTTTTTGTAGGCCATCATTTGGGACTGAACCAGCTGTTATTAATTTCCACTGACAGGGGGCTGGATTGCTTTTTAATTACTGTAAGTTTTCAGCAGTTGTCTTGGCTTTCCACGCCTCCCTTTCTTCATGTGTTCAATACTTTTTCCCTGTGTCATTTCACATTATTACACATAACTTAATTTCTGAACTTATTTTTGTTTGTTTCTTTGTATGTATGGCTTACTTGGGTTGTTACCAACATATGGTGAAAATTTCATGTCAATAGCACCTTTGGAAATATATTTACTGAGAAAAATGATGACGTGTTCAATACTTATTTTCCCCGCTGTATATATTGTGATATATATTTTGAAAAAAATGTAGGAAGTTTCTCCCGATGACTCTAATAGTTCTATTTATAGAGAATGAATAATTCTAGAATGATTGGGTTTATTTAGTTGGGAAGTGCATCTGCATAGAAAATATATATAAAAAAGATTTTGATAGGTTGCTGGCAAATAAATAAATGTGCTGCTGGTTTCTGAGTGAAGCACTATGTTCATTTACACGCGTGCAGCTCACAGAGTCTGAGAACATCTTGATTAACGGTAATTAGCTCTGTGTCCATCCAAAGTTGCGAATGCGGTCAATGTGTGTTAGAAAAGTCGTCACTTCCTGGGAAATTGTAGCAAAATATCTGTAATAAAAAGGCTGCAGTTGGGTAAGAAACTATGACTCTTTTTTCCTAGATTATAAATGACTTGATATCATGTTATCTTGCATTCGGATTCCTTTTGTTTGTGAATGCAATCATGTGAGAAGCTTCTAGGGAATTAAACCAAATCATTCTTATGACAGACTTTGGCTCAGGCACTTCAGGTCAAACCAACCTTTGAGATTCTGCGATGCGATTGGTCCATTGGTTAGTACAGTTATCCAATCACATCCCCTGGAGGCAAAGTCACCTGAGTTTTTTTATTGCTCATAAAGGGATTTATTAGGTAAATGTGTTTCCATCGTAGTCTATGCTCATGTCTTCTTATTGTTAAAAAAATTAGCCACCTCAATAAGTGCATACGTTTTTTTAATGCTAATTTTTAGAATCTATCTGCATCTTGGCGTTTCCATCCAGTAATATAACATAGATGGGTAGAAACAGCTAATGAGACTCTGAAACACTGTCTCATGTTGTAAACGTGTGTAAATGACGCACATCACTCTGAAACTTGTTGAACGTGTTTACTTTATAAAATCACAGCATGCGCGATTGACAATCGCACTAAAGCCATATCGCGTTATTGATTTTATTTTAATATATGTCACAGCCCTAGTCTAAAGGTCATTTCATGGCTCTTACAGGGCCGAGAGGTGCTCATGCATGCTATTCTGGACAGAGCCGCATCCGTACAGAAGCGTGTAGCTGCGTATCTCATCTTGATGAAGAACCCCACGCCTGCTGAACTCGCTCAACTGACAGCGGCTCTCCTTGTTGAGGAAAATCCTCAGGTCAAGAGCTTTATCATCTCTCATATCAGCAACATCTTGAGCTCTACAGCACCAGAGACCCTGGAGTAAGTAATACATTTAATGGGAAGAACCTAATCTAATTTTCAGAAGAAAAGGTAATCTTGTTTTGTTTACTCCCTAGCTTGAGACAGAAGATTCGAGAGGCCTTTCAAGGCAATGAGATTGAAATGCTAATGGAACCAAACGAACTCTCTCGGTACTACAGACTTGGATCTTTAGAGGGAAACATGATCTTTGAATCTCCTAATGAACTTCCAAGGGAGGTCATGCTGGAGATGACCTTGAATGCTTTTGGATTTGATATGGACTTGATTGAGGTACAGAGGTCAATAAAAGTATAACATTTACTTCATTATGGCCCTATGAAATCTGTTTGATTTTTGCCAAATTCTGTTTGCCATAATCAATCAGCCCTAATATATTTGATTCTTGCTTTCAGATTGGCATAGAGGGAAAGGGCTTTGAGCCCATTGTGGAGGCTCTCTTTGGTGACGATGGATTCTTCCCAGATACTATCATGAAGACCACCTTATATGCCACCGACAAGATGCCCACCGAACTCAATGAGGTCTTAGACAACATGTTGCCGTTCATGGGAAACGATAGGAAGAAGAGACAGGTATTAAATGTAGTGAAAGTTGCAAATGGATGTATTTCTTTACAGCTGGATTACAATCTCAATCTCTTCTGTGTCCTGCAGGCTTCTCAAAACATAGTCAATGAAATCAGTCATAGTGTCAACAAGCTTATCGAGGACTTAAAGGCCCAGGATGCTCCTGAAGCAATGGTGTACCTCAAGCTTCTGGGTGCTGAACTTGGGTATCTTGATACAAAAGATGGCAAGATGATTCACAATCTCCTTAAGATGATCCCCACTGACGTGAGTACAGCTTTACCAACCACAGCTGTCATCACATGGATTCTGTCATCAGAATTAGTAATGCAAACAAGGCAGTTGTTATATCAACTTTACATTGTTCTCAAACTGTTTTATTGATGTCTTTCCGTGGTTGAAACACTGATTGATTACATGAGACATGATTGATTTCAGTAAGTTTTTCTGTATCTTTCAACATTCTTTCTGATGGTCATTGATGTTTATTTGGTAGTAACTAGTAGTAAAGAGGAAGAGATGCTCAGTTAAGTGATCTGTCACAACACAAATCCACATTTATTGGTGAATTTTGTGATGAAATTGACAGAATTTGAAAGCTGAGACTTTGTTTCTAAACAAAAGTATCAAAGCACAAAAATTATTTTGATTATTGGATGGGAGGTGCTACAAGAAAATATGTAGTAAAGTTGTCTTCATGCATCAACAGAGAAAAGCATTGACCAAAAGATTGATCTTGAGATTTAAAGTGAAGTCAATTATTTTATCCTTTAAAACTCATCTTTGATAATCAAAATGACATATTTTAAAAAATAAATTCCTGTGAAAATAATTTCTTCATGCCTTAAAAATAGCTTCAATGTAACTCAACACCCTTGCGTCATTTAGTATGGAATAATGAATATGCAAATTAGTCCCCGCCTCCACACACTCACATTAAAAATTTGACAATCCTGATCAGTATCGATTAAAAATGAGAAATCGACATTGTTAATCCAGCACTAGCGTCCACACAGCTGACATGTTTACCCATTGTAGTTTATCCACGTTGTGGAACAAAATAGACGCTGAAAACGCCATTAGAGAGACGCTAATTAAACGTCACTGTTTGGGTCATTGATTTCTATCCTCCAAAACCGTTTGCCCAAAACAACAATTTTCAGTCACCAAAATTTCTTTGCATTAATAATCAGCATTATATTTTTGAAATAGTTCCTCAAAAGACTGCTCTCAAGTGTCGACAATGAGCTTTTCCTTCACTACATCTTCATGGATAATGAGTTTTATCTGCCCACCGGAGCTGGCTTTCCACTGAGAGTGGCTCTGTCTGGTACCTTTACTCCTGGAGTCAAAGGAGGATTGAGTTTTAATCCAGTCAGGGTGAGTCCAACACACTTCAGTCGTGCGCGTGTTATTGTCAACAACAAATTATCTTGCATTTCTACTATTGTGCTCTAAAATGTGTTCATGTAAGCTGTTGTCTATGTAAATATATTGTACAATGTAATTTATTCCTGTGATCAAAGCTGAATTTTCAGCATCATTACTCCAGTCTTTAGTGTCACATAATCCTTCAGAAATCATTCTAATATGATGATTTGATGCTCAAGCAACATTTCTGATTTCAATGCTGAAAACAGTCATATTTTTGTGGAAACGTGATATATTTTTATTTTTCAGGATTCTTTGATGAATAGAAAGTTCAAAAGAACAGCATTTATTTTAAATAGAATCTTTTGTAACATTATAAATGTTTTTTAATGTCACTTTTGAGCAGTTTGATGCCTCTTTGTATAAAGTATATATATATTTGTTTTTAAAATCTTACTTGACCAAAATTTTTAAATGGTAGTGTTTCACGGTTTCCACAAAAATATGACTGAATCTCACAATCAGTCTGATGATAATCAGAAATATTACTTGAGAATCAAATGTTATATTTAATGAGTTCCTTCTCAGAAAGACACCATGTCTGGAACAGAAGCAACTTTTGCACCACTTCTGGCCACAGTACCTCTTGCGGCCTGGGCATGTGCCACACAGGATTCGAACACACGACCTGAAAGGTTTGGGGCTCGTGGCACAGGGTTTAGCAGCTTACAATACTCAGTTGATGCTAACTCACCGAACTGCAGAGGAGAGCCTTCGTGTGGGACTGAGGACACAACAGCATTACTTAGCATGTTAACCAGATTAGCATGCTAAGATAGTTTAATGCTAATGTAAGTTATGGTTAACCTGATAGCTGAAGAGCCAGATTAGAAAGAATGGCATCTGGTCAGCATGCTAACCAATTAGCAAGGTCAACTTTGAAGACAAATATCTCCGGAACGGTGGTGAATATCAAAACTCCGTTCTGGTCTGTGCACCTTGGTCCAAAGATCATCTGAGCAATGCTTCATTATGACGGACAGTCGGACAGTTTGCCGATTCATCGGAATCGGCAAAACCCAAGGAACATAATGGCATAAATCAAATTTTAAACAATGTTTTCAAAAGTTATGTGTTTTTGCAAAAAAAGTATATCTCTGGAACACAAGGTGGCACTGTGTTCAAACTTCTCGGGTACCTTAAAGAAAAACCCTTGATGATCCCTACCAAATTTAGTGAAGTTCTGTAAAATTTATATTGCAATTTATGTCAAAATTCAAAATGGTGGACACATGGTTTATCCAATCCTGTCATGACACAAGGAATCCATAGAAACCAAAGATTATGATTTTCTGACAAACTGTTCAAAAGTTATGAGTAAAAATAGCCATTTTTCAGATCTCATGACCTGTAGGTGGCGCTGTTCCCAAATTTGGAATGCTCCCTCAGAACCAATTTTTGTTTCAATTGATCAAAGTTTAGCCAAGATGAAGCCTCTGAACCAATTTTGAGTCAACCTCGTTAAGTTTCTGACATAACTTTTGAACAAAGTTATCGGCAGAGTCTTAATGTAAGATACTGAATGTGATCTGCATAATGAGAGAAATCAGGTGTACTTAATTTTTCTAGAACAAAAGGTTCAAAAGTTTGAACTGGTGGTGGCGCTATAGAGTTGGTCCTAGAGACTCCAAAATTGGTCCAATTACTATTCTTTACCATCCGTACAAGTGTGCCAAATTTCACAATTTTCCTATGTTCCGTTAATTGGGCTGCCATAGACTCCCATTTGGGAGGAATAAGAAAAATAAAAATGACAATAGGGGCTTGGCCCCTAATTAAAGTTTACTATATATATTCACATAGAAAACAGCTGTTTTACATTGTAATAATATTTTATACATTTTAATTTTTTTTTTATCAAATAAATGCTAAAACAATCTTAATCCAAACTTTTGACTGGTAGTATACTAACATGAATTAATGACTACACCACAGAGGGAATTTGCTTTGACCCTGTCTGCTGGCATTGAGTTTGTGACTGAGATTGGGACTCACTTCCCTGACTATGTTCATTGTGGTCTGGAGATGCACACGAACATCTATCATGAGAGCAGTGTTAGAGCGAAGCCCTCTGTGACCGATAGCCAGCTCAAGCTCTCCATTCCAGCTCCTCATGGGCCAACTGAGCTCATTAGCATCACGTAAGTGGATTATCAATGCATAAAGGATTTAAAAGCCCTTCACATAAAAACAAGTAGGCCTGCAAAATGGTTAAACTGATAATCATGATTCTCACTTGAGAAATCTCTTTACATTTCATCAGAATTAAAGGTAAAATAAAAAATTATAAAAGCACCCTGCTACATAAGATATTGAGCTATAAAGAAGCATTGGGGCCCAGGTTAGTAACTGGAGCTTGGCAAGTAGTTCAGTTAAATGGCTTGTTTAGCTCAAGTCAAGCACCCCAAACGGAATAAACAACGCTATAGCAAAATTGCAACCACGGTTTAGTGTGGCCCAATAAATAAAACTGAGAAGAGTCATGAAATATCCAACTCCAGTTGAAAGTCAATACCAAAGAGACTGTTGGGTTTCATGCAATTTATTAAATCAAAATTCACATGACCAGTTTGACTTCCCCACTAGACACCACAGTTTGCCCACTAGAGATGGTCTTGATGGGAGTGTCTCTTCCTGTAAAAAGATTTGTAGAAGTATGAGCATTTTAAAAAACAAATTATCACAGTTCCTGAAGTTGGTTTACAGCAAGCACTCACTTTTCCTAGTGCAACTTTGCTCACAGGAGCCAGAGGAGGGATGGCACACTGCTGTACTACAGTGGATGAAGATCTAACAGAGGGGGAAAGGGTTAAGCCATAGAATTCACTGTAAAAAGCACTAATATTAAGGGTTGCGGTAAGGCTGCAGAGCATACGGTTTCCTGCAGAGGAGCCAGTGATGCTGGATCTACAAATGTGAACATCTTCACAACAAAGCGCTTGTAGTGGGTCGGGAACTGAAGACCAGATGATCCAGCCACTGGAACCAATGTGGTCAGGTAACGATCATCCTGATAAGGGCATCTGAAAGGCAAAGAGGCAGTCAGAAATGCCTTACAGCACACTAGATGGATAAAGACTGGCCTTACTCACCCATCAACCAGAAGATCCCATTGGGGTAGACTGAGTGGACTGGGGGTTGATGTCGCCCAGCAACGTCCCAGCATCAGGACAATGTTGGGGTCGGTCCTCTCCAAAATGTGCACCTCAACAAACACAGGCTCCCGCAGGACTTTTGTAACTGGATAATCAGCGTCACTGTAGTAGGACGTGTACGCCTCGTCCCCTGAGGAAGAATGCAGTGTTTAACTAGAAACTGGAGCTTTAGAAAGGCTTTAGGCATACTTGGGACCAACACTTACCTTCTGCACAGCCTTTGGTGACACATTGACCATTTGCCAGTCTAAGCTCCACCCTGAGGGGTCCAGGAGCAGCTACTGGTGGAGGTGGAGGAACGGTGTTGACCTCCACAACCAGAGCTTCCACAGAGGTACCAGAGTACCTACACTGGAAGAGAAGCCTGGACGACAAACAGTCAGCTTGTAGCATTTGTCAATGATTCACATTTATGATAAAGCATACATCACTTACTCAAAATGGCTGTCCCTTGTAATGGAACCAAGTGGTCCGATACCCACTTCATATGAGGAGATCATTCTGTTTTCATACACCACATATCCACTGTCCTCCTGCAATTAGTAACATTGTTAGCATCCAATCCATTCTAAGCCATGCGGAACAAAACCACTAGCAGCTACTCACCATCATGCTTGTGCCACATGCAGTGACAGGGAACTGGTATATAGCAAAGAAAGGTGTGGATCCCACAGGACTGCAAGCTGGATCACTTCCACCCAGGAGACGGACTGAATCCAGGCTCAATCGAGGCAGCGTAACATCTCTAGCCACCACTACCACAAACTGACCATCTCTTATACACTGGACAGTCACTGGAACGAGTTACAAGAGCAGGTTATTGCTGAGGATCAGTTTAACATGAATGCCTCTACATTGACTCCACTCTTACCTGCCTTCCCATAGTAACACTGCTGTCCATTAAAGCAGCAGTTGATAGCAGCACACTCAGCACCACTGATACCAGGTGGTCCACATTGAATCTGCTCATAATCAGCTACAGTACATTTGTCAAGGGGCTCTGCCTGTGCCACTGGCTGCTTAGGCAGAAACTGCTGAGGAAACTGTTGACCAGCTTGCTGTTGAACTGACTGAGGAAACTGTTGACTAGCTTGCTGTTGACTAGCTTGCTGTTGAACCTGCTGAGGAAACTGTTGACTAGCTTGCTGTTGAACCTGCTGAGGAAACTGTTGACTAGCTTGCTGTTGACTAGCTTGCTGTTGAACCTGCTGAGGAAACTGTTGACTAGCTTGCTGTTGAACCTGCTGAGGAAACTGTTGACTAGCTTGCTGTTGACTAGCTTGCTGTTGAACCTGCTGAGGAAACTGTTGACTAGCTTGCTGTTGAACCTGCTGAGGAAACTGTTGACTAGCTTGCTGTTGAACCTGCTGAGGAAACTGTTGACTAGCTTGCTGTTGACTAGCTTGCTGTTGAACCTGCTGAGGAAACCGTTGACTAGCTTGCTGTTGAACCTGCTGAGGAAACCGTTGACTAGCTTGCTGTTGAACCTGCGGAGGAAACCATTGACTAGCTTGCTGTTGAACCTGCGGAGGAAACCGTTGACTAGCTTGCTGTTGAACCTGCTGAGGAAACCGTTGACTAGCTTGCTGTTGAACCTGCTGAGGAAACCATTGACTAGCTTGCTGTTGAACTGGCTTTTGAACCTGCTGAGTAAACCATTGACTAGATTGCTGTTGAACTGGCTTTTGAAACCGCTGGTCAGTTTGCTGGAACATCAGAGCTTGAGGATTCTGGGGCAGATCACTCCACTTCGGAACAGCATGACTGAACGCACAGAACCAAACACAAAGTGCCAGAGACTGAACAGCACACCAACTTCCTGCCATTGTTCAACAGCTAGTCACACTGCTGAGGTGCTGCCCTTTGGTCTTTTTGTACTCTACAGACTTTGGCTAATTAATGGTAATCCCTCCCTCTTCATTAACAGTCATGATTCTCCAGACTTGCATGAGTGGGAGTTTATACAACTGAGTGTTTCCATTTGTTCTTAAGATTAAATATTCCTTGTTTTTTCCACCCTTTTTGAACATACATAGAATGCACATATTGAGCTGAATTCAGAATAGTTTACTAGTACTATTTCTGCCGTTCAGAATTCAGCTTGTGTTTTATGCCTCATCAGGTGAATATAATAGTTCTGGATTGTTTTTTTTCTTCTTCCAATTCTGAGGGTTGTTCCATAAAAGACGCTTAGAAAAGCGGGGATTAAACTCCAAAACCGGACTTGAATGAGCCTAACAAATAAGTTGGGGCTAAAGTGGTTCCATAAAAGGTAATTGAAGTTCACGCAATCTCACTAATTTGATCCAGGTTTATCAAGTCTAGATAATTGCGTGTGCACGCGTTTCTTAAGCAGCCCTAGAGGTCGATCGTGGATCAAATCGATCCACCATCAAACAGCGTATATTTTGTGCTGTTTTATGCGTTTGTGATATGTTTTTTTTTCTCCTCAGTGCAAAACTTACATTTTACAGTTATATTCTGCATCTGTAAATGTTAGAAAGTCATGCAAATGTATCCATTTTGCTGCTAATCTTCATATTGAACGAGCGCTGCTGCGCGCATGCGCACCAAATAGGAGCGCAATAATTCTGACTAAAATATACATTTTGCTTGGAAAATTAATATGCGATATTTTATACTAGAAATATCTTCTGCTTATAATAATTTATCTTTAGGATGTTGGATAAGTTGCAGTGAACTTCTAGCGAACAGAAGTACTTCAGTGAACAGAAGTAGCCTAATTAGGGAAGATTTTTTTTAAAGAAACTAAATATATAAAGATACATCATATAGTTTTGGGTATATGACCTATGCTACTTAATAAAGATGATTACAGCTTTTAATGCAATAATTTTTTGGAGAAAGCAAGAATCCCCAGTTTTAAATGAGTAGATTTAATTTCTAAAGTACATTATGGAGAGGATAACATGAAATTAAGAGCAAATGTATACAATTTGAAAAGATATGTGCAACTCTAAAATCAAAGAATATTCCATAAAATAAAGGAATATATATTAGCCTACATTAACTACATTTTTATATAACCCTCCCTCCCTTTTATTTCTGGTTATTTGTTATTTTATTTATTTACTTATTTAATATTGAATATTTGATATTCAAATAATATTACTTGAATAACTATTAGGAATTATGTGTCATTATAAGAGTTTGATATAAATATGTGAATGTTAAATTTTTCTTAATATTTATTTATTGTTTTTTGTCTTTTCCCCCTTAAATCATATGTAAATGTGTCTAACTATGTACTTTTTGGTTATTGTTCTAATCGTGTTTTTTAGGCTATGTGTTGGTGGGTATTATCACAAAAGAAAAAAAGTAGAAGGAAAAATAAGGAATATTTATTGGGGGAAAATATGATGTCTTTAAAGGAACTGTCCATTTGTATAAAGACATAATAAAGTACACAATAAATAAATAAATAAATATATATATATATATATATATATATATATATATATATATATATATATATATGCTAAAATATTTGTTATTTGGACATTAGATGTGCCTTATTTAGAATTTTAAACCAAGTGTATTTTTATGATATAACTGTAAAGGGACTATTGTAATGGGGTAAATCAAATGTAGGCTAATATACTGTCAATTACTAAGCTCAGATTCATCTTACCAGTTAAAATTTATACTGTGCTTTTGTAATTATTTATTTTTAATTTTGTGATTTTAACTTCTGCTTTACAAAGCTTTTTTTTAGATTGTGTTCTAATGTTCTTCTAATCATAAACATGTACTACAGCTGCCAAACAAAACCAGAGAGAAATGTATTCATAAATCAAAATCTAATTAAATCTTGGGCACAAAACATTCAGCCAGGAAAAAAAGAAAACCTGTAGTATATATATTGTATTTAGGCCTATCTATCTATATATCTATATATATCTATATATAGGTCTATATTGTCTAATTTATCATTGTAGCCTTATTTAAGTTGATTTTCTGTATACTGTGTATTTATTTTTGGACTAATAGTGGTTAATAAAGTCCAATAATGGCATGAGAGGGTGTCAGTGGTAATATCATTGTGTTCCTATTGGTCAGTGTTAGAGGATCTGTGTAACAGCTGAGGCTTAGCCTGACAGTTAGCCTGCCCTGAGGGTTGTTCCATAAAACAAGATTAGAATACAAGCCAGGCTTATTTTGGTTAGTCAGACTTATTGTCGGTGGATTCTGTTTCATAAAGCAAACTTAAAATAGTTCAAACTCAGTTACCCTGGCAACTTATGCTGGGAAACTAGCCTGGTCCAGGGCAGGCTAACTGTCAGGCTAAGCCTCAGCTGTTACACAGATCCTCTAACACTGACCAACAAGAACACAATGATATTACCACTGACACTCTCTCATACCATTATTGGACTTTATTAACCACTATTAGTCCAAAAATAAATACACAGTATACAGAAAATAAACTTTAAATAAGGCTACAATGATAAATTAGACAATATAGATAGATAGATAGATAGATAGATAGATAGATAGATAGATAGATAGATAGATAGATAGATAGATAGATAGATAGATAGATAGATATACTACAGGTTTTCTTTTTTTACTGGCTGAATGTTTTGTGCCCAATATTTAATTAGACTGTTTTAAAGATTTATGAATACATTTCTCTCTGGTTTTGTTTGGCAGCTGTAGTGCATGTTTATGATTATTAGAAGAACATTAGAACACAATCTAAAAAAAGTTAAAATTAAAAATAAATAATTACAAAACCACAGTATAAATTTTATCTGGTAAGATGAATCTGAGCTTAGTAATTGACAGTATATTAGCCTACATTTGATTTACCCCATTACAATAGTCCCTTTACAGTTATTGCTACAGTTATTACAGTTAATGTCCAAATAACAAATATTTTAGCATATATATATATATATATATATATATATATATATATATATATATATATATATATTATGTACTTTATTGTGGCTTTCAATTCAAACACATTTAACACAATTATACAAATGGACAGTTCCTTTAAAGACATCATATTTTCCCCCAATAAATATTCATTTATTATTTATTTTTCCTTCTACTTTTTTTTTCTTTTGTGATAATACCCACCAACACATAGCCTAAAAAACACATGATTAGAACAATAACCAAAAAGTACATAGTTAGACACATTTACATATGATTTAAGGGGGAAAAGACAAAAAAACAATAAATAAATATTAATAAAAATGTAACATTCACATATTTATATCAAACTCTTATAATGACACATAATTCCTAATAGTTATTCAAGTAATATTATTTGAATATCAAATATTCAATATTAAATAAGTCATTAAATAAAATAACAAATAACTAGAAATAAAAGGAGGGAGAGTTATATAAAAATTTAGTTAATGTAGGCTAATATATATTCCTTTCTTTGATTTTAGAGTTGCACATATCTTTTCAAAATGTATACATTTGCTCTTAATTTCATGTTATCCTCTCCATAATGTACTTTAGAAATTACATCTACTCATTTAAAACTGGGGATTCTTGCTTTCACCAAAAAATTATTGCATTAAAAGCTGTAATTCTCAGCATTCTAAATAAGTATACATCATCTCTTTATTAAGTAGCATAGGTCATATACCCAAAACTATATTTTGTATCTTTATATATTTAGTTTCTTAAAATAAACTTCCCTGAATTAGGCTACTTCTGTTCACTGAAGTACTTCTGTTCGCTAGAAGTTCACTGCAACTTATCCAACATCCTAAAGATAAATTATTATAATTAGAAGATATTTCTAGTGTTATAAAATATCGCGTATTAATTTTCCAAGCAAAATGTATATTTCAGTCAGAATTATTGCGCTCCTATTTGGTGCGCATGCGCGCAGCAGCGCTCGTTCAAAATGAAGATTAGCAGCAAAATGGATACATTTGCATGACTTTCTAACATTTACAGATGGAGGATATAACTGTAAAATGTAAGTTTTGCACTGAGGGGGAAAAAACACATATCACAAACGCATAAAACAGCACAAAATATACGCTGTTTGATGGTGGATCGATTTGATCCATGATCGACCTCTAGGGCTGCTTAAGAAACGCGTGCACACGCAATTATCTAGACTTGATAAACCTGGATCAAATTAGTGAGATTGCGTGAACTTCAATTACCTTTTATGGAACCACTTTAGCCCCAACTTATTTGTTAGGCTCATTCAAGTCCGGTTTTGGAGTTTAATCCCCGCTTTTCTAAGCGTCTTTTATGGAACAACCCTCTGGACCATAGTTTCCCAGCATAAGTTGCCAGGGTAACTGAGTTTGAACTATTTTAAGTTTGCTTTATGAAACAGAATCCACCGACAATAAGTCTGACTTACCAAAATAAGCCTGGCTTGTATTCTAATCTTGTTTTATGGAACAACCCTCTGGCCCGTGACTCAAGAGTTTAACATGCAGGATTATGTTGTAATGATATGGAAGCCTTTATCAGCAATAGCTGCTGTATTCTTAAATTTTGCATCATTAAAAAGGTAATTTATATAATAAAGGCTTTTAATATCTAGCACACATTGTAAGATCCTTCAGTATACCTCAATATTTTAGGTAGCAAGGTGCAGACTAGACCTGAAATTGAAGCAATAATATACCTCAAATTCATTGAAACATGCACATTTATTGTAATATGAGTCTTGTCAGAAAAGAACATGATCCGTTTAAGTCTCTCTTCACCAAAACAATTATTTTGCCTGCGGTCATCACCGTTGAATAAACACTAGTGGGACCACCCTGAAAAAGGTCCTGTCCTTCATCCCAAGTCATATGTAATGCAGGTTGAAATTAATTTTGTTCTAGACAATGCTGTACTGTACATGACTATAAAAAGTTGCAATTACCTTTTTTATTCCATGGCGGAAACAAGATTCCATAGTTTTTTAGAACATCAGCGTTTTTTTTCCAGCCCAAAGAAAGCACACGTGAATGCCAGGTTGGGAAAATTAAGTAAAACACTTGGCAGAAAATGTATTGATTTAATAGAAAAGCTCTGATTGGGGGATTTAACCCTTTCACGCATAGTGGTCACTACAGTGGACAGCTATTAAAAAAGCATTTTCTTGAATTTGCACGGGTTTTTATGGCAAAGTTGCACATCAGCCTCTTCATTGGACCCTGGTGCATCATCCTATAAATTGCAACCAAGTGGCAAGCCGTTGTGTTTCGATTTTTTCCCCCTCCAAACCAAGATGGCCAAGGGTCAGTCAGACATGCCAAGTTGCTCCGGAATATCCACCCATTCCTTCTATCCTAGGAGACTCTTGTAGGTAAAAAAAAATATTGCAGCATCAAGCAATATCTAATGAGTCATATCACAGTAAAATTTTCCTAGTTTTGATTTTAGATTGAGAGAAAACTCTGATTAATCACATGTCCACTGTAGTGGACGTCATGCATCAGTTGCTATATTTCAGCTACAATTCATAATTATAATGTGAATATTGTTTTTGAAATTTAAAACTTAAAAACTTAATCTGCAGTGACTTTTTTTACTGTAAATAAATGTACTTGTATTATTAGAATGTTATTTTCATTGACATCGAAAAAAGTCATGTGATTACATAATGTATGAGTCTTGTAATGCATTACTTTACTTGTTAGATCAAAAAGTAATCTGATTTCGTAATGCATGTTACTTGTAATGCGTTTCCTTACTCATAACATCAAAAAGTAATCTGATTAGGTAATGCACATTACTTGTAGTTAATTACTTGTTAGATAAAAAAGTAATCTGATTAGGCAAGGCAAGGCAAGGCAAGTTTATTTATATAGCACATTTCATACACAGTGGCAATTCAAAGTGCTTTACATAGAAGAAATTAAAATAATAAAAAGAAATAAGAATAATTAAAACAGTTTATAAAAATAAAAATAAAATACAGTACAGTACAAACAGTCGGACGAACATTGGCACAGTGCTCATTCATTAAATGCATAGTTAAACAGAAGTGTTTTGAGTCTGGATTTGAAAGTGTCTACTGTAGGAGCACATCTGATCTCCTCTGGAAGCTGGTTCCAGCATAATAGCTAAAAGCGGACTCGCCATGCTTAGAGTGAACCCTTGGTAATTCTAGCTGATATGATCCTAGTGATCTGAGTGATCTGTTGGGTTTATATTCAGTGAGCATATCTGCAATGTATTGAGGTCCTAGGCCATTGAATGATTTATATACCAGTAATAATACTTTAAAATCAATCCTAAATTTAACTGGGAGCCAGTGTAAAGACCTGAGGACTGGTGTGATATGTTCATATTTTCTGGCTCTGCTCAGAATCCTGGCGGCAGCGTTCTGTATGAGCTGCAACTGTCTTATGGTCTTTTTGGGAAGGCCAGTGAGGAGTCCATTACAATAATCCACCCTGCTGGTGATGAAAGCATGAACAAGTTTCTCTAAGTCTTGTCTGGAAACAAAGTATCTAATTCTTGCAATATTTTTTAGATGATAGTATGCTGATTTAGTTATTGCTTTGACATGACTACTGAAACTAAGGTCTGACTCTAGTGTCACACCAAGATTCCTGACTTGATGTTTAGTTGTTTGACCCCTAGAGTGAAGGTATGCGTTCACCTTGAGAACTTCATCTTTGTTTCCAAACGCAATAACTTCAGTTTTGTCTTTGTTTAACTGAAGAAAGTTTTGACACATCCAACTGTTGACTTCATCAATGCATTGGCACAGGGAGTCAATGGGGCTGTAATCGTTAGGCGATAGGGCTAAGTAGATCTGTGTGTCGTCTGCATAGCTGTGGTAAGCAATTTGGTTCTTTCTCATTATTTGGCTCATTGGGAGCATATACAGGTTGAACAGGAGTGGCGCAAGAATTGAGCCTTGAGGGACTCCGCATGTCATGGATGTCCACTCAGACTTATGGTCTCCTATACTCACATAATAACCTCTCCCATCTAAGTATGACCTGAACCATTTTAGGACTATCCCAGAAAGCCCCACCCAGTTTTCCAGCCTGTCAAGAAGTATGTTATGATCGACAGTGTCAAATGCAGCACTGAGGTCGAGTAGTACAAGCACTGATATTTTGCCTGAATCAGTATTTAAGCGAATATCGTTTATTATCTTTATGAGCGCTGTCTCTGTGCTGTGATGTGGTCGGAAACCAGATTGAAAATTGTCAAAGTATCCATTCGCGCATAAGAATTTGTTCAGCTGATTGAAGACAACTTTTTCAATGATCTTGCCTATGAAAGGAAGATTTGAGATCGGCCTATAGTTGCTTAATACGGTCTTATCCAGATTGTTCTTTTTCAGGAGGGGCTTGACAACTGCAGTTTTCAGGGAGTTTGGAAAACTCCCAGAGAGAAGTGAAGCATTTACCACTTCTAAAAGATCTGCTTCTAAACTGTTTAACACACTTTTGAAAAATGATGTGGGAAGTGTGTCAAGAGCGCAGGTTGATGTTTTAAGGTGCTGTACGGTTTCTTCCAAAATTGTGCCATCAATTTCTTTGAAGTCAGACATAGTAACAACTTTCTCAGGTGGTTTGATGATCTGTCTGACCCCAGTGCAACTCAAGGATGTGCTGATCACCTTTCTGATATTATTGATTTTCTCAGAGAAGAAAGAAGCAAACTCACTGCACTTGTTGTCTGAGAGCATTTCACTGGGAATCTGGCTTGGGGGGTTTGTCAGTCTCTCTACAGTAGCAGAAAGAATGCGTGTGTTGTTTAAATTACTGTTTATAATATTTGAGAAGAAAGTCTGTCTAGCTTTGCCTAGTTCCATATTAAAAGCATGTAGGCTGTCTTTGTAGATGTTATAATGGACTACAAGTTTTGTCTTCCGCCACATGCGTTCTGCTTTTCTGCATTGTCTTTTAATATTTTGCACTGTTGTTGAGTTTCTCCAAGGTGCTTTTTGTCTGCCACTCTTCTTCCTGACTTTCACAGGAGCAATATCATCAATTACACTTTTAACTTTTGAGTTAAAGGAATCAAGGAGAAAATCAACAGAGTCTGCAGATATGCTTGGTGTTAAGGATATAGCCTTCATAAATAGTACACTAGTGTTCTCATTTAAGCATCTCTTCTTGACAGACACAGATCTAACTTCAGTGGCAGGAGAGATCAATATATCAAAGAAAATACAGAAATGATCAGACAGTGCTACATCCTTAATAACAATCGATGAAATGTTTAGACCCTTACTGATAAGTAAATCTAGAGTGTGACCACGATTGTGTGTGGGTCCATGTACATGCTGAGTCAGATCAAAAGTTTTTAAAACAGTATTGATTTCTTTTGCCATATTGGTTTCTGCATTATCTATGTGGATGTTTAAATCTCCAGCAATGGCAAAACAGTCAAACTCTGATGTAATTGTTGATAACAGTTCTGTAAAGTCCTCAGCAAAGGCTGGAGAGTATTTTGGAGGCCTGTAAATAATGATAAGTAAAATGCGTGGAGCACCTTTTAACACAATACCCAGATATTCGAAAGACAAGTAATTCCCAAATGATTTTTGCTTACATTGATAGATATCTTTAAAAAGAGCAGCTAGACCCCCACCTCTCTTAACAGCTCTGCAGACACTCATAAAAGTAAAGTTAGGAGGGGCTGCTTCATTGAGGATTGTTGCACTGCAGCTGTCTTCTAGCCAGGTTTCATTTAAAAGCATAAAATCCAGATTGTTTGTGGTTATTAACTCGTTGACTAGAAGTGATTTATTTTTAAGTGAGCGGATGTTAAAGAGTGCTAACTTAACAGTCTTACTTTTCCCCACAGCAATATTAGTTTGACGTGTAATAGGCACCAGATTAGTTAGGTTTGCTGTACGGCTATTGAAGGCCTTAGACTTTCTATCTTGTAATAGAACAGCAATAGAGGAAGATACAGGCACACTGGGTTCCCGTTTGTTCTGTAAACATTTGAGAAAGTTACTGTTATCAAAACGGGGACCCAACACATATCACTGAGAGCTGGTATCAGTTGTTTTTGGTTCACCTCGAGCAGATGGAGGAGGGTGTAGGCCCTGGCGTTGTGGCAGAGGCCGAAGAGCTCTCACAGGAGGGGGAGGGCGAGCTGGGCCCGCAGGCTTTGCTGCAGGCTTTGCTGCAGGCTTCGAAGCGGGTGGTAATGGTGCCTGTCTTTTTTTGGTTGGAATCTGGGGGCTTGCAGCAAAAGAGTGGGATAGTCTGGTTCCAGCACACACCAGTTCTTCCATTTTCTGTGAGAAGCACAGAAGGGGCGAGGCTGGAGAGAGGGAGAGAGTGTCTGGTGAAAGAGGCTGTTTCTCTGGTGTTATCGGAGGTTGTGATATGCTGTCCTGGCTTCCCTGGCTGTTTTCCAGAAAGTCGTCCTTGGGTGGTGAATCTTGGAGCAGTTCTGATATGTCTGTCTGTGGTGAGCTCTGTGGGCAGGGCTCAGCTGATATTGTGTCCGTGAGCAGAGGTTGTTGTGGCGGAGTGGTGTTATCGTGTCCATTTTGCTGCTGAAGTGAAGTCCCGTGGTCATTCATACTGTGTCCAGGTGTGTGTGTGCCGTTCAGATTGAGTGGATAGGCACAAACTGCAGAAGGATGATTGAGGGAGAAGTAGATATTGTCCTTTAACACTCTTGAACCAAGTTTGTTTGGGTGATGGCCATCCCGATGAAACAGTTGTCTCTGACTCCAGAAAAGATTGAAATTGTCAATGAAGTTAACTCCTTTTATATTGCAGGTTTTTTGCAGCCATGTATTAAGCCCAAGTAACCGTGAAAACCTGTTTGTTCCTCTTGCTGGGAGAGGTCCACTGATGAATGTTTGAACTTTCAGTCTTTCAAGTGTTTCAAAAAGTTCATTGAAATCCTTCTTAAGGAGTTCTGACTGCTCTTTATGAATATCATTCTTCCCCACATGAATGATGAGTCGATTTGCAGTCTTATGTTTCATCAGAATGTTATGAAGTTCCCTGTTTATATCAGAAGTTGTTGCTTGTGGAAGGCAGCATGTAGTTGTGTCCCTGTCGCTAATGTTTCTGATTATGGAGTCCCCCACTATCAGAGTCCTGGGCTCGGCTGCGCTCTGAGCTGAGTGCCGCTGTCTGCTCGACCTTGAGCGCCAGTTAGCATCAGTGTTAGCCACTGGCCCATTCAGTCTGTGTTCGATCACATTCATCACATTTGGGGATTCCTCATTTACATTCATTAGCACTTCAAATCTGTTCTCAAGATGTATAGGCGGTGGTAGGAGACCAGTGTTTGCAATCCTTGTCAGAGCTGTATCTGGGGTAGAGGATGCTACTGCGGCAATATGTGATGCTCGTGACAGTCTGATGTCTCGAGTGCCTTTGGGTCTCCCTCCCTGTTTGTGCCATCGATTAGTAAGTCGATCGGCTTGTTTCTCTACCTGTCGAGGAGCACTAGTTTCATGGGACTCACCGGTATGCTGAGGGTGTCCATGACGAAGCTCTGTTGTGTGCTCCGTCTGGTTTGGTGGTCCCGTAAGTAACTTTGTTTCAAGAACTGCAATCCTTTGTAAAAGTCTGTGGCAGTTGGTGCAGCAAGTAGATTCCAGAAGAGGCATTTTCTCTTATCCTTGTAGGCAGTTGTGTTTTCCTTTCCCGGAATGTAAGCTGGTCGGGTAAATGAATTCTCAGTTTTTGTAGTAATCCAAACTTTGTCGTATGAGCACTGTGCTGATTTGCTGAAGTTAAAATTAGGTGATAAAAGGAAATAAAATAAAGGAAATAAAATATAAAAAAAAAAAATAGGAGATAAAATGTAAAAGCGATAGAGCAAAGCGCGGAGCAGTAAGCAAGAGCGTCCGAACAGTAGCTGAGCAGGAAGTCATGTGATTAGGTAATGCATGTTACTTGTAACACATTACTTTACTTGTAACATCAAAAAAGTAATCTGAATGAGTTATGCATGTTACTTGTAATGCGTTACCCCCAACACTGATCATTTCAGATGAGATTGAAAAACACGTATCGCTAGGTTTTCTCAGAGGAGGGCTATGATAGAAATGTGCATGTCCATCTTGAACATAATCAGAATTATCAGCTAATAAGGGTAAATCTCCATACTCTGGTGCACTGGAGGGAGCATCTGAGTGGTTTCCACAGTTGTACCTTGACAGACTGTAGAAAATTCTGATGGAATCACGTCCTCATGTTCTGATATCAAAGATACGCAAAGTGCAACTTGTATGAAGTTGTATGAAGCCTTTGCAATATTTTGCATTTATATGTTTTGTATATATTTTATAGTTTTCACATGATTTGATATAATTGTATTGATTAGTTTGTTAAATTCACATACTTTATGTGTTTGATTATTGTCTTATATTTAATATATTATATCTTAAGTTTAAACCAACCACATGCTGTTCACTCAAGTGGACATCTGAAGATCTCTTTGAAAAATTTGTAAAAAAATAAAATAAAAATCAATTCTTGTTTTTCATGCCCTAAGAGCAATAAAAACACATAGGAAAAAATCCTGACTGAGGTTATCATAATTCATGCATGAAAGGGTTGACATCTGGCATCTGCAAGCATGAAAGCTCTTTGAGGCTTGTTAACCAGTGCAAGATAATGGAAATAAATGTTTTTAGGATGAATAACCAGCGGGCCAACATCACTGCGTTTATGCTTCATTAATAGAGACAAGCAGAAATTGTGATCACAATTAAAATATGATTAATTGTGCAGCCCTTAAAACAAGTCAAATTATTTTTCATACATTAAATACTGTTATTTTCCCCCATCTATAGCAATTCTCTGGTGTCTGTTGTTGGTGCCAAGGCTAAGCCCATTCCTGCCAAGGGTGAGTATATTAATATGAATAAATGCACTGCTTTTTTCCCTGGACTGAAGTACTGTACAGTCCTGACGTATCCTGATGCAACGTCAAACGATGCTGCCCCTTACTTTCCTCTCACTGGTGACAGCAAGTAGGTGTAAATCATCTATATACTGATATCGAAATATTCCTTTTTCTCAAAAATTTCATCCACACTTCGTCTGTGTTTAGATTTGCTGTTGAGCTCCATCCATCTGAAGAGGTCACAGAGTATATTGCCAGCATCAGCTATGCCTACGAGGATGAGGCAGACAAAGTCACGTTTAGCCTGAAGGCTGAAGGTTAGAGACGGCTTAACAACATACCTAACTGGAAAAAAAGAGAAAACATCCACATTTAAAATAACCGTCATTTGTATTTTGCTTTCTAACAGGAACATCCCATGAGGTCAGAAATGTAGTGATATTAAACAGACAGCAGTACAGCATCTCTGCAGAGTTGCTTATCGATTCTCTTCAGCTTGATTCTAAAGTTTCTGCAAAACTGAAGCATGGTGAGAAGTCGACTTTGGAAATTGAGAGTGATCTAAAACTCCCAGAGACGACTTCTGTTCAAACACTCATCCTGAAATATGGTACATGTCCAGTACAAATGGCCTGTCACAATTAACTGTCTGATTGTGGTTATCCGATCAAATTTAGATAACCAAAATAATTGTGCAGTTTAAATTTCAATCTAAGTTTGCCATTCAAATAAGGAAATGTATGATCATGACAGTATAATTCTAGTGAATTATCTCTCTCAAAATATCTATTCTCAGAGAATGAAAAGATTGAGGCTGAATTGAAGTCTGATGTCAGATCTGAGATTCAAAGAATCATTCCCAACATCAATGCTATAGTCAGTAGCCTTCTTGATCGCCAGATTGGCCTGAATGAGTTGAAGGTCCGCAATGTTCTGGCAAAGGCAGTTGCGGTAAGAACTTCCCTCAATTTTTTTTCATCAGCTTTTGAAAATACCCAAAGAAATAAATGCTTATTAAACTTAAAAGGATTGTTCACCCTAAAATGGACTAAAATTAAGTCATTTACTCACCCTGATGTTGTTCTAATAATGCAGTATACCCTTCTTTGTTTTTTTCGGACCACAAAAGGAGAACATTGCTCTTGTCCATATAATGGCAGTGAATAGTGACCAGCATCAAGCTTTTTAAAAGACCAAAAAAGTATCCTTTGTGACACGTCACATATTCCAAGTGTTCTGGGGGTTTATGATAGGGTTTGGTGAAAAACAAATAGATTTTTAATGTATTATTTAACAAAAATCCTGACCTTGGCCACTGGTCTTCTGTGCTCGACTGCGTTCATGAGACTCTAATTAGCGACGCAGTTCACTCCGACTCACCCAGAGAAACACACAAGTTGTGAGAAATCAAAATGAATTAAAACCCAGCATGAAATACAACGCCTATAAATCCCGAAAAGTATCCAAGTACTTTCTTAACTGAATCAAATATACCCTCGATTGGAACTCTGTTTGTCTGATAATAGCAAAAAAGTAAATGGATTGTATTTCATGTACTTCATGATTTCATGATTTCTCACAACTTGAGTGTTTTTCTGGGTGAGTCGGAGTGAACTGCGTCGCTAATAAGAGTCTCATGAGCACAGAGGATAAGCAGCCGAGGTAAGGATTTTAGTTAAATAATACATTCATTCACGGTTTCTTTTCCACCAAGCTCTATCGTAAACCCCAGAACACTAATATATGACGTGATGCATCGGACCATTCTGTGATACTTTTGCATCTTTCTGTGAAAGTTGGTCGCTATTCACTGCCGGTCTAAAAAAGAAAGAACGGCATACTGCATTAGAACAACACCAGGGTGAGTAAATGATGACTTAATTTTCATTTAAAAAGTTTTTTTCTTTTTCTTACCTATGTGCAGAATTTGGGAGTTCACACCGTGCCTGTGATCACTCTTCCTGAAGGATTGTTCCTGAATGTGTGAGTTAGTGTCACCATGTTTACCAGTTTCAATTCAATTCACAGTTACCAGTTAAAATTAACACATGCTTTTTTAAACAGAGAGGCTGCTGTTAAATATCACTTTGGCCAGCATTACTATACCATCACTCTTCCCTTGCCCTTGGGTGGAAAATCCACTAGGGATCTGAACTTTCCCACAACCCTCTCCACACCAAACCTGATTGTACCTCATCTTGATCTGGAATTTGAATCTGCTAGCGTTAACCTTCCAGAGTTCTTCATTCCTGGGAGTGTGTCTCTGTCTGTGCCGACTCTCGGATTGGTAGAGTCGTCCGGAAAACTAAACAGTAACTATTACATCTTAGAAGCAGCTGTGTCTGCAGCCAGAGATCCTGCTGAAAGTTATTCTGCTAAGTTTGAAGTCACTGGCACAAGTCATGTTGACCTCCTCTCCCTAAAGGTCGAAGGTAAACCTATAATTGAAGTACAGTACCACATGCACTGTATGCATGCACTTGTTTGGATGGTTGCTCATTGATTGATTGATTTCACAGGATCTGCTCAAGTTGAGACTGCACCTGGCGATTCTCTCAAGGCTAACGTAAAGGCTGTGCTTCGCCACAAGATTATCAATGCCACGATTGGTGTTGAGGGGGAAGTGGAATTTGCTGAAAAACTCAGTGTAAAATCCAAAATCAAGCTTGAAGTAACTAGCCGTGTTGGAGTGCAAATTTCGCTGGAGCACAATGGACAGTTTGGCGTTGATGCCGAGGAGATCTCTGGAGATGGAAACCTGGAAGGATTCTTCAAGGCTGGTTCAGTCCATGGTTCAGGAAACCTTTTGCAGTCAGTCTCAGTCTTCCCATTCAGACAAGAGGCAAAGATTAATTCTTCACTGAAAGTAGATTCAAAACTTCTTCAGGCTCAGAACTCCTTTGCTGTAGCCTTTGCCAATGGAGAGCTGATAATTCTGTCCAACAACACAGCATTTGACAACCTTCTAACATTGCTAAATATTGCTAAAATAACCTTCAAGGAATCCCAGCTTGATCTAAATTCTCACACAAAAGCACAGGTTCTTGGCCTGAAGATCCAAAACGTGGTTGAGACCAAAGCTGATGTTGAAGCAGTTAGCATTAAGATTGAGACCTCAACTTACAGCATTGAAGAACGTATCCATTCCCTGGTCACAGGAGCACTGGACATCAGTGGTCTAGCTATTCACAGTGATGCCTCTGTTAAACTCCTTGGACACCAAGCTGTCCACAAAGCCATTCTGAACTTCAATAAAGATGGCCTGAGAACCAATGGCACAACCTCACTGCAAAGCCTCTTGAGTCTAGAGAAGCTTAAGCACACCTTCGAGATCACCTACAAAAACAAAACTGCCACTGCTCAGTGCAAAACCATTGGAGAAATCATGGGAAGTCGCATTAACCACAACACTGAACTAGAGATTGCTGGACTTTCTGGCAAAATCAAAAATCATATACATTTCAACACCATATCATTTAATTTTGACACCAACACTGATGGTACAACTATTCCATTCAGTTTCAATTTTGATGCCAGTGTTAATGTTAATAGTAATGATAATTATGACACAAACTTATTCTTATTCACATTCATACCATATGCATATGCAAGTCATGAATTCTTCGCAAAAGTCTTTCTAAAAGCAGAACCACAATCCATAGCTCACTCTCATGAATGTAAGATCTCATCCAGCCTTAAAGTAGACAACAGTGTCAACATTAAATCACAGTTTGAAAGCATGTCTGACACTCTGCTGATCCCCTCTGAACAAAAGATTAAATTGACGGTTAAGACTAAAGTGAATGACTATGCCATTGAACAGGAAATCAGCGCTTACAACAGTCCAGCGCGGCTTGGGCTGGAAGGGTCTGGAAAAGTGCGCACCAATCTGTTCAACACTGCCAACACTGCTTATCAGGACTTTGCAGTCTCTGGCTTCCTAAAGTATGATAAAAGCACTGATACACAATCAATTAGCTTGCCTTTCATTGAAAGTTTTTCTCGAGTCCCTGACAACATCAGAATAACACTTGTGAGCATGGGCGAGACCCTGAGGAAATACATCAACCGAGAGGGGATTGCTTCTAAAATTCAGAAGATACCTCATCATGTAAGTGACTTTGTGTCTAATTTGAACTTTGAGAGAAGAGCTGTGCAGCTGAAACATGCCTTGAAAGCTCTGTACCAAGAGAATGCATTAAAGCTGAAAGGTCTGATCAGTGCATTTGAGAAATTAGTGAGTGATATGTTCAACCGTTTCAGTGAGGCATTGGATATTTTGGGGGAATTGATTGTGAAGGGTATGCATATTGACAAAGTTGATGAAATCCTACCAAAGTACATCAAGGTTTTGATATTTTCCATCATTGAGGATGTAAAAAATATTCTTAGCTTGATCAACACCCAAGGTTACACAAAGCTGAATGAAATCTTCCATCCTGCCAGTGCTGAGAACAAGCTTGACAGTCAGATTCCTGCAATTTCGACATCTCTTCCTGTGCCATCTTTTGGAAAACTGTATGGCGAATTCATAATCAGCAGCCCTCTCTACAACGCCAGAACCTCTGCAGAGTTCAAGAACGCCTCAAAGAGATACCCTTTTTTCACAGCTTGCATTAACTCTAAAGGAACCTCTGCAAACCTCAACGTTCTGAGTTACGATCTAGAATCCACAGCACAGATATCGATCCCCGAGACGAGTCCTGTAATAGTGTCTGAAACTTTCAAGTTAACACACATTGAATTAACTTTAGACCAACAGGCATTGTTGACTCTGAATGGATCTGCCTCTAACAATACTTTCTTTCTTGAAACTTCATACAAGAACCAGGTGAACATCCCCTCGCACTCACTGTCTGGTGAAGTCACCCATAAGAGTGACCTACATTTGAACATGGGCCTTGGCGCCGCCAAGCTGTCTTTTACTGGCCATACCGATAGCGATGCTTTGCAGATCAAGATGAAGATGAAAGTAAATGCTGATGCTGTTGCTCTAAGCCACCTTGAATTCAATGCTAGTGTTGAAACTGAGTCTCCATTTATCAAGAACAGTTTGCTGGTTGCTTCCGGGAAGGCTCGCTTGGGTGATATTATGGTGGAAATCAAGGCATCCCATGTCACATCGGTTGTCGGAGCTGTCAACGGTGTTCTCTCTAATGCCGCCAACATCATGACTTGTCCTAGTGAGGTTGCTATTGACTTTCAGAACAGGGGTTTTGCCAAGATCAACCTCTTTGAGTCTTCTTCAGCCAATGTTGATGTCCAGAAAGACTACGCTGTTACCTTCAACTCTGACATACAAGAAATCAGAAGTCTGGCAGTCGCCTACTTAAACAATTACAAGTACAGCCATAACTTCACAGCCAGCAATAACAAAGCTGAGATGTCTATTTATGCTGTTGTGAATAGTGTGACCAGCTTTGGGTACTTAAATGCCGTAGAAATGTTTGTGCCAGCCATTTTCAAGATTCCAGCAATTAGAGAGCTGAACTTGAATGATAATACTGGCCTATGGTATGACTTTACCACAAACGACCAGCCCGTTAATCTAAGTGCCAAACTTGTCTACCAGAAGAGCTGGTTTGCTCCCATTATTGATTTGGGTCTCATTGTTCCTTCATTGGGTAACCTAGTCTCTGAGGTGTCTTTCAAGTCCTCTATTCTTAACCTCAATACTAATGCAGGTATTTATCCGAAGGATTACTGGATGCGTGTAAGTGCCACAACTGCCTCCGTGTTTCAGGGATTGAAGGCCAAGCTTAATGGAAGCACTAGCCTGACCACAAAAAGTGGATTGAAACTGGCCTCTTCTTTGTCTTTGGAGAATGCCCACATTGGTGGTAATCATGAGAGTACCTTGACTCTGGAAGACATCTATGAGGCTGTATTGTCTGTGGACACAGTTGCTAAGATTAATCTGACAAGCTTCACTATTGATGCCACTCATCAACTTTCTGCGGACACCAAGGCCCATCCAAAGGCAGCATCAAACTTAAAGATCAAGTACACTTTTGATCGTCCAGATTCAGTGGCTGCTGGACATGGAGATGCTGAGAATACCTTGAAGCTGGATGCAACTCTTTCCTTTATCTCTATTGAGTCTGCAACCCAAGTAACCACAGATTCTACATTGCCTGATGCTTCTGAACTTAAGGGAAAAATGGATAATCAAGCTAACATCTATGTGAACTCTGATGGTCTGAAATCCAATCTGAAGACTACTGGAAATGGGTACATTGATTATAAATATTCCAAGTTTGGGTTTGACATTAGTGACCAGCTGACCTTGGAAGGAGATCTTGGCCGTATGCATTCTTTGCTAGAAATTGATTCAAACTATACATATATCCATGACAGATATACTGAATTTGCAATAAACCACACTGCTCTTGGTAAAGTTGAACTTGTTCCCCTGAGCACCCTCTTGGCTGCTGTAGACATGTTCTTGACTCAGCCGAGTCATAGTGATTTTGATGTAAGAGATACAGGAAGAGGAAGTATTTTGTCATCGGATGGGTTTTATATCAAAATAGAGATTTTCTCCCGTTGGTACAATTCAAGTACAGAAATATCAGCAGATTATAGTAATTTACCCTTCATAAAGGGTGTGTTTGGCTGCTCTTCTAATCTCACATCTCCATCTACACTTCTGGAGTATCAGGGTGAATTAAGTGTAATTCAAACTAATCTATATTAACCTTCATTTCTGTTGAATACACACCAGAGGAAATATTTCATTAAGGGATTGATTTCAATTAATCATTGGGCTTTATTTGCTGTGTGTTTGCTCACCTCAGACATCATAATCACTGACATGAACAGATCCAGAATAACTTTAAAAGTCACTCTCAAGCACAATGATGTAAACATGTTTGTCATCCTCCCGCTGAGGATAAAATTAGTGTTGAAACCCTGAAATATTGCTTGTCCCATTTAAACATTACAATAAATGGATCACTTTACTATAAATATAGACTTGACTCTTCTTATTTTCTACTTCATTGACAATTTTACATTAGATTGTACATTTTGTGATGTTCATTGTTTATTTAATTGATATATTTAATATACACTTTATTGCCAAAAGTTTTGGGACATCTGCCTTTACATGCACATGAACTTTAATGACACCCCATTCTTAATATTTAGGGTTTAATATGGAGTTGGCCCACCCTTTGCAGCTATAACAGCTTCAACTCTTCTGGGAAGGCTCTCCACAAGGTTTAGGAGTGTGTTTATGGGAATTTTTGATCATTCTTCTAGAAGCGCATTTGTGAGGTCAGGCACTGATGTTGGACGGAGAAGTCTTGGCTCACAGTCTCTGCTCTAATTCATCCCAAAGGTGTTCTATCGGGTTGAGGTCGAGACTCTGTGCAGCCCAGTCAAGTTCCTCCACACCAAACTCGGGAAGGGGCCATCGCCAAACTGTTCCCGTAAAGTTGAGAGCATAAAATTGTCCAAAATGTCTTGGTATGCTGAAGGATTAATAGTTCCTTTAACTGGAACTAAGGGTCGAAGCCAAGCCCAACCCCTGAAAAACAACCCCAAACCTTAATCACCCCTCCACCAAACTTTACACTTTGCACAATGCAGTCAGACAAGCACTGTTCTCCTGGCAACCGCCAAACCCAGACTCGTCCATCAGATTGCCAGACAGAGAAGCGTGATTCGTCACTCCAGAGAACACATCTCCACTGCTCTTGAGTCCAGTGGCGGCGTGCTTTACACCACTGCATCCGACACTTTGCATTGCACTTTGTGATGTAAGGATTGGTTGCAGCTGCTCGGCCATGGAAAGCCATTCCAAGAAGCTCTCTATGTACTTCTTGAGCTAATCTGAAGGCCACACGAAGTTTGGAGGTCTGTAGCTATGTACTCTGCAGAAAGTTGGCGACTTCTGGGCACTGTGAGCCTCAGCATGCGCTGACCCCACTCTCTTTTTACGTGGCCTAACACTTCGTGGCTGAGTTGCTGTTGTCCCAATTGCTTCCACTTTGTTATAATACCACTAACAGTTGACCTTGGAATAGTTTGTAGTGAGGAAATTTTACAAATGCACTTATTGCACAGGTGGCAACCTATCACGGCACCGCTTGAATTCACTAAGCTCCTGAGAGTGACTCATTCTCTCACAAATGTTTGTAGAAGCGTCTGCATGCCTAGGTGATTTTATACAACCGTGGCCATGGAAGTGATTGGAACACCTGAATTCAATGATTTGGAGGGGTGATTTAATTTTATTATTTATAATTTTTTCATTAAATCATTTTAATATAGTGCCTCTGCTAATTTATGTAAATAAATGTTAAATTACTTCATTTTGATTAATTAATTAAATTACTTATAATTATTTTATTGAACTATTAGTCATGACAGCAGAAGTATCACAAATATTATGGAGGGCCTTCAAAAGTTGTCTTTGACATTGGTGGGCCTTGAAGCGCTGAGTTTCGAGATGGTCTGCAGTCATTTACACTAATATCAGTTTCCTCACCCGTCTGTGATGCTTCAGCGGCCGGCAGCACGTGGATGCAGCATCAGCCGCAGCATCAGCATCAGCCAAAGCGTCTGTTGCCCTGATGCCTGCGATTCAAGCTCTGTTTCTGGAGTCGAACCGGCGGCGTCAGACACAAGCCCTTGAGCTCCACTTAGACGCGAGCGCAGACACACAGCAGAGACAGCAGGAGACTCACGCGCAGCAGCAAACACCTGTTCATCCTCTACCTGTGGGTTCCTCATGTCTCACCTTCAGTCTACAGTACAGATCAGAGGAAATCTCTATTTCTGCTCAAGACTGACACTTGACTTTCGGAATTAGATTTCAGGTAAAGTGCCATATATTCCAATCATATTTTGCCCAAAATTATAGTATTATTAAATAATGTCCTCTTCTTTATTTCCTCCTCTAATTCCTTCACTTTATTCTTCTCCGTTTATCGCTGTCTCATGCTTTCTGGTTTGCTTTTTATCTCTCTAAATCTTTTTACTTTCAGAATGATGTCCTGTAAGCTCTGATGTGACCTGTGTTGAGAAGTACAGAAATACAGACTTTATTTCTTCTTTGGAAAACCAAGTAAAGATGTTTATTAGGGCTACATGGTAAATGGATGGTAATTTACACTGAAGAGTAACAAAAAAGACCCCAAAAAAGCACCATAAAAATATATTAACAGTTATCCACATGACCTTTGCACTCCATAAAAGACCAAAAAGTTACTATCATCTGCTGCTCTGAGACCTGTTAAAATCTATAAAAACATATGCAAGAAAATTAAACCATAGTTGTGACTTATTTCTCATAATTTAAAGTAAATATATTGTTAATAATATATTTTATTATACTGTATATATATTTGTGTGTGTGTGCGTGTGTGTGTGTGTAATAAAAGGTGACTTTTTTTTAAAGATGTACCAAAACAGAAGCTCAAATTCTCTACACCAGAAATCAGTATCAGTGTGTAGAAGTGTATTTTGGTGTCTAAAGTTCAGCGTACTGTAGTTCATTGTCATTCAAAATTAATTCAGGTCAGTGTGAAGAGTTCAGAGTCTACAATTGTGTGTCTCCTAAAATATAATCCATATCCACTTTGAAGGAGTTATATGTAAAAATGTTCATTTCATGTTCAGCCAGATCTATAGTCTATAGTCTCAAATATACTTGAATTAAGTACTAATTATCAATCAGACTGTCATAACAGTGTACATGTAAAGGGGTCCTATTATGCCCTTTTACGAAGTCTTGATTTTGTTTTTGGGGTGTACTAGAATATGTTTACATATGTTTTCATGCTTGCTTGATTGATTAAAAACATTATTACAGCTCCTCTCTCCCCAGTCTGGTTGAATGCAACGTTTTCGATGAAGCTCCTCCTTCTGAAATATGAAATGCGCTGTGATTGGTTAGCTGGCCCAGTGTGTTGTGATTGACAGCGGGAAATGTCCCGCCCCTCCTTAACCGCAAGCTATACTCCGATTTAAATATTTACTGTGGCGTGTATTTCAAACCATTTTTCAGCCCGATTCAGACCCTGACAATGTTAACGAACAAGAGGATTGTGCTGAACAGATTTCAAGCACTGACTTTGCAAGCACTGATTTCACAGGACGTTTCAGAGTGGTATGTTTTTTTTCTCTTATACTTTTTATACATGATGTAATACACCATTTAGTCATGGTACTTGTTGGAAAACGATGGTAATACAAACAGTAATCGATCACAAAACTATGGTTTATTTTCCTAAGGGGCGATGAACAGTCTAACAAAATCAAGAGCTTACAAAAGCTACAGTGAAGACTACATCAATACTGTAATGTTAGTTAGCAGGCTAGCGGAGGCAAAGCTTTACAATATAGCTATCATAGCAAATACATTAAGCTTATAATTGGAACTGCTAATAGAAAACACAACTACAAATAATAATTGACGTTAATGTTCAGGAACAGTGTTAAAAATAAATTTTAACCTCTCTAAGTTTGTCAGCATTAGGACAAACTTTTTAGGGGGTGTAAAGTCAAAGACAACTCTTCCTCTTCTCTAAAGCAGCCCAACATGGCTTCGCCCCCTTTGTTGCTGTTCCCGGGGGCGGGGTTTATGTAAATTTGAGGGTTTGTGATGTCACCAACCTGGGAAGAAGCTCATTGTAGTCCCTACCAGTCGTTTGTTGTAGTCCTTAAAAACAATTTCTGTAAAAGAAAATATCTCCTTTTGCATTGAACTTTGAGCGTCGTAACTTTACAGATTTTGTTTATGCTCAAACAGCAACAATACACACTAACTAAAGTTAAAAAAGTGAAATCATAATCAACCACCCCTTTAATGACCTCATCTGTCGACATGATGCCGGTGAATCGCAGAGCTGGTGCAAACATATCCATCACTCTCTGCAGCGTAGACGGCATCGGGATGTTCGTTTACAGTATATCACTGCAACAGTATTTTCAACTTATTTTTACTTCTAAGAACAAAAATATGTGAGAAAATTGGGGTTTTGAATCATGTTCATTATATCATGTTCATTTACGTGTGTACGAGCAATAAGCTGCTACTGCAGTTCACTTAACGGCCACCGGTGTCACTTATAACAAGGGTTTCTGAATTCTAAATAGACTCTTTAATTTCTTTCCTGCAGCAGAATTTTCCTTGCATTAGTTCAGATCAGAATATGCACATCAGGAGTTTCTGTTTGTCACAAAGTCCTTGTTTATTTAAAACTAATGAACTAAACATGAACATATACAGTATATATAGATTCAGCAAGACTGAGAAGTTGCACACACTGTGTAACTCAATTTCTTTTTTCTTTTTTCTTTTTGTCCTCCGATTGTGTCAGTGCACTTATATCGATAATATACTGAAACAACAAACTGAGCAAATAAAAGGCAAGCCAAATGTTTAGTAAACTATGTCTGTTTGTGCTGTCGGTCACTTTGAGAAATCAATCTCAAACTTGGCTCGGTTTGAGCTTTATTCTGCCACAGCCTGAATGAACTTTGGAGTAAGGGCTGAAACGAACAAGCACTCATTGCTCACATGAGTTTGTTTTGCTATAAATGTTCTGAAAACTGAGGCTGTGAAGAGAAGAAATTTTCTGAAGTCATCATGGTCGACAATAAGCTCCGTCTTCTGCTGCTTTTGACCATCGCCATGTCCAGTAAGTATCTCTACTGCCGCTCATTCTGAGTAACACAAATCGAAATATCACAAAAAGTGATTTTCTTTCTCTGTATTTTTTTAGGTAATAAAATACATTTACTAAAGATGCAAAATGACATGTATATTAAAATTAAGCGAGATTTGTCCTTAAAACACATTAAATATTCCGTGTATCATTTTTGCTTTGTTTAAATAATTCAAATATCGGAGAATAATTTTTTCCAGTTTAAAAGGATACATTGTTGAGATACATATGAAATCCATATGGAAGCCCATTTCCGCCACATGAGATAAAGAATCATGCTTTAGTAAATCTTAATTATGACAAAAAGTTTGAGATGAAAAGTCTAAATTATGACCTACTTGTTTATAATTGTGAAACTAAAAAGTCAAATCATGCCATAAAAAGTCGACATACTAAGTCATAATAATAATTATACATAGTAATTATGACATAAAAAGTACAAAATGCAAACACTTGCAAGTCATAATTATGAGATAAGAGTCAAACTTATTACATAAAAAGTCATAATTCTGACATGCTAAGTCATAATTGTGGCTTTTTATATTAGTTTTGAGTCAAAAGTTAAGTAAAAAAATATATAATTATGAGATAAAAATGTGAAATTACAACATGATAAATCATAATTTTGAGATTGAAAAGTAAAAATCATGACATAAAAAGTTGAAATTGACATAAGTCATAATAATAATTATACAGAATAATTATGCAAGTCATAATTATAAGAGAAAAGTACATTTATCTCATAATTATGTAAATTATGACCCAAGTTGAAGTTAGGACATAAAAAGTCGAAATTGACATAAGTCATAATTTTGAATTTGACATAAGTCGTTATTATGAGATAAAAAATAAGAATAATTATGATGTGCTAAGCACTACAATCAGAACTTTTGAATTAATTATATTTTTTTCAGGCTGGTATTTCTTGTTTTTGAATGCCATTGCAATAAAGAACTTTACATTTACATTTAATCATTTAGCAGACGCTTTTAACCAAAGCAGCTTACAAATGAGGAGAATAATACAATCAATCAAGCAGCGATTGACCTCCAGTGCAAGTTTATGAGGAGAGTAGTGACGTGCGTCTCTTCGGCTCGATAAAGACACTCTTCTAGATTCTGGATCAGTTGCAGAGGTTTGACAGTGAAGCTGGAAGGAGAGAGCATTACAATAGTCCAGTCTGGAGAGAACAAGAGTTTGGACCAGGAGTTGTATAGCTCCGATATGAAGGTCCTCCTCATGTTGTATAAGGCAAATCTTCAGGACCGCGCAGTTCTAGCAATGTGGTCTGTAAAGTTCAACTGATCATCAATCACAACTACAAGGTTCCTGGCTGTCCTGAGAGGAGGTTGATGAACCTACAGCTGAATGGAGAAGTTGTTGAAGTGTTGGGTTGGCCGAGACTACTAGTAGTTCTGTCTTCACAAGGTTGAGTTGAAGGTGGTGGTCCTTCATCCAGCAAGAAATGTCCGTCAGATCCTCTGGTTGGGATGAGAGAAAGAGTTGTGTGTCGTCAGCATAGCAGTGATGGGAAAAACCATGTTTCTGAATGAAAGATCCCAGTGATGACATGTAGATGCAGAAGAGAAGCGGTCCCAGCACTGAGCCCTGAGGCACCTCACCCCTCCACGACACCCTGAAGGACTCCTGAGTACTCAGAGGTTCCTGAGATGCCCTTTATCTTGAGGATTGACAGGAGGATCTGGTGGTTAACCGCGTCAAAAGCAGCAGACAGATCCAGAAAGATGAGTACTAAGGATTTGGAAGCTACTCTTGCCAGTCTCAGAGCTTCAATAACCGAGATCAGGGCAGACTCAGTTGAGTGTCCGCTTTTGAAATTAGACTTGTTGTTGTCCAGCTCATTCAAATGTCTTAGCAATGAATGGAAAAGCGTATACCAGTCTGTAGTTTTCTAAAAGTGCTGTATTTAGACTACTAAAGGATTACACATACATTCAAGTTGGTGTTTTTGAACATTTTCATCCCTGACTACAGATGTAATTACAGTGCAAACGCTCGAGTTTTATTTCAGTCTAGTAATGTGCAGTTGTTTTGTATTGCAGAAGCTCAGGACGAAGAAGCGCCATGCTTGAGTATGTCTCAATTATTCTGCAGAATCTACTGTACATGCAAATCCTACAGTTGCAATGATCTTTCATTCAATATTAAATTTCAGCATGTATTCCTGCAGTTTCTCACTTGTGGATAATGTGTATTAAATGAGATGCTCTGCTTCGTCTAGTGGCCAAAAGATACTAGCCCTTCAACAAGTATGAATACTTCTATGAGACAGAGTCCTTGAATGCTTTGAATGGGGCTGTCAACGGTCCCAAGGCCAGCTGCAAGGTACAGTACGAGTTCATTTCACCACATCAAACTCTAAAGATACTACTGGTTTTTCAGCAACGCAGTGTGAATATCGTATTAGGTTGAGATTGCAGCTCCTGGTACATGCATCTACATTGTGCGCACCACCGACTGCACACTGAGTGAAGTGATTGACGTCGATGCAGATGGAAAGCCTGTGTTTGGAGCAGCTGCTGGTGCAGAGGACTTCAAAACCGCCATGGAGAGGTAAAGGACTGTTCACACTTGTTAGGTTTATGAGTTAGTTTTGGCATCTAGAGGCCCTCATTGTCTTTCATTTCAGTTTCTCACCATTTGATCATGTGCTATTGTTCTCACCTGTGCCTCATTTCCTGTGAGTGTATTAAGTTGCTCTGTTCCTCTGTTTAGTGTTTGTTATGTTGAGACCAACCTCTCCAGTCTTTTGGTGAATTCCTCTTGTGATTTTCTCTGGATTTATTTGCTCAGTTTGACTATCTGACTTTTTCATTTTGTTGTCCTTATTTTTTTCCCATGGAAGGTTTGGGATTTTTTTAATTTACCTTTTTGGGAAACATCATTTATCCTTTGATGTTTCTAGAATCTCTTTTGGATTTTTTTGTACCGACTCCTTGGGACAATTTGGAGTTTTTGTTTGGAATTACTTTATCATCTTTGTATTGACTCCTTGGAACATTTGGAGATTCTGTTTTTGAATTACATTAAGGAGACATTAAGTGTACTCCCTGACTGAGATCTCGTTTCTGCAACTGGGTCCTCTACTTTCTCCTTCATTCAGCCCTCACAGATTTGTTCTAACCTTGGATCTAACAAAACACTAACAATAACTAGGGTGCATCTCAATCAGCACCCTAGGTCGTATAATTCAGTCACTGGCATATGGTCATATTCAGCAGACTCGTCTCTCTTTGTTCAGACTCCCTTTGAAGTTCACTGTTGAGGGAGACGATGACATCAAGCTTTTCCCTGAGGAAGACGAGCTGATAAACATCCTCAACATCAAGAGGGGAATCATCTCTGCTCTTGCTGTCCCAGTGCTTGAGGAGGACAGGAACAAAGACATGATCCGTTGCAGGGCTGCACGATTTATCAAAATGAAATCGGGATTGTGATATGGCTTATTGCGTTTGTCAGATCGCACAGGCTGCAATTTAATTATGGTAAATAAATAAATATAGGTGTTAGTGGTTTCAGAGTGAAGTACGTCATCTACACCTGATATCATGGGTTACAAGCATGTGAATGAACCAAATGCTGAGTTTCAATCTGAAACCAGAATCGCATATTTTTATTTGCCGGCAACTTGTCAAAATAAAACCTTGGTGGGTGACTCTTTAAAAATTAAGAAATTAAGATGTAAATATTTGAATTGTAATTTTACAGTAAAATAAAATAAATTGTATTACTTGATTTTTAAAAAAAAATTTACATTAGTTTTATCATTAGTATTACATTTATTTCTTATTGAAACACTGGGAATGTGGTCTATGAAAACTCAACTCATTTTTATTTTTGAGCACTTTAAAAAATATATATATTTTTAACCCTAAAGAAACAGTGTAGAATTTACTTTGAAACACTTTTCACTCAGAAATTGCTAGTAAATTTAGAATTTCTTTGCTAGTAACAAAGAAACAGCAACACATTGAATTAAACGTGAAATTTTGAAGTAGAAAAACTGAAACAGTATTTTCTTGTAAAACGTACTCCAATAACCTTTTATTTAGAACTTTAAAATAATAATAATAACTAGAATGTACTAGTTTTGTACTAGAATAACTAGAATTTCCTGAAGAAAATGTGAGTGGGTGCTTGCAGTGGCAAAACTCGCCACTCGGATGCTAGGTTGTGGTTAGCTAGTTTTTAACAAGATGTTAACTAAATTAGCATGTTGTTAGCTTGTTAATGCTAGCATGTTGTTAGCATGTAGCTAGCATGTTGTTAGCATGATTAGCATGTAGCTAGCATGATGTTAATATGATTAGCATGTTGCTAACATCATGCTAGCATGTTTTTAGCAAAAGCTAGCATGATTAGCATGTAGCTAGCATGATGTTAATATGATTAGCATGTTGCTAACATCATGCCAGCATGTTTTTAGCAAAAGCTAGCATGATTAGCATGTAGCTAGCATGATTAGCGTGTTGTTAGCATGATGTTAGCATGTTTTTAGCAATATGCTAACATGAATAGCATGTTTGCTAACATGTTCATAGCAAGAAGCTAGCATAATTAGCATGTAGCTAGTATCATGCTAGCATTATTGGCATGTTGCTAGCATCATGCTAGCATGATTAGCATGTAACTAGCATCATGTTAGCATGAGTTTCATTTTAGCCACGTTGCTAGCATGGTTTACCATGATTTACCATAGTTTACAATGATTTACCACAATTTACCATAGTTTACCATGATTTACTATAGTATACCATGATTTACCATGTTCTAGTATGATTTACTATGATTCTAACATGATTTACCATGATTTACCATGATTTACCATAGTTTAGCATGATTTACCATAGTTTACCATGATCAAAAGAGCCAAGCCCCATCTCTATACGATGTTTTGATGCAGAGATATACGTTTTGCTAAATGGTTGCTAGGGTACTCTCTTTGGTTGCTATGGAGTTGCTTGGCAGCTGCCAATGATGAAACTGCAAAGGCTTCTTGTCACTATATATAAACCAACTCCCATGCCTCTGTGACATTCAGAATGGAAGATATCCCTCTTTGGATTCTGGTTGGTAGGGTACTCTGTTTGGTTGCTAGGGAGTGGCTTGGCAGCTGCCAATCATGAAACTCCAAAGGCTGCTTGTCAGTATGAATGATAGAAACCAACTCCCATGCCTCTGTGACATTCAGAATGGAAGACATCCCTCTTTGGATTTTGGTTGCTAGGGTACTCTGTTTGGTTGCTATGGAGTTGCTTGGCAGCTGCCAATGATGAAATTCCAAAGGCTTCTTGTCAGTATGAATGATATAATCCAACTCCCATGCCTCTGTGACATTCAGAATGGAAGATATCCCTCTTTGGATTTTGGTTGCTAGGGTACTCTATTTGGTTGCTAGGGAGTGGCTTGGCAGCTGCCAATCATGAAACTCCAAAGGCTGCTTGTCAGTATGAATTATATAAACCAACTCCCATGCCTGTGTGACATTCAGAATGGAAGATATCCCTCTTTGGATTTTGGTTGCTAGGGTAACCGATATCGATTTACCATCGATCTCTTTTCTGATATCTTCATGTTTTCTACTTGATGTAAATTGGTCTGATGAGCGAATTTTATCCTCCACAAGGGCGAGATATTTAGACTATGTTTGATATTGCGCTGCCAGAGAAAGTGAAACAAAAAATCACCCGCGCGTGTGAAAAGCGCTTTACAACTAAACTTGACGCGCCTTACCATGTCTAATAACAAGCACAAACTGTGTTAAAAAGAATTTGACATGCAAGTACAAATGTAGGCTCTCTGTCCTACAGCGTTTTTCTACTTTACCACAGTAAAGAATACGAATATAATAGGCCGAATTAAAAGCGAACCAATGAAGAAACGTTTATAATCCCCTTAGAAAATGGGTAAGATTTGGGAAAAGAAACAAGAGATTCCATGCAGGGATGAGTCACGATTTTTGGATATTCGATTAGTTTATTTAATTGTAGAATATCGAATAGGTTGTGCGATTATTCTCTAAAATAAAATCTCCATGTTCTGGTGCTGATGCGCTGACGCGTTCATGTAACCGGAGGGTGACGCTGCCAATAACCCACATAACAGCTGTCACAAAGAACCGGCAAAAGTAATGATTATGAATGTGTCAAATATATCAATGAGACATTTTTATGGAATAACTAATGGAGTAATATTGTTAAATTCGCTGATAATCGGGTGACCAGATCGCAAACCAGAATTTAATGCCAACAAAGCTATGGGTTCACGCACAACTCTCTCATTCGTCGTGACGTTAACATTTCGTCTCGTCTCGTTTTGGTCAACGAAAATGAAGAGACATTTTAGCATAGTTTTTATTTTGTAAACCACATTTAGTCTCGTTTTTATTCGTCAGCAATATTGCATTATACATGTATTTTAGTCATCGTCACATGACCAGCATTTACGTCTCGTCTCGTCTCGTTTTCGTCAGGTGATAAAGGTTCGTTGACGACAATATTTCGTCATCATTTTCGTTGACGAAAGCAACACTAGTTGCTAGCATGGTTTACCATGATTTACCATAGTTTACCATGATTTACCACGATTTACCATAGTTTACCATGATTTACTATAGTATACCATGATTTACCATGTTCTAGAATGATTTACTATGATTCTACCATGATTTACCATAGTTTACTATGATTTACCATGTTGTAGTATGATTTACCATAATTCTAGCATGATTTACCATAGTTTACCATGATTTAGTCAAAAAGCCAAGCCCCATCTCTATACGATGTTTTGATGCAGAGATATACGTTTTGCTAAACGGTTGCTAGGGTACTCTGTTTGGTTGCTATGGAGTTGCTTGGCAGCTGCCAATCATGAAACTGCAAAGGTTTCTATTCACTATGAATGATATAAACCAACTCCCATGCCTCTGTGACATTCAGAATGGAAGATATCCCTCTTTGGATTTTGGTTGCTAGCGTACTCTATTTGGTTGAGGGAGTGGCTTGGCAGCTGCCAATGATGAAACTACAAAGGCTTCTTGTCACTTTGAATGATATAAACCAACTCCCATGCCTCTGTGACATTCAGAATGGAAGATATCCCTCTTTGGATTTTGGTTGCTAAGGTGCTTGACAATGGTTGCTAGGGAGGGGCTAGGAAGTGTTGAGGTGATTCATGATTGGCTGTTTGCTGCCCCAAGTCAAATGAGACCACCCTCATGTTTCTATGACAATTCAGTCCGGAGATATCCCTTTGAGCTCTTTCAATAGAAGTCTATGGAACTTGTTGCTAAGGTGCTCTAAATGGTTGCTAGGGCGTGGCTTAATAGATTCACAATGATCCTGAGAAATTGATTGGTCATCTGAGTAAAATGAGCCCACCCCCTTGTCTCTATGACACTGTGATCCAGAGTTATGTTCAATACAAAATCCCTATGCAATTTACCATAGTAGGTGAAACGCATGCATTTCATGGGCCGTCCTACTCCATAGTAAGTCAATGGGAAATTTTGGGCAACTCCTGCCCCCCAGGGGTGCAACTTTTACCCCATTGTGAGGTATGTTCTTACAGAGCCTGCCAGCCTCTTCAAATGTGGCAAATCAAAAGTTTCTGTGAAATCATCGCTCTGAGCTATGACTTGTCAAAGTTTGTCGCAATGTTAAGTCTATGGGATTTTTCGGCTGCTTTTTCGCCCCTAGGGCGAACACCGTACCCCTGATCATTTATAAAAGTCATAGCACACCATTCTCGAATAATCCGCACGATTTGACGCCTCATTCATGGGTCTGTGTCAAAAGCTGCGGGAGGAGTAGCACGTCAAACATTCGGCGGAATAATAAAGAAGAAAATAATAATAAGTATGAGCAATAACAATAGTGTTGCTTCGCCTTTGGCAAGCACCCACTAATAATAATTCATTACGTTTATATAGCGTTTTTCTTGGCACTCAAAGCGCTTTTACATAGAAGGGGGAATCTCCTCATACACCACCAATGGTGCAGCTCCACCTGGATGATGCGACAGCAGCCATATTGCGCCAGAACGCCCAACACACACCAGCTTATTGGTGGAGAGGAGACAGGGTGATGAAGCCAGTTAGTATATATATATGGGGATGATTAGGAGGCCATGATGGACAGAGGCCACTGGGCAAATTTGGCCAGGATGCCGGGGTTACACCCCTACTCTTTTGAAAGACATCCTGGGATTTTTTGTGACCAAAGAGAGACACTCAGAGTCACAAATAAATTCCTAAATCATTCAGCATTCAGCAAATTCCTGCATTTTTAAATCGCAATATATATCACAGAAAACCAAAATACCGCAATGTCAGTTTTCGGGATTGTGTAGCCCTGGTCCTTTGATAAACTTAATTCTTGAATGGGAAGACGCTCATGTCAAATCCACTTCTAACATTCAGACCGTTTCTATTCCAGCCCACCATCTACGGTCTGTGTAAGACTGACTATGTCGTGAACACCAGAGAGGACATCGCCACCGAAGTCACCCTTAGAAGAGACTTGTCCGATTGTGACAAGTTCAGGCCAGTCGAAGACCACACCAGTCCCCTCGCCCTCATCACCGGCATGGTGAGTTCAGAGACCTAGAACTAAAGTGCTCCATTATGCTATTTTAAAGGTTGCTAATTTTGTTTTTGAGTTTTACTTTCATCCAATGCTTTGATTGGTCAGATGGCCCAGTCTGCTGTGATTGGTCGGAAACCATTAGCATATCTGAATTTCAGCTCTTTCTCAGCACTTGATACACAGTGATACAAACAGTAACAGTAACGAAGGCCAGCTGCAATAATAACCCTGTCCACACCTTTTCAGCGCAATTTTTTTTCTGTTTAACTTTTTTTAAAAAAAACGTTTAACGTTTTTTAACGCCAAAAGAGGGTTTGTGCTGGTGCAAGCTGTTAGTAAATCTGGCCTAATAACTCCATTTATCTGCACTTTGATCTTTGCAGACCTTTTACATTCACAAACAACTCTATTACACACTACATATGGATAATATTTTCAAAACATTTACTCACATGCAATAGCTAGTGGGCATATATACTTTTTCCTATGCAATGATGTTAGCCAATCAGTGGTTCTTTACTGACAAGCCTAAAACTAACTTTTTGCCACACATGCATTGTCTTTCTTGACTGTTTACGTTCACTTAAGACATAACTAATTAACTGATAATGGCTTCCGATGTTTACACTTCCCTCACAGCGCATGAGTAACGAAAGGAGTTCCCTTTTGCTTCTTCTTGTTTAATTTGGCAAGGCTTAAACTTTTGTGACAATTAGTTATAGAGGGAACCTCAAGGAACATATTAAAATAATAATCATTAAAATAATAAAAATCCATATCATGACCCCTTTAAAACCCAGTGGAGACGAGTAGGTTGAGATATACAATGTTTGTCCTTCTCTCTTCCCAAGAAACATCCTCTTGCTCAGCTGATCAGAAGCAACCAGACCTGCATCTACAAGTTTAATAATGAGCAGCACCACATGACCTCTGGAACTTGTTCCGAAAAACATGTTCTTGCGCTCTTTTCACATAAGTAAGTGAAATAATAAATTCCTGTAGCTCATGTAAATGTAGTGCATAGCTCTATCAATGCCAATGTCATAACATGAATTTCAGCACGTTACTTCTGTTTTTTTACATTAAAATAGTGTGAGGTAAGATCTAAGTACCTAAACAATATTCAACACTGTTTTATGATAGAAATGTTAATAACAGTAAAATCCAGTGGTGCAAACTACTTGAATTCTGCTGTTTTTAATTGGAAATATAGCCTGAATCATTTAATAATTCATAACTTAATGTCATGAGACAAGAAATATTTTGCTGTTTTGGTTTTTGTCCGTGGGGAATTGATTGGATGGTTGTGGTTTGCTTTTGGCTGATCTCATGTGAGTGACAGGTTGCCCCGCCCTGGTCATCAGAGAAGAGAAGAGAAGTCGCCACAAGAGGGAGAGGAAGTTCTGATTCAAGATTACGAGGAACATGAATTTAACAAAATAATGATGTGCACAGATAAATAATTTATAATAAATACTGTGATATTCCATGAAAAATAAGAATTGTCCATTTTGACTTTTATGGTAACTTTAAATGCTTTGGATAAAAGCTTCTGCTAAATGCATAAATGTACATTAAGTATCTTGGATGCTCATACACTGATGTTTGTCTCTATGACTTTGACTCAACCAGGGGAGAATATGGAGTGGTCAATACTGGCAAACAGGCCTTGACCCTTCTGGGATTTGCTGAGTACAGTGACAGAGCCTTTGACCACAGTAAGAGAACATCTCTTTGGTATGAATTGTGGTTTGTGAATTGTGAGTATACAGAGTCTGTCCTATCCTACATCACATTCTGTACTGAAAATGTCACCGTCACTAAACGGATCAGGGTTTTCCCAAATGAGAAACCATGGATGACAAGTGAAGTGCGGCTCCTTATCAGGGATCGCAACACAGCATTCAGGTCAGGGGATAGGGCACAGTACAGCTCAGCCAGAGCTAACCTAAGGAAGGGCATCAGGGCTGCTAAGGTAGCATACAAAAGGAAAATTGAGGGATACATCATGGATAACAACCCACGTCAAGTGTGGCAGGGATTACAACACAAGGGCCACAACATTACATCTACCAAACCTGATGCAAAAATGGCAGAGGAATTAAACAGTTTCTTTGCCCGGTTTGAGGTGAATGGTCATTCAGCTCCTCCCCCAGCCTTCACTAGCACCTCGCTATCCCTCCAGGAACATCAGGTGAGGAGAGCACTAAGGGAAGTGAACCCAAGGAAGGCGGCTGGACCCGATGGAGTACCAGGGAAAGTACTCAGGGCCTGTGCAGACCAACTAACGGGGATTTTAACCAAGATCTTCAACATCTCTCTGACCCGAGCCATCGTTCCATCTTGCTGGAAATCCACCACCATCATCCCAGTTCCAAAAACATCAGCACGGAAAAGCCTGAATGACTTTAGGCCCATCGCACTAACATCACTGGTAATGAAGTGTTTGGAAAGGCTGGTTGCCCAGCACATCAAGGCCTGTCTCCCACCATCATTCGACCCTCACCAGTTTGCCTATAGGCCAAACCGCTCTACTGAGGATGCCATAGCCATCACCCTCCACGCTACGCTGAGCCACCTCGAACACTCAGGCAGCTATGCAAGATTACTCTTCATAGATTTTAGCTCAGCCTTCAACACTATAATCCCGGACATTCTGATTAAAAAACTTTTGGGCTTACACCTCCCCCCCTCCACCTGTGCTTGGATAAAAGACTTTCTCTCCAACAGACTACACCAAGTGAGACTTGGTCACCATCTCTCCTCCCCCCTTACACTTAGCACTGGCTCCCCCCAAGGCTGTGTGCTGAGCCCACTCTTGTACACACTCTATACTTCTGACTGCTCCCCCTCCCACCCTTCCAACCTCATCATAAAATTTGCAGATGACACCACGGTGGTCGGTCTCATTTCAGGTGGTGATGAGACAGAGTACAGAGACGAGGTCCAGCACCTGTCTACCTGGTGCTCATCAAACAACCTATTGCTGAACACAATAAAAACCAAAGAAATCATCATAGACTTCAGACGAAACAGTACAGCCCACGCCCCACTCCTCCTGAACGGTGAATGCGTGGAAAGGGTCTCATCTTTTAAATTATTGGGAGTAAACATTTCTGAAGATCTCTCTTGGTCCACAAACACTAAAGCAATCACAAAAAAGGCCCAGCAGCGACTACATTTCCTGAGGATTCTCAGGAAAAACCATCTTGAACAGAAGCTGCTGGTGTCCTTTTACCGGTCAATCATTGAAAGTGTACTTACTTTTTGCATTACAGCATGGTATGCGGGATGTTCTGTGGCAGACAGGAGGGCTCTGCAGAGGGTCATAGGCTCAGCCCAAAAGACCATAGGTTGTCCTCTTCCTTCCCTGGAAGAGCTTGCCAACTCACGCTGCCTCAACCGGACCAGATCCATTGTTAAAGACATTACACACCCCGCTCACCTCCTGTTCAACCTGCTTCCCTCTGGCAGACGCTATAGGTCAATGAAAGCTCGCACTGCTAGATTAACAAATAGTTTTTTCCCCTGGGCAATACGTTCACTGAACATACAATTAACCCTGTGAAACATTATATTACCTCTAGGGATGATCTCATTGGCAAATAATCTATTTGTATTTTTATTTTGCTAAAACTTGCTGCTATGCTGAAACTTGCTGCTATGCTGAAAATTGCTGCTATTTTACACATGTGTGTGGGAGGGTGTGTGTGAGTGTGGGGGGTGAGAAAAAGTGAGAGTGCAATGTATGAAAGGGACGGGGGATGTTTGTTTGTTTAATATATATATATATTAATTAGCGCATTTTATTTTATTTATTTTATTAATTATTTATCTTTTAAAACTGATCTAGAGTAGCACTTGTAATTTCGTTGTGTCAATACACTGTATTTATGCAATGACAAATAAAGCTTGAATTGAATTGAATTGAATGTTCATAATTTGTTATTATTATTATTCCTCCAGATATGGTCAACATGAAACCCCTCCATCCAGACAGCAGTGTTGACATGAGCCCCATCCAGGATAAAGAAGCTGCTCTTGTTGTTCTGAGGGAAATTGCTGGGCTTTCTAAGACCAACGATGGACATAAGAGAGCCCACTTGGCCCACAAGCTCGTAGCTGTGATCCGTAAGATGGAAGCTGAAACCTTGACGGCTGTTGTTCCCGAGGCATTGGAAATCTCTCAGTCTTTGACGTACCAGGCTTTGCTACATTGCGGTACACCAGAATGCAGCAGTGCTGTCATGCAGATATTCAGGACCTTTGACAAGTTCTCGGGTGAGATTGACGCTGCTGTATATGCCATGGGAATGATCCCCCGGTCCTCCCGCGTCCTTGTGAAGGAAATGTTGGCGATGGCAAAGTTCAAGCCAAGCAAACCCATCTACTACGCTCTCAGCAATGCTGTGAGAAGGTGAGGGACTGCTGTAGTTATGTATTACATTTAAAACTTTAGATTAAGTTAAAAATAAATCGTCAACTAACATATGAGTTGAATTTTACCAATTGGTAGTGTTTCTGTAGTTCAAATAGTTAAGGATTGACCAAGATCTTGGCTTCCAAGGGAATGCATGCACAATGTTATTATTCCAAAATTTTGATTTTTAATGTTTACCTTGAATGCGGTGGATAAAAGTGTTTGCCAAATGTATAAATATAGTACTTTTTAATTTGCAACCATGTGAAAAGACACTTTCAAACAAATTACAGTTTTTTCTCACTGACTGTTGTCCATGTTTCACGCAAGTGAACTTTTCATCAAAACAACATCTTTATTCTTTGTGTGACCCAAGGCTCTTTGAGACGGATGGAGTCACCAGTGAGATCCAGGCAGTGGCTGATTACGCCCTTGAACAGATCGGTGATTGCACAGGTGACCAGGAACACGTCTTTCTTTCTTTGAAGGTATGTTCACACAAATTCCTACATGCTAATAAATTCAACTTAAGACTCTACAACTAAAGCCCTATTCGGATGGTAATTGTTTCTCAGGGTGACACAACATTTACAGGAGTTAGACTGTGATTTTATTGCCATCTGATTTCAGAATGTCTGTGTTTTTCTCCCACTATCTGCATAAAAATTCCTGTCTGTTTTTTGATGTTTTGGTAATTTTATTGCCATCCTAATCCATAAGAAGTGATCAATCAAAAAGTCGTTCTTTTAATTATTTTCGACCAATGCCAAGCACTGTACAGTAACTGTTGTGCTTCAGAGTAATGTGTGCATGCATTTTAAGGAAAAACTTTGTAAATTATTTTTGATAGACCAAATCGTACTCATACTGTACAATGAATTTGACACGCCAAAATGAACAATAGGCTATAACTCTCCACTCTCCCCTGCAGTCCAACAGGCCGCGGTCCAGGTCTACAGACAGATTCCTGTACCTGAAGAGGTGAGCTGTTAAATAAACCCACAGCTCTTGGTGAGTTTGAAGTCAGTCTAAAATAGGGCTGCACAATATTGGAAAATACTGACATTGCGATATTTTGGGATATATATTGCGATATATATTGAAAAAAAAGCAGGAAGTTTCTCCCAATGACTCTAATAGTTATATTTGTAGAGAATGAATCATTCTAGAATGATTGGGGTTATTTAGTTGGGAAGTTCTTCTGCATAGAAAATATTTTAAAAAAGATTTTGATGGGTTGCTGGCAAATAAATAAATGCGCTATGTTCATTTACACGCGTGCAGCTCACAGAGTCTCAGAACATCTTGATTAATGGTAATTAGCTCTGTTTCCATCCAAAGTTGCGAATGCGGTCAATGTGTGTTAGAAAACAAAATTGTCACTTCCTGGGAAATTGTAGCAAAATATCTGTAATAAAAAGGCTGCAATTGGGTAAGAAACTATGACTCTTTTTTCCTAGATTATTAATGACTTGATGATATCATGTTATCTTGCGTTAGGATTCCTTTTGTTTGTGAATGCAATCATGTGAGAAGCTTCTAGGGAATTAAACCAAATCATTCTTATGACAGACTTTGGCTCAGGCACTTCAGGTCAAACCAACCTCTGAGATTCTGTGATGCGATTGGTCCATTGGTTAGTACAGTTATCCAATCACATCCCCTGGAGACAAAGTTACCTGAATTTTTTTATTGCGCATAAAGGGATTTATTAGGTAAATGTGTTTCCATCGTAGTTTATGCGCATGTCTTCTTAATCGGAAAAAAAATTAGCCACCTCAATAAGTGCATACGTTTTTTTAATGCTAATTTTTAGAATCTGCATCTTGGCGTTTCCATCCAGTAATATCCCAAACATAGATGGGTAGAAACAGCTAATGAGACTCTGAAACACTGTGTCATATTGTAAACGTGTGTAAATGACGCACATCATTCTGAAACTGGTTGAACATGTGTTTACTTATTAAAATCACAGCATGCGCGATTGACTATCGCACTAAAGCCATATCGCGTTATTGATTTTATTTTGATACATGTCACAGCCCTAGTCTAAAGGTCATTTCATGGCTCTAACAGGGCCGAGAGGTGCTCATGCATGCTATTCTGGACAGAGCCGCATCCGTACAGAAGCGTGTAGCTGCGTATCTCATCTTGATGAAGAACCCCACGCCTGCTGAACTCGCTCAACTGACAGCGGCTCTCCTTGTTGAGGAAAATCCTCAGTTCAAGAGCTTTATCATCTCTCATATCAGCAACATCTTGAGCTCTACAGCACCAGAGACCCTGGAGTAAGTAATACATTTAATGGGAAGAACCTAATCTAATTTTCAGAAGAAAAGGTAATCTTGTTTTGTTTACTCCCTAGCTTGAGACAGAAGATTCGAGAGGCCTTTCAAGGCAATGAGATTGAAATGCTAATGGAACCAAACGAACTCTCTCGGTACTACAGACTTGGATCTTTAGAGGGAAACATGATCTTTGAATCTCCTAATGAACTTCCAAGGGAGGTCATGCTGGAGATGACCTTGAATGCTTTTGGATTTGATATGGACTTGATTGAGGTACAGAGGTCAATAAAATTCCAACATTTACTTCATTATGGCCCTATGAAATCTGTTTGATTTTTGCCAAATTCTGTTTGCCATAATCAAGCAGCCCTAATCTCTTTGATTCTTGCTTTCAGATTGGCATAGAGGGAAAGGGCTTTGAGCCCATTGTGGAGGCTCTCTTTGGTGACGATGGATTCTTCCCAGATACTATCATGAAGACCACCTTATATGCCACCGACAAGATGCCCACCGAACTCAATGAGGTCTTAGACAACATGTTGCCGTTCATGGGAAACGATAGGAAGAAGAGACAGGTATTAAATGTAGTGAAAGTTGCAAATAAATGTATTTCTTTACAGCTGTATTCCAATCTCAATCTCTTCTGTGTCCTGCAGGCTTCTCAAAACATAGTCAATGAAATAGTGTCAACAAGCTTATCGAGGACTTAAAGGCCCAGGATGCTCCTGAAGCAATGGTGTACCTCAAGCTTCTGGGTGCTGAACTTGGGTATCTTGATACAAAAGATGGCAAGATGATTCACAATCTCCTTAAGATGATCCCCACTGACGTGAGTACAGCTTTACCAACCACAGCTGTCATTACATGGATTCTGTCATCAGAATTAGTAATGCAAACAAGGCAGTTGTTATATCAACTTTTTAATAACACAATTATGTTTCTACTCTAATTTGTTGTTGAAATATAAGTAAACTGTGGCTGTACTAAAACTTTTTTCATGACAGATTTATTCAAAAATACGTTAAATAATGAAGACAACAGGATAAGTAAAAATATAATGAATATGTAATATAGTGCATATATTTATCAAAATGCATTTTTCTAGCTGACTATCAAGTTTATGGTCATTGAATGGCTTTTCAGAGGTAAATGTAACTACGTGACATTGTTCTCAAACTGTTTTATTGATGTCTTTCCGTGGTTGAAACACTGATTGATTACATGAGACATGATTGATTTCAGTAAGTTTTTCTGTATCTTTGAACATTCTTTCTGATGGTCATTGATGTTTATTTGGTAGTAACTAGTAGTAAAGAGGAAGAGATGCTCAGTTCAGCGATCTGTCACAACACAAATCCACATTTATTGATTATTGGATGGGAGGTGCTACAAGAAAATATGTAGTAAAGTCAATTATTTTATCCTTTAAAACTCATCTTTGATAATCAAAATGACATATTTAAAAAAATTAATTTCTGTGAAAATAATTTCTTCATGCCTTAAAAATAGCTTCAATGTAACTCAACACCCTTGCGTCATTTAGTATGGAATAATGAATATGCAAATTAGTCCCCGCCTCCACACACTCACATAAAAAATCTGACAATCCTGATCAGTATCGATTAAAAATGAGAAATCGACATTGTTAATCCAGCACTAGCATCCACACAGCTGACATGTTTACCCATTGTAGTTTATCCACGTTGTGGAACAAAATAGATGCTGAACACGCCATTAGAGAGACGCTAATTAAACGTCACTGTTTGGGTCAATGATTTCTATCCCCCAAAACAACAATTTTCAGTCACCGAAATTTCTTTGCATTACTAATCAGCATTATATTTTTGAAATAGTTCCTCAAAAGAGTCCTCAAGTGTCGACAATGAGCTTTTCCTTCACTACATCTTCATGGATAATGAGTTTTATCTGCCCACCGGAGCTGGCTTTCCACTGAGAGTGGCTCTGTCTGGTACCTTTACTCCTGGAGTCAAAGGAGGATTGAGTTTTAATCCAGTCAGGGTGAGTCCAACACACTTCAGTCGTGCGCGTGTTATTGTCAACAACAAATTATCTTGCATTTCTACTATTGTGCTCTAAAATGTGTTCATGTAAGCTGTTGTCTATGTAAATATATTGTACAATGTAATTTATTCCTGTGATCAAAGCTGAATTGTCAGCATTATTACTGCAGTCTTTAGTGTCACATAATCCTTCAGAAATCATTCTAATATGATGATTTGATGCTCAAGCAACATTTCTGATTTCAATGCTGAAAACAGTCATATTTTTGTGGAAACGTGATATTATATTTATTTTTATATTTTTATTTTTCAGGATTCTTTGATGAATAGAAAGTTCAAAAGAACAGCATTTATTTTAAATAGAATCTTTTGTAACATTATAAATGTTTTTTAATGTCACTTTTGAGCAGTTTGATGCCTCTTTGTATAAAAGTATAATTCTTTCTTTTTTTTTAATCTTACTTGACCAAAATTTTTAAATGGTAGTGTTTCACGGTTTCCACAAAAATATGACTGAACACTGATGATAATCAGAAATATTACTTGAGAATCAAATGTTATATGTAATGAGTTCCTTCTCAGAAAGACACCATGTCTGGAACTGAAGCAACTTTTGCACCACTTCTGGCCACAGTACCTCTTGCAGCCTTGGCATGTGCCACAATTTCCCAAATTATTTATAAAATATTAATATGTTTAATTCCATTCTCACACAATGCCTAATTATAACATCATAAATGGGACAAAGGCCAAAACCAAGAGAAAGCCAATGACCATCAAAATTCATTCCTCCATTTCATCCCAAAGGTGAAAGCGAATCTGAGAGTTTATCGGACATTTCCATTTCTTAAGTATTTCCGTAAAGGAAAGGGTTTTCCTGTCTCTTAACACATAGTCCTGGATAGAAACAAGGCTTGAAGAGACTATTTCCGCTGGTATGTCATATCCTTTAAAGCAAGAAATATTTCTTGCCTTCCATATCCCTTCTTTGATGACATTAATAACTGTCCACCATCTAATCCATTCATCAGAGTTCACACTATTCAGCTCACCATACAAAAGGTCCAATTCAGTTGGAGCTCTATACAACTCAGCCATCCATTCTTGTACCAGGGACCAGACCTCCCTAGCATATTTACAGGACCAAAATGAGTGACTGATAGTCTCGTCTTCTCCACATTTAAACTTAGGGCATTGTGAACTCTTTGTACATTTCCTTTTTTCCAGAAACACCCGAGTAGGTAAGCATTGATGTACCACTTGCCAAGCAATATCTTTGTGAGAATTGAACAAAAACCCATTGTTTACATTCTTCCAAACTGTAATACAATCAGATTCAGTTAGTTTTCCCACTGGGGTGATCCTCTCTAATCCTGGGCATAACATACCTTGAATGATTACACGGTTTATTTCCTCATAAGGGATATGAGAGACCTTCACTTTCCTTAAAAGGGATAGCACTCTATCATACATTTTGGGCCTATATTCAGCATGAGGAGTATTTTATGGAAGTCTTATTCCCCAGGCATTAGCTACCTGTTGACCTACCCAAAGCTTGGCAAAACAATGCCATAAAATTCCCGGATTCTCAGACAAACAGGTTTTTAGAATGGGCATCAAAAACATAGACTCCAGTTTAGTTCCCAATTCTGGCACTGCTAGCCCTCCTTTATCTAATGGCTTATACAGTATCTCTCGTCTCATTTTTTCGTGTTGTGAGCTCCAAAAAAACCTAAACAGGACCTTCCTGATAGATCTTATAAAATGTATCAGTATAAATGTATAAAAAAAATGTATAAAAACCCTGATAGCTGAAGAGCCAGATTAGAAAGAATGGTATCTGGTTAGCATGCTAACCAATTAGCAAGGTCAACTTTGAAGACAAATATCTCAGGAACGGTGGTGAATATCAAAACTCCGTTCTGGTCTGTGCACCTTGGTCCAAAGATCATCTGAGCCAATTTTTTACAAAATTGAGAAAAAATTGTCAACAGTTTTTCATTTGCTTCATTATGACGGACAGTCACATTGTTGGAAAATGACAAATGAGATATCATCGGTGTATAATAAAAGTTATAAGTGTTTTTGCAAAAAAAGTATATCTCTGGAACACAAGGTGGCACTGTGTTCAAACTTCTCGGGTACCTTCAGGACATACCCTTGATGATCCCTACCAAATTTATTGAAGATATGTAAAATTGTAAAGGATATTGCAATTTATGTCAAAATTCAAAATGGTGGACACATGGTTTATCCAATCCTGTCACGTCACAAGGAATCAATAGAAACCAAAGATTATGATTTTCTGACAAACTGTTCAAAAGTTATGAGCAAAAATAGCCATTTTTCAGATCTCATGACCTGTAGGTGGCACTGTTCCCAAATTTGGAATGGTCCCTCAGAACCAATTTTTGTTTCAATTGATCAAAGTTTAGCCAAGATAAAGCCTCTGAACCAATTTTGAGTCAACCTCGTTAAGTTTCTGACATAATTTTTTAACAAAGTTATCGGCAGAGTCTTAATGTAAGATTTTGAATGTGATCTGCATAATTCGAGAAATCAGGTGTACTTCATTTACACCTGATTCTAGAACAAAAGGTTCAATAGTTATAACAATTTCATAACAGAATTTTGAACTGGTGGTGGCGCTATAGAGTTGGTCCTAGAGACTCCAAAATTGGTCCAATTACTATTCTTTACCATCCCTACAAGTGTGCCAAATTGGCCCCTAATTAAAGTTTACTATATATTCACATAGAAAACAGCTGTTTTACATTGTAATAATATTTTACAATTTTTTTTAAATTTTTTTTTATCAAATAAATGCTAAAACAATCTTAATCCAAACTTTTTACTGGTAGTATACTAACATGGATTAATGACTACACCACAGAGTGAATTTGCTTTGACCCTGTCTGCTGGCATTGAGTTTGTGACTGAGATTGGGACTCACTTCCCCGACTATGTTCACTGTGGTCTGGAGATGCACACGAACATCTATCATGAGAGCGGTGTTAGAGCGAAGCCCTCTGTGACCGACAGCCAGCTCAAGCTCTCCATTCCAGCTCCTCATGGGCCAACTGAGCTCATTAGCATCACATAAGTGAAACTGGATTATCAATGCATAAAGGATTTAAAAGCCCTTCACATAAAAGGGAGTAGGGCTCGCAATAATGGTTTAACTGATAATCATGATTATTCTCATTTGAAATTTTTACAGTTCATCAGAATTATTGCACTTTCATTTGACCAAGAGCAAGTCAACTCATATGCAGGATTTATTTGCCAGATAAGTTGATTAGGACTCTGTAAATCATAATTGTGAGATTTAAACTCAGAATTGCAAGAAACTGGCAATTGCAAAAAAAGAATTGTGAAATGAAGTCACAATTACCTTTATATATTTTATTCCTTGGCAGAATTAAATGGTTTGAAAAAACAGAATTGCGAGAAAAGTCTGCACCCTGCAACAAAATATTGAGCTATACAGAAGCATGGGGCCCAGGTTAACAACTGGAGCTTGACAAGTAGTTAAGTTAAATGGCTTGGGCAGAAAATTGGCTTGTTTAGTTCAAGTCAAGCACCCCAGTCAGAATGAACAACCTTGCTAAAGAAAATTTAGTACTTCAGTTTAGTAGTGTGGCCCAATAAATAAAACTGAGAACAGTCACGAAAGATCCAACTCCAGTTGAAAAATAAATACCAACGAGACAGTGTTGGGTTTCATGCAATTTATTCTATCGAAATTCATGAGCCCAGTTTAACTTCTCCACTAGACACCACAGTTTGCCCACTAGAGATGGTCTTGACCTGCGTGTCCCTTCCTGTAGAAGTTGTAGAAACGAGGAGTATTCAAATACCAAATTCTTGTAGTTCCTGAAGTCGGTTTACAGCAAGCACTCACTTTTCCTAGTGCAACTTTGCTCACAGGAGCCAGAAGAGGGATGACACGCCTCTGTACTACAGTGGATGAAGATCTAACAGAGGGGGAAAGGGTTTAGCTGTAGAATTCACTATTCAACCTGCACTCATCCTTTATCCCAAGATATGATTCTATACTTGCGTGACTAAAAAAAAAAAAAACATTCCAAAAAGCCAATGAGTGACCTCAGAGGGGTTTGGGCATCAAGATATGCAGTTATGCTAGTCCAGCCATAAAGTCGTATGTAAAGCCTCAAACAGACAGAAGCCAAAACCTTAATTTGATATGTGAAACATGAACAGGGGCCCCAAGTTAAAAACTAGAACTTGGCAAATAGTAGAGTTAGTGGCTTAGGCAGAAACTTGGCTTGTTTAGTTCAAGTCAAGAATCTCAATGCACAAAAGAAAAAGGTTTAGTAGTGCAAAAGTCAAACTGAGAACAGTCATGAAACATACAACTCAGACAGAAATGAATACCAAAGAAACATGTTGAGTTCATGAAATTTATTAAAACACTTAAATTCACTTGACCAGGTTAACTTGTCCACTAGACACCACAGTTTGCCCACTAGAGATGGTCTTGATGTGCGCATCTCTTCCTGTAAAGTGGTAGAAGCATGAGGGGCATTTAAATAAATTCTCAGTTCCTGAAGTCAACTTACAGCAAGCACTCACTTTTCCTAGTGCAACTTTGCTCACAGGAGCCAGAGGAGGGATGGCACACCGCTGTACTACAGTGGATGAAGATCTAACAGAGGAGGAAAGGGTTAAGCCATAAAATTCACTGTAAAAAGCACTAATATCATGGGTTGAGGTAAGGCTGCAGAGCATACGGTTTCCTGCAGAGGAGCCAGTGATGCTGGATCTACAAATGTGAACATCTTCACAACAAAGCGCTTGTAGTGGGTCAGGAACTGAAGACCAGATGATCCAGCCACTGGAACCAATGTGGTCAGGTAACGATCATCCTGGTAAGGGCATCTGAAAGGCAAAGAGGCAGTCAGAAATGCCTTACAGCACACTAGATGGATAAAGATGGCCTTACTCACCCATCAACCAGAAGATCCCATTGGGGTAGACTGAGTGGACTGGGGGTTGATGTCACCCAGCAATGTCCCAGCATCAGGACAATGTTGGGGTCGGTCCTCTCCAAAATGTGCACCTCAACATACACAGGCTCCCGCAGGACTTTAGTAACTGGATAATCAGCATCACTGTAGTAGGTGTACGCCTCATCCCCTGAGGAAGAATGCAGTGTTTAACTAGAAACTGGAGCTTTAGAAAGGCTTTAGGCATACTTGGGACCAACACTTACCTTCTGCACAGCCTTTGGTGACACATTGACCATTTGCCAGTCTAAGCTCCACCCTGAGGGGTCCAGGAGCAGCTACTGGTGGAGGTGGAGGAACGGTGTTGACCTCCACAACCAGAGCTTCCACAGAGGTACCAGAGTACCTACACTGGAAGAGAAGCCTGGAAAGCTACAAACGATAAGCTTGTAGCATTTGTCAATGATCCACATTTATGATAAAGCATACATCACTTACTCAAAATGGCTGTCCCTTGTAATGGAACCAAGTGGTCCAATACCCACTTCATACACCACATATCCACTGTCCTCCAGCAAATAGTATCATTGTTAGCATCCAATCCATTCTAAGCCATGCAGAACAAAACCACTAGCAGCTACTCACCATCATGCTTGTGCCACATGCAGTGACAGGGAACTGGTATATAGCAAAGAAAGGTGTGGATCCCACAGGACTGCAAGCTGGATCACTTCCACCCAGGAGACGGACTGAATCCAGGCTCAATCGAGGCAGCGTAACATCTCTAGCCACCACTACCACAAACTGACCATCTCTTATACACTGGACAGTCACTGGAACATGTTACAAGAGCAGGTCATTGCTGAGGATCAGTTTAACATGAATGCCTCTACATTGACTCTACACTCTTACCTGCCTTCCCATAGTAACACTGCTTCTCCGTTAAAGCAGCAGTTGATAGCAGCACACTCAGCACCACTGATACCAGGTGGTCCACATTGAATCTGCTCATAATCAGCTACAGTACATTTGTCAAGGGGCTCTGCCTGTGCCACTGGCTGCTTAGGCAGAAACTGCTGAGGAAACTGTTGACTAGCTTGTTGTTGAAATGGCTTTTGAACCTGCTGAGAAAATGGTTGACTAGCTTGCTGTTGAACCTGCTGAGGAAACCATTGACTAGCTTGCTGTTGAACTGGCTTTTGAAACCGCTGGTCAGTTTGCTGGAACATCAGAGCTTGAGGATTCTGGGGCAGATCACTCCACTTCGGAACAGCATGACTGAACGCACAGAACCAAACACAAAGTACCAGAGACTGAACAGCACACCAACTTCCTGCCATTGTTCAACAGCTAGTCACACTGCTGAGGTGCTGCCCTTTAGTCTTTTTGTACTCTACAGACTTTGGCTAATTAATGATAATCCCTCACTCTTCATTAACAGTCATGATTCTCCAGACTTGCACGAGTGGGAGTTTATGCAACTAGGTGATTCTATTGTTTCTTAAAAGTCAATTTTTCCCTTTTGAACATACATAAAACCACATTGAGCTGAATTCAGAATAATATGCTAGTACTATTTCTGCCATTCTTTTTCCCCCTTTGAAACACATCATAGTTTTCTTATGGCAATAAGCCTGTATATTTTAAGAAAGTTTAAAGGGATACTTCACCTATGGAATGATGAATGTGTATTTAAAACGGGTCATTTATGTAGTAGAAATGTGAAATTATTTTTGAATTTGGAGCCTTCTAGACTGAGAAAAGCCAGAAAATGTATTTTTGGCTCATGTGGATGAAAGACAACAACTCCCAGAATGCACTAGCTTCGCTGCCCTACGAGGCCACTCCCAAGCCACGCCTACCGGTAAGAGAGCGCAGTTAAACAACTAGGCTAGGCTACTAGTTGACTCAAAACTTAAAAGACGGCGTTTTATCGTGAATCTGTGACGAGTCTGCCCGGGATTTCGAGATCGCCCAAAATGTCCGGGATTCGGCTTTTGTCAGCCATTACATATGTAGGATTATCCTTGAACAGTCCATTTCATATGAACCCAACACCGCATTCCACAGTTTGGAACGATTCCCCATTGAACCATTAGTAAGTCATAAAACAAAGTCATGGTGCCAAGATGGCTAAAGGAGATGTCACCCCCCTTTCCATTTTTGTGCCTGTCTAATCTCATACCAGCGATGCCAGGACAGCAGGAAAAGATTTCTCTTTGTTCCCCAAACTTAAGACCAAATGGCCAAGAAACCCTGTGGTGACCCCAATGCATAAATCCACAGCCTTATCAGAAAACGAAGGATGCTAAGGCATTCCTATGGCCCAGAATCACCACAAACCTTAAACCAGGGGGACACCTCCTTTCTGCAGCTGTAAATTCCAGAGACTTTTGTCTCCAAAACCAATAGACTGAAATTAACCCACTTGTGGTTTAATACAAACAACGGTCTCAAAATTGCTTCCAATAAGCTGAATTGATCACCAGTATTTACCTCACATATATCTTAAGTATCATGTATGTTTTATATAACCTGTGGAGTTCATTCTGTGTGTTTAACTTTCATTACAGCCTATTTGTAGGGTTTTCTACCTTAGTTATAGGAACTAATCACCAGAAGTTGCCTCATACATGTGTATTCTCTGTATTATGTATGCTTTATATTACTCAAGTTAATTTTGTGTGTTAAACACTTATCACAGCTAAATCCTTATTTACTTCCACCTCAACTATGGGAAGTATGTATTTTGGTACCTACTTGATGGGTAAATGATTTCTAGAATTTTGATATAAAGTAGATGTGTGTAGGATGCACCATATTTAAGCTATTAAGTTTGCTTATTAAAGCGTTTAACTAAACTCTCAGGAGTTTGGGCAAACGCGATCACGTGGACATTACGCTAATTACATGCAAGAACCGGAGAACGGGGCGTAGGTCCCGCCCAAGACAATATCTGATTGGCTGTCGCACTAGGAAGGACGGGTGAGATGGACACGCTTATAACCCAATGACAAGCAGCTATGCGTTGCTTTTTGCCTTGCTTTTTCAGTGACTTCTGCTCTTGCCTATGTTTGTGCTGACCTTTCCATCGTCCAGCGTGTATGCTTACATACTCTTCAAACCACCAAGAGCTCACTCAAAACTCATCAACTTTTCCATAAGATCCTTCGTTGAACTTCGTCAAAGAAAACCCTCTCAGAGTCGCTCCAGACTCAGAGGAAACTCCGTTGCATAGCAACCCGCAATCCAGGAAATCCTGCGAACTAAGCGCCACCCGGCAAAGCCAACCAACCACTCACCATCGAGTGCTGTCCCTCAGAACGCATCATCGACCGACTGCCAGCCAATCAGCGCCAGTGATTCCCTCTCCAGCAACTTCGTTACAGAAGGGAACGCATGCGCCCAGGAACATCCAAACGCAAGTACACAATATCTCCTAATTCTGGCTGAACTGGTGCAACTCTTATTAAGAAAACGAACTAAGATTAAAGTGCTAGTAGATTGATTCTCTCAGGTTGCGGTCAAGAAATAGTGTCTAACGCTAGACATTTGGGACTCCATTCACCCTCCGTTAATAACATCACTTTTCTCTGTCACTGTTTGAATGAATGTTTGTGTGTTTTCGTTAGTTTAGTTTGTGTGTATTAGAGTAGTTCAATAAAGTCTTGGTTGATTTTACATACAAGCGTCTTGTGCTGTACGTGTGCTTACAAGTTACTGCCTTAAACTGTAGATTCTGTTACCTTGCTCATAATCAGTTATCATGATTTTATGATATTATTATCGTAGGCCACGGGATAATATTCTGTCCAGAATTGATGAAATACCCTAATCTCAATTTATCGGTGGACGAATAGTTGATAAAGTGTTAAATATTAATTCTGAATAATTTGCATATTAATTCGGTATTCACTGTAATTCAACCCCCTTTGAGTTATATTGATCCTAATTCCCTTATTAATCTTACACATACAGTCGCCATTCATTATGTTTACTGTGGCAAGCAGGACGAGGCTGAGGGGCGCGGGAGAACGGCACGAGGCCGGTGGTGTGATTACTGATGAGCGACACCAGTCTCGTAGGCTCTCTCTCATGGAGGAGCGGGAATTTTCTTAGCAATGCTAAAACGCACATCAACCGATCACTTATTTAGCGTTCATGTAAATACTACATTCAGATTCACCAATCGGAATTAATTCAGTTAGACTGAAACAAAAGGTGTGCATGTAAACAATGAATGGCAACTGTAGAAAGCAAAAGCCAAATCCCAGACATTTTGGACGATCTCGACGGCCGAAAAAAAAAAAGAGGATGGTAACCCCTACTACTCAGCTTTCTTCACAGAACAAGAGCCTGATAGCTTAGCTTCCAAAAAAAGATGGCTGACACTATTTGTACATTCTGTGAGTGAGATCCCACCCCCTATGGGTGGGTTGAAAACATGCGGAACTAGCTCCTAGCACTGGCTGTAGTTTCTAGCCTCCGGCCAAAAAGTCCTCCGATGACGCAAAATGACGTTTTTTGCGTCAGGATTTTTTCCAGACAAAAAATACATAAATCTCTCATCTCAGGGGGATATGAGGGAGGGAAGCACAGTAATTCAAAAATACTACAGGTTTTCTACTGATACAAAGCTTAATGCTGAAGTATCCCTTTAAATCACACCTGCTAGCGCACTTAAATGTTTACGTACTAGGTCAGCGGTAGAGTACACCGTTTTGTGGCTGTTCGAACATCCAACCACATGAGCATCTACTCTATGAAAGCAATCTGGTCGAATGTGTTGGACTACCTCTGGAAGGGGCCACAAATAAACAAGCTAAAAAAAAAAAAAAAAAAAAAAAAAAAAAAAAAAAAAAAAAAAAAAATCGCCTTTTTACACCTTCATTTACCACAGTCCACCTGTGATCCAATTTACAAAAATGCTTTTTAGTACCAGGTGTAAACAAGGTCTTGGACAGCTACCTAGTTGGGATACAACAGTTAAGGGATTAATGCTCAAGTAGTCCAAATTACTGGGACTAGCCTGAAAAAGAAAAAAAATCAGCATCAACCTGCACTCATCCTTTATCACAAGATATGATTCTATACTTGCATGACTAAATAAGCATTCCAAAAACCCAACGAGTGACCTCAAAGGGGTTTGGGCATCAAGATATGCAGTTATGCTAGTCCAGCCATAAAGTCGTATGTAAAGCCTCAAACAGACAGAAGCTAAAACCTTAATTTGATATGCAAAACATGAACAGGGGCCCAAGTTAACGACTAGAACTTGGGAAAGTTAAATGGCTTAGGCAGAAACTTGGCTTGTTTAGTTCAAGTCAAGAATCTCAATGCACAAAGAAAATGGTTTAGCAGTGCAGAAGTCAAACTGAGAACAGTCATGAAACGTACAACTCCAGACAGAAATGAATAACAGAAATGAATACCAAAGAGAAACATGTTGAATTTCATGAAGTTTATTAAAACACTTAAATTCACTTGACCAGGTTAACTTGTCCACTAGACACCACAGTTTGCCCACTAGAGATGGTCTTGACATGCGCATCTCTTCCTGTAAAAAGTGGTAGAAGCATGAGGAGCATTTAAATCAATTCTCAGTTCCTGAAGTCAACTTACAGCAAGCACTCACTTTTCCTAGTGCAACTTTGCTCACAGGAGCCAGAGGAGGGATGGCACACCGCTGTACTACAGTGGATGAAGATCTAACAGAGGGGGAAAGGGTTAAGCCATAGAATTCACCGTAAAAAGCACTAATATTAAGGGCTGAGGTAAGGCTGCAGAGCATACGGTTTCCTGCAGAGGAGCCAGTGATGCTGGATCTACAAATGTGAACATCTTCACAACAAAGCGCTTGTAGTGGGTCGGGAACTGAAGACCAGATGATCCAGCCACTGGAACCAATGTGGTCAGGTAACGATCATCCTGATAAGGGCATCTGAAAGGCAAAGAGGCAGTCAGAAATGCCTTACAGCACACTAGATGGATAAAGACTGGCCTTACTCACCCATCAACCAGAAGATCCCATTGGGGTAGACTGAGTGGACTGGGGGTTGATGTCGCCCAGCAACGTCCCAGCATCAGGACAATGTTGGGGTCGGTCCTCTCCAAAATGTGCACCTCAACAAACACAGGCTCCCGCAGGACTTTTGTAACTGGATAATCAGTGTCACTGTAGTAGGACGTGTACGCCTCGTCCCCTGAGGAAGAATGCAGTGTTTAACTAGAAACTGGAGTTTTAGAAAGGCTTTAGGCATACTTGGGACCAACACTTACCTTCTGCACAGCCTTTGGTGACACATTGACCATTTGCCAGTCTAAGCTCCACCCTGAGGGGTCCAGGAGCAGCTACTGGTGGAGGTGGAGGAACGGTGTTGACCTCCACAACCAGAGCTTCCACAGAGGTACCAGAGTACCTACACTGGAAGAGAAGCCTGGACAACAAACAGTCAGCTTGTAGCATTGGTCAATGATTCACATTTATGATAAAGCATACATCACTTACTCAAAATGGCTGTCCCTTGTAATGGAACCAAGTGGTCCGATACCCACTTCATATGAGGAGATCATTCTGTTTTCATACACCACATATCCACTGTCCTCCTGCAAATAGTAACATTGTTGGCATCCAATCCATTCTAAGCCATGCAGAACAAGACCACAAGCAGCTACTCACCATCATGCTTGTGCCACATGCAGTGACAGGGAACTGGTATATAGCAAAGAAAGGTGTGGATCCCACAGGACTGCAAGCTGGATCACCACTTCCACCCAGGAGACGGACTGAATCCAGGCTCAATCGAGGCAGCGTAACATCTCTAGCCACCACTACCACAAACTGACCATCTCTTATACACTGGACAGTCACTGGAACATGTTACAAGAGCAGGTCATTGCTGAGGATCAGTTTAACATGAATGCCTCTACGTTGACTACACTCTTACCTGCCTTCCCATAGTAACACTGCTGTCCGTTAAAGCAGCAGTTGATAGCAGCACACTCAGCACCACTGATACCAGGTGGTCCACATTGAATCTGCTCATAATCAGCTACAGTACATTTGTCAAGGGGCTCTGCCTGTGCCACTGGCTGCTTAGGCAGAAACTGCTGAGGAAACTGTTGACCCTGCTGAGGAAACTGTTGACCAGCTTGCTGTTGACCCTGCTGAGGAAACTGTTGACTAGCTTGCTGTTGAACTGGCTTTTGAACCTGCTGAGAAAACCATTGACTAGCTTGCTGTTGACCCTGCTGAGGAAACTGTTGACTAGCTTGCTGTTGACCCTGCTGAGGAAACTGTTGACTAGCTTGCTGTTGAACTGGCTTTTGAACCTGCTGAGAAAACCATTGACTAGCTTGCTGTTGACCCTGCTGAGGAAACTGTTGACTAGCTTGCTGTTGACCCTGCTGAGAAAACTGTTGACTAGCTTGCTGTTGACCCTGCTGAGGAAACTGTTGACTAGCTTGCTGTTGAACTGGCTTTTGAACCTGCTGAGAAAACCATTGACTAGCTTGCTGTTGACCAGCTTGCTGTTGACCCTGCTGAGAAAACTGTTGACTAGCTTGCTGTTGACCCTGCTGAGGAAACCGTTGACTAGCTTGCTGTTGAACTGGCTGTTGAACCTGCTGAGGAAACTGTTGACTAGCTTGCTGTTGAAATGGCTTTTGAACCTGCTGAGGAAACCATTGACCAGATTGCTTTTGAACTGGCTTTTGAAACCGCTGGTCAGTTTGCTGGAACATCAGAGCTTGAGGAGTCTGGGGCAAATCACTCCACTTCGGAACAGCATGACTGAACGCACAGAACCAAACACAAAGTGCCAGAGACTGAACAGCACACCAACTTCCTGCCATTGTTCAACAGCTAGTCACACTGCTGAGGTGCTGCCCTTTGGTCTTTTTGTACTCTACAGACTTTGGATAATTAATGATAATCCCTCCCTCTTCATTAACAGTCATGATTCTCCAGACTTGCACGAGTGGGAGTTTATGCAACTAGGTGATTCTATTGTTTCTTAAAAGTCAATTTTTCCCTTTTGAACATACATAAAACCACATTGAGCTGAATTCAGAATAGTATGCTAGTACTATTTCTGCCATTCTGAATCCAGCCTTTGTTATATTAGATGTTTTAGCTATTCTGGATTGTTTTGTTTTTTTCCCCTTTGAAACACATTTTTCTTATGGCAACAAGCCTGTATATTTTAAGAAAGTTTAAAGGGATACTTCACCTCTGGAACGATGAATGTGTATTTAAAATGGGTCATTTATGTAGTAGAAATGTGAAATTATTTTTGAATTTGGAGCCTTCTAGACTGAGAAAAGCCAGAAAATGTATTTTTGGCTCATGTGGATGAAAGACAACAACTCCCAGAATGCACTTGCTTCGCTGCCCTACGAGGCCACTCCCAAGCCACGCCTACTGGTAAGAGCGCAGTTAAACAACTAGGCTAGGCTACTAGTTGACTCAAAACTTAAAAGACGCTGTTTTATCGTGAGTCTCCGTGACGAGTCTGCCCGGGATTTCGAGATCGCCCAAAATGTCCGGGATTCGGCTTTTGTCACCCATTACATACAGTCGCCATTCATTATGTTTACTGTGGCGAGCAGGACGAGGCTGAGGGGCGCGGGAGAACGGCACGAGGCCGGTGGCGTGATTACTGATGAGGTCTCGTAGGCTATCTCTCAACGGAGGAGCGGGAATTTTCTTAGCAATGGTAAAACACACATCAACCGATCACTTGTTTAGCGTTCATGTAAACACTACATTCAGATTCACCAATCGGAATGAATTCAGTTAGACTGAAACAAAAGGTGTGCATGTAAACAATGAATGGCAACTGTAGAAAGCAAAAGCCAAATCCCGGACATTTTGGACGATCTCGACGGCCGGAAAAAAAGAGGATGGTAACCCCTACTACTCAGCTTTCTCCACAGAACAAGAGCCTGATAGCTTAGCTTCCAAAAAAAGATGGCTGACACTATTTGTACATTCTGTGAGTGAGATCCCACCCCCTATGGGTGGGTTGAAAACATGCGGAACTAGCTCCTAGCACTGGCTGTAGTTTCTAGCCTCTGGCCAAAAATCTCTCATCTCAGGGGGATATGAGGGAGGGAAGCACATTCATTTGAAAATACTACAGGTTTTCTACTGATACAAAGCTTAATGCTGAAGTATCCCTTTAAATCACACCTGCTAGCGCACTTCTTAAAGGTTTACGTACTAGGTCAGCAGTAAGTACACCGTTTTGTGGCTGTTCAAACATTCAACCACATGAGCATCTACTCTATGAAAGCAATCTGGTCGAATGTGTTGGACTACCTCTGGAAGGGGCCACAAATAAACAAGCTAAAAAAAAAAAAATCCCCTTTTTACACCTTCATTTACCACAGTCCACCTGTGATCCAATTTACAAAAATGCTTTTTAGTACCAGGTGTAAACAAGGTCTTGGACAGCTACCTAGTTGGGATACAACAGTTAAGGGATTAATGCTCAAGTAGTCCAAATTACTGGGACTAGCCTGAAAAAAAAAAGAAAATCAGTATCAACCTGCACTCATCCTTTATCACAAGATATGATTCTATACTTGCATGACTAAATAAGCATTCCAAAAAACCCAACGAGTGACCTCAAAGGGGTTTGGGCATCAAGATATGCAGTTATGCTAGTCCAGCCATAAAGTCGTATGTAAAGCCTCAAACAGACAGAAGCTAAAACCTTAATTTGATATGCAAAACATGAACAGGGACCCAAGTTAACGACTAGAACTTGGCAAAGTTAAATGGCTTAGGCAGAAACTTGGCTTGTTTAGTTCAAGTCAAGAATCTCAATGCACAAAGAAAATGGTTTAGTAGTGCAGAAGTCAAACTGAGAACAGTCATGAAACGTACAACTCCAGAGAGAAATGAATAACAGAAATGAATACCACAGAGAAACATGTTGAATTTCATGAAGTTTATTAAAACACTTAAATTCACTTGACCAGGTTAACTTGTCCACTAGACACCACAGTTTGCCCACTAGAGATGGTCTTGACATGCGCATCTCTTCCTGTAAAAAGTGGTAGAAGCATGAGGGGCATTTAAATCAATTCTCAGTTCCTGAAGTCAACTTACAGCAAGCACTCACTTTTCCTAGTGCAACTTTGCTCACAGGAGCCAGAGGAGGGATGGCACACCGCTGTACTACAGTGGATGAAGATCTAACAGAGGGGGAAAGGGTTAAGCCATAGAATTCACTGTAAAAAGCACTAATATTAAGGGTTGAGGTAAGGCTGCAGAGCATACGGTTTCCTGCAGAGGAGCCAGTGATGCTGGATCTACAAATGTGAACATCTTCACAACAAAGCGCTTGTAGTGGGTCGGGAACTGAAAACCAGATGATCCAGCCACTGGAACCAATGTGGTCAGGTAACGATCATCCTGATAAGGGCATCTGAAAGGCAAAGAGGCAGTCAGAAATGCCTTACAGCACACTAGATGGATAAAGACTGGTCTTACTCACCCATCAACCAGAAGATCCCATTGGGGTAGACTGAGTGGACTGGGGGTTGATGTCGCCCAGCAACGTCCCAGCATCAGGACAATGTTGGGGTCGGTCCTCTCCAAAATGTGCACCTCAACAAACACAGGCTCCCGCAGGACTTTTGTAACTGGATAATCAGTGTCACTGTAGTAGGACGTGTACGCCTCGTCCCCTGAGGAAGAATGCAGTGTTTAACTAGAAACTGGAGTTTTAGAAAGGCTTTAGGCATACTTGGGACCAACACTTACCTTCTGCACAGCCTTTGGTGACACATTGACCATTTGCCAGTCTAAGCTCCACCCTGAGGGGTCCAGGAGCAGCTACTGGTGGAGGTGGAGGAACGGTGTTGACCTCCACAACCAGAGCTTCCACAGAGGTACCAGAGTACCTACACTGGAAGAGAAGCCTGGACGACAAACAGTCAGCTTGTAGCATTGGTCAATGATTCACATTTATGATAAAGCATACATCACTTGCTCAAAATGGCTGTCCCTTGTAATGGAACCAAGTGGTCCGATACCCACTTCATATGAGGAGATCATTCTGTTTTCATACACCACATATCCACTGTCCTCCTGCAAATAGTAACATTGTTGGCATCCAATCCATTCTAAGCCATGCAGAACAAAACCACAAGCAGCTACTCACCATCATGCTTGTGCCACATGCAGTGACAGGGAACTGGTATATAGCAAAGAAAGGTGTGGATCCCACAGGACTGCAAGCTGGATCACCACTTCCACCCAGGAGACGGACTGAATCCAGGCTCAATCGAGGCAGCGTAACATCTCTAGCCACCACTACCACAAACTGACCATCTCTTATACACTGGACAGTCACTGGAACATGTTACAAGAGCAGGTTATTGCTGAGGATCAGTTTAACATGAATGCCTCTACGTTGACTACACTCTTACCTGCCTTCCCATAGTAACACTGCTGTCCGTTAAAGCAGCAGTTGATAGCAGCACACTCAGCACCACTGATACCAGGTGGTCCACATTGAATCTGCTCATAATCAGCTACAGTACATTTGTCAAGGGGCTCTGCCTGTGCCACTGGCTGCTTAGGCAGAAACTGCTGAGGAAACTGTTGACTAGCTTGCTGTTGACCCTGCTGAAGAAACTGTTGACTAGCTTGCTGTTGACCCTGCTGAGGAAACTGTTGACCAGCTTGCTGTTGACCCTGCTGAGGAAACTGTTGACCAGCTTGCTGTTGACCCTGCTGAGGAAACTGTTGACTAGCTTGCTGTTGAACTGGCTTTTGAACCTGCTGAGAAAACCATTGACTAGCTTGCTGTTGACCCTGCTGAGGAAACTGTTGACTAGCTTGCTGTTGACCCTGCTGAGAAAACTGTTGACTAGCTTGCTGTTGACCCTGCTGAGGAAACTGTTGACTAGCTTGCTGTTGAACTGGCTGTTGAACCTGCTGAGGAAACTGTTGACTAGCTTGCTGTTGAAATGGCTTTTGAACCTGCTGAGGAAACCATTGACTAGCTTGCTGTTGACCCTGCTGAGGAAACTGTTGACTAGCTTGCTGTTGACCCTGCTGAGAAAACTGTTGACTAGCTTGCTGTTGACCCTGCTGAGGAAACTGTTGACTAGCTTGCTGTTGAACTGGCTGTTGAACCTGCTGAGGAAACTGTTGACTAGCTTGCTGTTGAAATGGCTTTTGAACCTGCTGAGGAAACCATTGACCAGATTGCGTTTGAACTGGCTTTTGAAACCGCTGGTCAGTTTGCTGGAACATCAGAGCTTGAGGAGTCTGGGGCAGATCACTCCACTTCGGAACAGCATGACTGAACGCACAGAACCAAACACAAAGTGCCAGAGACTGAACAGCACACCAACTTCCTGCCATTGTTCAACAGCTAGTCACACTGCTGAGGTGCTGCCCTTTGGTCTTTTTGTACTCTACAGACTTTGGATAATTAATGATAATCCCTCCCTCTTCATTAACAGTCATGATTCTCCAGACTTGCACGAGTGGGAGTTTATGCAACTAGGTGATTCTATTGTTTCGTAAAAGTCATTTTTTCCCTTTTGAACATACATAAAACCACATTGAGCTGAATTCAGAATAGTATGCTAGTACTATTTCTGCCATTCTGAATCCAGCCTTTGTTATATTAGATGTTTTAGCTATTCTGGATTGTTTTGTTTTTTTCCCCTTTGAAACACATTTTTCTTATGGCAACAAGCCTGTATATTTTAAGAAAGTTTAAAGGGATACTTCACCTCTGGAACGATGAATGTGTATTTAAAATGGCTCATTTATGTAGTAGAAATGTGAAATTATTTTTGAATTTGGAGCCTTCTAGACTGAGAAAAGCCAGAAAATGTATTTTTGGCTCATGTGGATGAAAGACAACAACTCCCAGAATGCACTTGCTTCGCTGCCCTACGAGGCCACTCCCAAGCCACGCCTACTGGTAAGAGCGCAGTTAAACAACTAGGCTAGGCTACTATATTGACTCAAAACTTAAAAGACGCTGTTTTATCGTGAGTCTCCGTGACGAGTCTGCCCGGGATTTCGAGATCGCCCAAAATGTCCGGGATTCGGCTTTTGTCAGCCATTACATACAGTCGCCATTCATTATGTTTACTGTGGCGAGCAGGACGAGGCTGAGGGGCGCGGGAGAACGGCACGAGGCCGGTGGCGTGATTACTGATGAGGTCTCGTAGGCTATCTCTCACGGAGGAGCGGGAATTTTCTTAGCAATGGTAAAACACACATCAACCGATCACTTGTTTAGCGTTCATGTAAACACTACATTCAGATTCACCAATTGGAATGAATTCAGTTAGACTGAAACAAAAGGTGTGCATGTAAACAATGAATGGCAACTGTAGAAAGCAAAGGCCAACTAGGCCCTTAACTGTTGTATCCCAACTAGGTAGCTGTCCAAGACCTTGTTTACACCTGGTACTAAAAAGCATTTTTGTAAATTGGATCACAGGTGGACTGTGGTAAATGAAGGTGTAAAAAGGGGATTTTTTTTTTTAGCTTGTTTATTTGTGGCCCCTTCCAGAGGTAGTCCAACACATTCGACCAGATTGCTTTCATAGAGTAGATGCTCATGTGGTTGAATGTTCGAACAGCCACAAAACGGTGTACTTACTGCTGACCTAGTACGTAAACCTTTAAGAAGCATTCCAAAAACCCAACGAGTGACCTCAAAGGGGTTTGGGCATCAAGATATGCAGTTATGCTAGTCCAGCCATAAAGTCGTATGTAAAGCCTCAAACAGACAGAAGCTAAAACCTTAATTTGATATGCAAAACATGAACAGGGGCCCAAGTTAACGACTAGAACTTGGCAAAGTTAAATGGCTTAGGCAGAAACTTGGCTTGTTTAGTTCAAGTCAAGAATCTCAATGCACAAAGAAAATGGTTTAGCAGTGCAGAAGTCAAACTGAGAACAGTCATGAAACGTACAACTCCAGAGAGAAATGAATAACAGAAATGAATACCAAAGAGAAACATGTTGAATTTCATGAAGTTTATTAAAACACTTAAATTCACTTGACCAGGTTAACTTGTCCACTAGACACCACAGTTTGCCCACTAGAGATGGTCTTGACATGCGCATCTCTTCCTGTAAAAAGTGGTAGAAGCATGAGGGGCATTTAAATCAATTCTCAGTTCCTGAAGTCAACTTACAGCAAGCACTCACTTTTTCTAGTGCAACTTTGCTCACAGGAGCCAGAGGAGGGATGGCACACTGCTGTACTACAGTGGATGAAGATCTAACAGAGGGGGAAAGGGTTAAGCCATAGAATTCACTGTAAAAAGCACTAATATTAAGGGTTGAGGTAAGGCTGCAGAGCATACGGTTTCCTGCAGAGGAGCCAGTGATGCTGGATCTACAAATGTGAACATCTTCACAACAAAGCGCTTGTAGTGGGTCGGGAACTGAAGACCAGATGATCCAGCCACTGGAACCAATGTGGTCAGGTAACGATCATCCTGATAAGGGCATCTGAAAGGCAAAGAGGCAGTCAGAAATGCCTTACAGCACACTAGATGGATAAAGACTGGCCTTACTCACCCATCAACCAGAAGATCCCATTGGGGTAGACTGAGTGGACTGGGGGTTGATGTCGCCCAGCAACGTCCCAGCATCAGGACAATGTTGGGGTCGGTCCTCTCCAAAATGTGCACCTCAACAAACACAGGCTCCCGCAGGACTTTTGTAACTGGATAATCAGTGTCACTGTAGTAGGACGTGTACGCCTCGTCCCCTGAGGAAGAATGCAGTGTTTAACTAGAAACTGGAGTTTTAGAAAGGCTTTAGGCATACTTGGGACCAACACTTACCTTCTGCACAGCCTTTGGTGACACATTGACCATTTGCCAGTCTAAGCTCCACCCTGAGGGGTCCAGGAGCAGCTACTGGTGGAGGTGGAGGAACGGTGTTGACCTCCACAACCAGAGCTTCCACAGAGGTACCAGAGTACCTACACTGGAAGAGAAGCCTGGACGACAAACAGTCAGCTTGTAGCATTGGTCAATGATTCACATTTATGATAAAGCATACATCACTTACTCAAAATGGCTGTCCCTTGTAATGGAACCAAGTGGTCCGATACCCACTTCATATGAGGAGATCATTCTGTTTTCATACACCACATATCCACTGTCCTCCTGCAAATAATAACATTGTTGGCATCCAATCCATTCTAAGCCATGCAGAACAAAACCACAAGCAGCTACTCACCATCATGCTTGTGCCACATGCAGTGACAGGGAACTGGTATATAGCAAAGAAAGGTGTGGATCCCACAGGACTGCAAGCTGGATCACCACTTCCACCCAGGAGACGGACTGAATCCAAGCTCAATCGAGGCAGCGTAACATCTCTAGCCACCACTACCACAAACTGACCATCTCTTATACACTGGACAGTCACTGGAACATGTTACAAGAGCAGGTCATTGCTTAGGATCAGTTTAACATGAATGCCTCTACGTTGACTCCACTCTTACCTGCCTTCCCATAGTAACACTGCTGTCCATTAAAGCAGCAGTTGATAGCAGCACACTCAGCACCACTGATACCAGGTGGTCCACATTGAATCTGCTCATAATCAGCTACAGTACATTTGTCAAGGGGCTCTGCCTGTGCCACTGGCTGCTTAGGCAGAAACTGCTGAGGAAACTGTTGACCAGCTTGCTGTTGACCCTGCTGAGGAAACTGTTGACCAGCTTGCTGTTGAACCTGCTGAGAAAACCATTGACTAGCTTGCTGTTGACCCTGCGGAGGAAACTGTTGACCAGCTTGCTGTTGACCCTGCTGAGGAAACTGTTGACTAGCTTGCTGTTGAACTGGCTTTTGAACCTGCTGAGAAAACCATTGACTAGCTTGCCGTTGACCCTGCTGAGGAAACTGTTGACTAGCTTGCTGTTGACCCTGCTGAGGAAACTGTTGACTAGCTTGCTGTTGACCCTGCTGAGGAAACTGTTGACTAGCTTGCTGTTGACCCTGCTGAGGAAACTGTTGACTAGCTTGCTGTTGAAATGGCTTTTGAACCTGCTGAGGAAACCATTGACCAGATTGCTTTTGAACTGGCTTTTGAAACCGCTGGTCAGTTTGCTGGAACATCAGAGCTTGAGGAGTCTGGGGCAGATCATTCCACTTCGGAACAGCATGACTAAACGCACAGAACCAAACACAAAGTGCCAGAGACTGAACAGCACACCAACTTCCTGCCATTGTTCAACAGCTAGTCACACTGCTGAGGTGCTGCCCTTTGGTCTTTTTGTACTCTACAGACTTTGGATAATTAATGATAATCCCTCCCTCTTCATTAACAGTCATGATTCTCCAGACTTGCACGAGTGGGAGTTTATGCAACTAGGTGATTCTATTGTTTCTTAAAAGTCAATTTTTCCCTTTTGAACATACATAAAACCACATTGAGCTGAATTCAGAATAGTATGCTAGTACTATTTCTGCCATTCTGAATCCAGCCTTTGTTATATTAGATGTTTTAGCTATTCTGGATTGTTTTTTTTTTTCCCCTTTGAAACACATTTTTCTTATGGCAACAAGCCTGTATATTTTAAGAAAGTTTAAAGGGATACTTCACCTCTGGAACGATGAATGTGTATTTAAAATGGCTCATTTATGTAGTAGAAATGTGAAATTATTTTTGAATTTGGAGCCTTCTAGACTGAGAAAAGCCAGAAAATGTATTTTTGGCTCATGTGGATGAAAGACAACAACTCCCAGAATGCACTTGGTTCGCTGCCCTACGAGGCCACTCCCAAGCCACGCCTACTGGTAAGAGAGCGCAGTTAAACAACTAGGCTAGGCTACTAGTTGACTCAAAACTTAAAAGACGCTGTTTTATCGTGAGTCTCCGTGACGAGTCTGCCCGGGATTTCGAGATCGCCCAAAATGTCCGGGATTCGGCTTTTGTCAGCCATTACATACAGTCGCCATTCATTATGTTTACTGTGGCGAGCAGGACGAGGCTGAGGGGCGCGGGAGAACGGCACGAGGCCGGTGGCGTGATTACTGATGAGGTCTCGTAGGCTATCTCTCACGGAGGAGCGGGAATTTTCTTAGCAATGGTAAAACACACATCAACCGATCACTTGTTTAGCGTTCATGTAAACACTACATTCAGATTCACCAATCAGAATGAATTCAGTTAGACTGAAACAAAAGGTGTGCATGTAAACAATGAATGGCAACTGTAGAAAGCAAAAGCCAAATCCCGGACATTTTGGACGATCTCGACGGCCGGAAAAAAAGAGGATGGTAACCCCTACTACTCAGCTTTCTCCACAGAACAAGAGCCTGATAGCTTAGCTTCCAAAAAAAGATGGCTGACACTATTTGTACATTCTGTGAGTGAGATCCCACCCCCTATGGGCGGGTTGAAAACATGCGGAACTAGCTCCTAGCACTGGCTGTAGTTTCTAGCCTCTGGCCAAAAATCTCTCATCTCAGGGGGATATGAGGGAGGGAAGCACATTCATTTGAAAATACTACAGGTTTTCTACTGATACAAAGCTTAATGCTGAAGTATCCCTTTAAATCACACCTGCTAGTGCACTTTTTAAATGTTTACGTACTAGGTCAGCGGTAGAGTACACTGTTTTGTGGCTGTTCGAACACATTCAACCACATGAGCATCTACTCTATGAAAGCAATCTTGTCGAATGTGTTGGACTACCTCTGGAAGTGGCCAAAAATGAACAAGGTAAAAAAAAATGCCCCTTTTTACACCTTCATTTACCACAGTCCACCTGTGATCCGATTTACAAAAATGCTTCTTAGTACCAGGTGTAAACAAGGTCTTGGACAGCTACCTAGTTGGGATACAACAGTTAAGGGATTAACGCTTAAGTAGTCTACATTACTAGGACTAGCCTGAAAAAAAGAAGAATAAAATCAGTATCAACCTGCACTCATCCTTTATCCCAAGATATGATTCTATACTTGCGTGACTGTAAAAGCATTCCAAAAACCCAACGAGTGACCTCAGAGGGGTTTGGGCATCAAGATATGCAGTTATGCTAGTCCAGCCATATCGTATGCAAGTCGTATGTAAAGCCTCAAACAGACAGAAGCTAAAACCTTAATGTGATATGTGAAACATGAACAGGGGCCCAAGTTAACGACTAAAACTTGGCTTGTTTAGTTCAAGTCAAGAATCTCAATGCACAAAAGAAAAAGGTTTAGTAGTGCAGAAGTCAAACTGAGAACAGTCATGAAACATCCAACTCCAGACAGAAATGAATACCAAAGAGAAACATGCAGTGAACCAAAGACGGTCTCAAAAACACGGTTTGAAATCGCTGGTGTTTCTGATTTCACAAACTACCTTGTAACCAATCAGGGGTGCATTTCCCGAACAACGGCGTAACTCTGCATCGTTGAAGAAATCAACTAGCTAGTCACGACTGTTTCCCAAAACCATATTGTCGCAAAGTGGTAGTTCAAACATGTTGGTTTATGACGTTACGCACGTGGTGGAGTAATAACTTTTAATGAATCTGTTTGAGATCGAATTAATGATCGATGTTTTGCTATAAATTACAGACATGCATCTGAGGACTATTTCTCATTTTTCTCAGTTATTTTGCTTTATTTCTATTTTTTCACTCATTATTACTTAGTAGAGCACGTTCACACATGCGCAGTCTTCAAAAACGGTGCTTTAAATCTCTTAACAACCTAAAAGACATAAATGACATTTGTTCTAAATAAAAGACAGTTTGTAGCCTACTGAATGCCATCTTGCTTATTTTGCTCAAGATAAGGATTTATTAAGTCCACACGTCATGCAAACTAGAAACTATGCATGTAACCACAGGTCGAGAGCTGTCGTTCCAACCACACAACTTTGTGATGCTGTTTGCGAATGTTCGTTATGGTTTCAGGAAACAGACTCGTTAAACTAAACTGATAACGACGGAACTTGCAACCATAGTTGGCTAACGATGCTTTCGGGAAACACACCCCTGATCAATGTGTGATCGTCAACAAGTGGATCTCTGAGCTTTTGTGAGTGAGTGGAGGCGGGGCTCATTTGCATATTCGTAGAAAACCTTGCAAAATGAGGCAAGGGTGTAAAGTTGTATTCAAGCTATTTAAGGCATGCTGCCATTTTTTTCAAAGGAAAAAACATTTAAATATGTCATGTTGGTGATCAAAGTTGAGATTTAAAGGGGTCATGAACTGTATTCATTTATTATTTAATAATGTTTTACATCAAGAATTGTCATAATTTAGAAATAAAAGTCATTTTTTCAAGCCTGATTTTAGCCTCTGATTTGAATGCTCTGTTTTAAGGGGCGTGTCTGTGTGAGACTTCAATGTAAACGCCCACTGCTGTGATTGGCTGTGAGAGTTCAGTGTAAACGCCCACTCCTGTGATTGGCTGTGAGACTTCAGTGTAAACGCCCACTGCTGTGATTGGCTGCTGTAAGACTTCAGTGTAAACGCCCACTGCTGTGATTGGCTGTGAGACTTCAGTGTAAACGCCCACTGCTGTGATTGGCTGCTGTGGGACTTCAGTGTAAACGCTCACTGCTGTGATTGGCTGTGAGACTTCAGTGTAAACACCCACTGCTGTGATTGGCTGTGAGACTTCAGTGTAAACACCCACTGCTGTGACTGGCTGTGAGACTTCAGTGTAAACGCCCACAGCTGTGATTGGCTGTGAGACTTCAGTGTAAACGCTCACTGCTGTGATTGGCTGTGAGACTTCATTGTAAATGCCCACTGCTGTGATTGGCTGCTGTGAGACTTCAGTGTAAACGCCCACTGCTGTGATTGGCTGTGAGACTTCAGTGTAAACGCCCACTGCTGTGACTGGCTGTGAGACTTCAGTGTAAACGCCCACTGCTGTGATTGGCTGTGAGACTTCAGTGTAAACGCCCACTGCTGTGATTGGCTGTGAGACTTCATTGTAAACGCCCACTGCTGTGATTGGCTGTGAGACTTCAGTGTAAACGCCCACTGCTGTGATTGGCTGTGAGACTTCATTGTAAATGCCCACTGCTGTGATTGGCTGCTGTGAGACTTCAGTGTAAACGTCCACTGCTGTGATTGGCTGTGAGACTTCAGTGTAAACACCCACTGCTGTGATTGGCTGTGAGACTTCAGTGTAAACGCCCACTGCTGTGATTGGCTGTGAAACTTCAGTGTAAACGCCCACTGCTGTGACTGGCTGTGAGACTTCAGTGTAAACGCCCACTGCTGTGATTGGCTGTGAGACTTCAGTGTAAATGCTCACTGCTGTGATTGGCTGTGAGACTTCATTGTAAACGCCCACTGCTGTGATTGGCTGCTGTGAGACTTCAGTGTAAACGCCCACTGCTGTGATTGGCTGCTGTGAGACTTCAGTGTAAACACTGAAGGGTTACAAATTTAAGAATATATTTCAAATATGCTTCTGTACATAACATCATGGTAAAGAATCTTTTAAGGTTAAGATCTCAGCAAAGTTGCATTTCCTGTCCTCTCCTTATTGTTTTTAATGGCTCTTCGAGCCCCAGTTTCACTCAGACTGATGGGATTAGCACACGAATGATTCACTGAGAATCTCACCTTTTGTTCTGCAAATGGCTTTCGGACCCAAATGGCTCTTGGAGCCTTATGCTGATTGAATTAGGATTGGCCAGACCCTCAGTCTAGGGTGTTACCTAAACTCATTTACATGCTTTGTTTGAATTTGTCTCCACCTTCAAAAGTCCCTCCTCCTAAAATGCCTATAAGACACCATGTAAATTTATATACTTCAGATCATGTTGGAAGTACTACAGCAACGTACAGCGGAGTTCTCAATAAAGAATAACTTCCGTTGAACGCGATCCCAACTGTCTCCTGGTCTCTGCTTCGATGAAAGAAAACTTTCCAACAACACCCACTGCCTGGATTGGCTGTGAGACTTCAGTGTAAACGCCCACTGCTGTGATTGGCTGACATGTTTGCATTTGAAATAGCTAGAATAACAAGTTTTTTTGTCAAGTGTCCAGATAAACTCGCGCTCTGTGATTGACAGCTTGAGCGATTGGAAAGGGAGTGTTCTTTGATCGCTTTCTATATATAATTTAATCACAGTTCAAATAAGATTATTTTCATCCTACTAAGAGAAACGATGTGAAGTTGATCTTTTAGTCACTGGCTTGATTTACTGATGCATAAACAGTATTCAACGATTTTGAGAGAAAGATTAGCAGATCAGAAGATTAGAAAGATCAGAAATCACAGATCAGGCATTGGAATAAACATGGTTACTTACATGTTTGTGGCGTTGCTGGCAGATACATAAAAGTCTGTTTGCAAAGCCTGCACTGAAACTACGACTGATTTACCAAATAATCCACAGTGAAATGTACCGAATACTAATAATGCACTGCTGAGACATTCACATTATTGAAAAAAATCCCCACTATCCTAGCATTAGGATGGTTTGGAAGATAATGGTATTGATCCTGTGCTCCTGTGTCAATCTTTTCTCATTCTCATGTCATTCACCAACGCTCCAGTGGATGGGGACAAAGACGCGGTGACGTAGACATTTTGATGGCGTTGATATTCTTCTGCAAAGACGATCTTCCGCTGCTCTCTGACGTCACAAGTCTCCACTTCTCAGATCCTGTCGTTTTACAGACTTGGTTTCAATAAAAGCAGTTTTTGGAATCACAAGGAAGTTTTGAGTTTTGAAAATTACAGGGTATTTTTTATGTTATGACAAACTTTGAATTCTGCGTTCATGACCCCTTTAAGGGATTCAATGATTGACTACTGGGTGACTTTAAGAACTAGTCTAAGCAGTTTATGCAACTGGCCACTGTCCTACATATTCTCAAAAAAAAATTCTCTAGGAAAAATGAATTCAACGAGCAATTAGAGTTAACATGACTAAGTCTTAATGATTGTTTGACCCGAAATGAAGTTAATGATTTACAACACTTAAATGTACAACTATAATAGAAGACCCCATTTTGAAATGTTTATTTCACAAACCTAATAAATACGCCAACATTTTCAACATATTCAGCTCTTCAAACTGGTTGTTAAATATAATTGAAATGGGATGCACTTTCTCGACACTATGGTCAAGTTGCCTTCCGTGTTCTGTCTTTGATGGTGCAGGAACAAGCAGACATTTAAATAATAATAAAAAAGTAGCTTTTTGTCACTACTGACAAAGAACTGACATGGTTTAGGTTGGATAAATGTCATGCTCTGGAAACAGTTTATAAAGATATTTCATGAGTGAAGCAGAAGCCTGCAGTGATAGTGGTGGTTTTAGTTTCACCTACTATTAAAAATCAAATAAAGCTGAAATAATATTACCAACTTTACACCAATGGTTCTCAACTCTGGCCCACTTTCCTGCAGATTTTTGCTCCATCTCTGATCAAACACACCTGTAAAGGCTACTCAAGGTCTTCAGGATTACTAGAAAGTAACAGACAGGCGAGTTGGTCAAGGTTGGAGTGGATCTCGAAGGCCAGTGTTGAGAATCCCTGCTTTAGACTATTACAGACCAGGACTCAATCAGATACACTGCTGTTCAAAAGGTTTGGATTGGTAAGATTTTTAATGTTCTTAAAATAAGTCTCTTCTGCTCAACAAGGCTGCATTTATTAGATTAAAAAATACAAAAAAATCGATGTGAATATATTTTAAAGTGTAATTTATTCCTGTGATCAAAGCTGAATTTTCAGCATCATTACTCCAGTCTTCAGTGTCACATGATCCTTCAGAAATCATTCTAATATGATGATTTGATGATCAAGAAACATTTATGATTATTATCAGTGTTGAAAACAGTTATTTGCATTTTTATTTCAGGATTCTTTGATGAATAGAAAGTTCAAGAGAACAGCATTTATCTGAAATAGAATCTTTTGTAACATTTAACACTGTTTGGGGTCAGTAAGAATTTGTATTTATTTTTTGAGGGGAAATAAAAGAAATCAATACTTTTATTCATCAAGGATGAATTAAATTGATAAAAAGTTACAGTAAAGACATTTATAATGTTACAAAAGATTCTATTTCAGATAAATGCTGTTCTTTTGAACTTTCTATTCATCAAAGAATCCTGAAAAAAGCATCAAATCCTGTTTCTTGATCATCAAATCATCATATTAGAGTGATTTCTGAAGGATCATGTGACACTGAAGACTGGAGTAATGATGCTGAAAATTCAGCTTTGATCACAGGAATAAATTACATTTTAAAATATATTAAAATAGACAAGTTATATTAAATTTTCATAATATTTAACACTATAACAGTTTGTTTTTTTTCAAATAAATGTAGCCTTGGTGAGTAGAAGAGACTTCTTTTAAAAACAGTAAAAATCTCACAGATCCAAAACATTTGAAAACTTTATAGCATTTTACCGACAGAAATCGCTCTAAGCAGACACAGGATTTACAGGAGGTTATATGTGGAATGTCCAGTTTATGAGTTCATTTCTCATTTCTCAGTGGAGAAGGCCCTCTTCATGAGCGGTGGAGGCGTCTTGCCCGCCTCGTAGACGGAGTCCGGTGGAGGAGCGCTGAGACAGCACCAGTCTGGGACGCGGCCCGTCTGGTTATAGTAATCTCTGGACACCGAGCGACTCCCTAAAATGTCCTGCAATGCTCCAAATATAGCACCTACATGGGAAGAAAAACAAAGCATCCTTGAGTAAATGGCAGTAAATTGGGTAACACACTGGACCCTATCATACATGCAGCGCAATGCAGCGCCAGGCGCGACGCAAGTGTGTTTTGCTAGTTTCAGATCTGATCATGCGCGAGCATGATCAGATCCGTTTGCGCTCTAGAGACGTGTTTGGTCTTTCCACTATCAAATTCCGTCATGTAAATAGCGAATCCGCCATGGCACGAGCGCAACTGGCTTTTAAAGGGAATGTGAGACGAGACTCTGATTGGTTTATTGCACGTTACGCCCAAAACACACCCATTACTCATTAAGAGAATAGAGACAAAACACACCCGTTACTCATTAAGAGAATAGAGACAAAACACACCCGTTACTCATTAAGAGAATAGAGACAAAACACACCCATTACTCATTAAGAGAATAGAGACAAAACACACCCGTTACTCATTAAGAGAATAGAGATGACTCTTTTAGATCATGCGCCAGGAGCGCCGACCATTTCTCCCCTCGTTAAACTAGCAAAAGTGGATTCGGATGCCCTAAGTGCGCTATAGACCATGCCCTTAGATCCTTAAAATAGGGCCCTTTATTTTGATGGTCCCTTTTGAACATTCTGTTGACTATAAGTAACTTTGCATCTACACGTCATCTAACTCTCATTAGAGTATTGGTAGACTGTCTGCTTAATATCTGCTAACTCTTTCTTGTGATGATCCCCAACAGACTTTCTACTGACTATTGGTAACTTTGCAACTACATGTCAACTTATTATAACCCTAACATTCTACAAATACTGTACTCTACTAACACTCTAATGAGAGTTAGTAGGCATGTAGGTGCAACGTTACTTATCGTCAACAGAATGCGTTAAAGGTGCACTGTGTAATATTTAGGAGGATCTGTTGACAGGAATGCAATATCATATTCATAACTATGTTTTCAGTGGTGTATAAAGACCTTACATAATGAAGCGTTATGTGTTTATTAGCTTAGAATGAGCATTTCTCTCTACACACACATGTACGCGGGTCCCCTTACAGCGACATGTTTCTACAGGAGCCCTGAACGGACAAACGCATTTCATCACTGTTCTTCTTCACGCTAGCTAAAGTCAGTGAATAAAACACTGACACAATGATGAGCAAGTAACAATAATATTCGCAATAACATCGTTTTACTGAATAATTAAGTAAACCTAATTTCTTACTTTATCTTTGTAAAGAAACCTTTTTAACTGGCTACTCTCTGCTGTCTCAGACGACGACATCACTTCCTGTCGGCCACCGTAACTTCTGTTGGGTGCAATTCACAACCTCACCACTAGATGCGCTAAAAATCACACATTGCACCTTTAAAGTGGAAATGAAGCAGTCAGTTTAATTTACATAATTTAGTAAACTGATTTTTTAGTAAACAAACATAAACATTTCATTCTACTAAATAATGACCCACCAGCTGATTGTGACATTTATAGCCTTAGAGTAAAGGGATTTGTGGTTTTTGATGTCACTTTGAATGATAGAAGTGGCAAATTGACGTATCGGCTCAAATAAGCAATCAGACTTATTATGGGCTCCAGTATAAGTTCGTCTTCCTCCATTTGAGAACAATATGTGTTCAAAAAGTAAAGAAATGCTTATATTACGCTGGGCGTACACAGTGCGATTTTCTTTTTTCACTCGGAGAAACGTACTATACCCGTTTACCTCAGCTAAGACAACTAACCCCGTGACGTCACAGATGGCGGCGCCCTTGCCCCAAAAGCTATAACAAAACATCCCCTTTTCCTTAAAATGGTTACATTAATCGTGTTTGTAATTTTCTTTATTAAAGTGTTTACTACTAAATTATTGCTTCATTTCCACTTTAAAGGTGCCGTATGTAATTTTTTTACTCTACTTCACACACTCGTTTCTCTGAAAAACTCTTCTACAGCCAGTTATTTCACTTTGAAATGTGTGTTTCCAGGCTGGAATGTGTGTTATTGTTTTGGTCTGTGATACTGCATGTTTTCATTGTCTATTGCGCTCGTTCCTGTTGCAGTGAGCCGTGTCGAGTCTGAGGAGGCGGGAGAAACGACGATCTCTGATATTTTGAATTTGGACTGCAGTTCCTATTTCCACCACTAGTCATTCTTACAGACTACACCTTTAAAGGGACCACCAAAAAAAAGTGAAACCGAAAATTGTATTCATCATTTCTCGTCCCATGGAGAGGTCAGGAGTCTCTAAAGCCATGCGTGTCCGCGCTCACCTCCTAGCCAGGCGGTGCAGTTGGGTTTAGCGGGCGGGCTGTGGATTCGGAAGCTCTTGGTCGCGAGAGCATCATGGTACTTGGGTTTCTCCACCAGCGAGCGGATCTCAGCCAGGAGTCGGTGCAGGAATCCGGGAAGCATGGCCGTACCACCGATGATCACCAAGTTCTCTGACAGAACCTTGCGAGTGTCGATGGGACACTAGTGTGGTACAAACGAAACACAAATAAACAAGGTGAATGCTGGGAAAAGTGAGAATTGCAAAGAGGCAGGGTGATTACTAGGGTGTTGCTTTGGGATTATACACACACTACCAGTCAAAGGTTTTGGATCGGTACGATTTTTAATGTTTTTAAAAGAAGTCTCTTCTGCTCACCAAGGCTGCAGTAATATTGTTTAAAATAACAGTTTTCTATTTTAATATATTTTAAAATGCATTTTATTCCTGTGATAAAAGCTGAATTGTCAGCATCATTACTCCAGTCTTCAGTGTCACATGATCCTTCAGAAATCACTCTAATATGATGATTTGATGATCAAGAAACATTTATGATTATTATCAGTGTTAAAAACAGTTGTGTACAATTTTTTTTCAGGATTCTTTGATGAATAGAAAGTTCAAAAGAACAGCATTTATTTGAAATAGAATCTTTTGTAACATTATAAATGTCTTTACTGTCACTTTTGATCAGTTTATTTCATCCTTGATGAAAATCCAGGGGGGAAAAATGCAAATAACTGTTTTCAACATTGATAATAATCATAAATGTTTCTTGAGCATCAAATCATCATATTAGAGTGATTTCTGAAGGATCATGTGACACTGAAGACTGGAGTAATGATGCTGAAAATTCAGCTTTGATCACAGGAATAAATTACACTTTACTATATATTCACATAGAAAACAGCTGATTTACATTTTAATAATTCACTGTTTTTACTGTATTTTTGTTGTTGTTATTGTTGTTTTAATCAAATAAATGCAGCCTTGGTGAGCAGAAGAGACTTTTAAAAACATTAAAAATTTTACCAATCCAAAACTTTTGACTGGTAGTGTAAATAAACAAGTAATGCATATGGTTTTAGCTATAAACAAACTAAACAATTAACGATGCACCGAAATTTGGGGCAATGAATTTTTTTGACCAAAATCGTTGATGTTTACAGTTTTTCTCAGTGGCTTTGGGACATTTCTCAGATCACAACTGAAATTCTCAAAACTACTTGTTCAACCTCCACATAATCTAGTCACTTGTGCACATCATGACAGCAATTTCTCATCATTTTGCACAAGTAAATAAACAAGGTGAATGTTTATATGTTTATGTGAATGTCACATTTACCTCAGAAAGCCTTTCAGTGTCCATAAACTCCATAGAAAAATAACTCTAGAGAGGACCGTTCTGATACAGACATGCACTAGATTACATATATTTTTCTTTAATCTGTTGTCTTCATTATTTAATGTATGTTTGGTCACACTTTATTTTAAGGTGTCATTGTTACAGTGTAATTATATATTTAAGTACTGAGTAATATTATTTAACAACATGTACTCACTATAGGGTTAGGGTTTGGTTAAGGGTTAGTTGCATGTAATTATGCATAATTTACTGTTATTACTACGGTAAGTAAATGCAACATTTATAACAAGTACACTGTAAAATAAAGTGTTACCGTACGTTTGAATAAAACCGTCATGTTATTACAGCCATCGTTTAAATGTTTATATTTCAACAACGAATTGGAGTAGAAACAATTACATCACGAAAAGTTTCATTATGTGTAATTTAAACGTTAATAAAGCAACTCAGTTTGATTAATTTTCAGTTTTTAGCTAAATAAAAACTTTCAGTTTCAGTAAAAAATTAATTTCAGTGCATCACTACAAACAATCGACATACGATGTTTCAATTGTACTTGTCATTAGAAGGAACTTTTCTTTAGGACTTTTTCTCCCATTCATCCGACTTGCCATTCGCTTCAGGGACTTTTCCAAGAGTTTGCCACGACACACAACAGGCTGATCTAAAGATCTCACATGTTATACCTTAACCAGAGTGTCCAGCATTAGCGTGGCGATGGACTTCTCCTCATTATCCTGCTCGAACAGCATCTCAGCCACAGAGTCTCTGGAAAACCGGCAGAATGTGGGTCAGATTAACAAACAATAACCGAGAGCGTCCCGGATAACAGGACAGAGCTCGGAGACAATGGTGAGAACGTGTCATTTCACTTGCAGCTCATTGATCTCAGCTCAAATATGTGACCTTGAGGGATTTGAATTGGGGGGGAAAAGCAGATCATCGCATCTGGTTAGAAGGTTTTTACCTGATGAAACCCTTGACATGCAGAATCTTCTGCCCATCCAGTGGATATTCCACGTCTGGAGGAGGAGCCGGTCTCTGGCGGACCAATGAGAACCAAGTGTGAGTATTCTGACGTCTAATAATTCCACTTCCATTCTTACATTGAGAACGCAAATCAGGTCAAACAAGCAGGACAGTCAAAGTTAAAGTATCAACTTGTGTGACGCTTTAATAACTGACTTGATAAAACATATATAATTCATTTTTAATTAAATTTAATCCTGAATGTTTCTGTATTTATTCCTTCATTTATTTTTTTGTATTTAAAAATACATTTTTATATATATATATATATAAAATAATGTATGCATTCTTTCATTTCTATATTTATTTATAGAGGAGAAGAAAGTGAATGTATATATATAATGTAACTTGTGTGATTAATACACCATATGTTATTGGTAAATGATGGAGAAAAAAATATTTATAAAAAATATCAAATAAAGACGGGACATTTCACAAAAGTATTATTGTTTTAGTTTGATAAGGGATTTTATGTTTTGCTAAAAATCTTATCTTGATTTATTTATTCATCTTTAAACAATCATGGCAAGCACGACTGCAGACCCAAACCTGCAGAAATTAAATAAAGAAATAACTGACTCAATAAAACAAATCAAATTCATTTTTAAAATTAAATTTAATACTGAATGTATCTGTATTTTTTTTCCAAAATGTATTTTAAAATTATTTTTTATTATTTTTAACTTAATAAATAATATATATATTTATATATTAATTTAAACATTCTTTCATTTCTATATTTATTTATAGAGAAGAACGTGAATAACAAAAGTCCCACAATTAACAAACTATATAAAACATTTAAGATTAAATACATGACAAAATTGCAAAAAAAACGTTCAGCTGAATCTTTTTTTAATACATCAGTTAAACAATAAAATAAGTATAAAATCTTGTCTATTTACATTAAAAAGTCCTTAGTTTGACAAGAAAGCATGATGGAGGTTGTGTTGAAGAGTGAATGTTTGAGAGTATGTTTGCTAATATTTATATCAGTTACACGTGTAAATCGACTGACGGTTTTAACAGTAAGAGTTTAAAGCGTGTTCTCTGACCTCAGCTGATCCATCCATGTTGAACTTGGCCTCCTGGATCTTCATTCCTCTCTGCAGGTCACTGACAAAACACGTACGCACTAAACAGACAAGACAACAACACGGTTACTCCTTAAAGTCAACATAACACAGTGTTTGAAACCCATTTTACTTTACATATTTCTGAGGGAAACTGCATTTACGAGAATAAGTGTAATGCAGGTCTTGATTTTATGCATGGGTAATGTTAGTGAAAAGCATCTCTATATGACAAACCTTTGATATCCTCCACTACATCTTCTGGAATAGTGCCTGCAACAAACACCAACAGATAATCAGACAGAAAACCAGAACAAACACGGTATTAACCTTATAAAGCTACTGGATCATATTTCATAGGCCTCTAAATGATCAAAACTTGCTGTCACACTCAATCTCCTCAGTCCTTCTGTCTCTGATTGATAGTTTAGACTCTTTCATCAAGTAAAAGTCTTTTAGTGTAATTGTACAAACGTCCTTCCTCAGCTCGTGCTTCACGAGTCTTTCTGTGTCAAATCTGCACTGATTTTATCAAGTAAACACAAGAATAACTTGAACTGTGCTGTCCTTTAGACAAGTAAACCGGTCATTCACTTTATCTGGAAAAAATTATATTTTTTGTGATGTAAATATAATTTATTCTGAAGCAATATTCCCATCAGTGTTCTATCAGCTTTGACATTTAAATCTGCTTATTTGTGATATAGTGTACATTACATAAGTGTAATTATATACAGTCAAACCAAAATGTATTCAGACACCTTCAACATTTCTCACTTTATCACAGTTTATTCGCTACAGTTTAGAAAATGGTGATAAAATATGAGTTATGAACTCAGTTGATATTTGACTGGTTTTGTCCGTCCTTCTGTTAGACTGTCTCACACATGAATTATGTTGAATATCTGTCAGCTGTTAAATTTAACTACACAATTAGATAATACCAGTTTAGCTCAACCAATCACCAAGCAATGCTTCATTGTGTTCAGTCTGTGTGTAAAAAGAGCATTAGCAATTAAAGAAAACACACTTCAGCAGAACATGATCAGCTCAAAGTGTCTGAATCATTTTTGCTCCCAAATTTGTATACATTTTACTGGTAGTCACTGTATGAAGAATTTATGGGTATAATGTGTCACAGTTTACTTTATTTGTGTCCTGCACCCACTAGTAAAAAAATATCAAAAATTATATCTGGTGTCTAAATCATTTTTGGTTTGACTGTATACAAAATTATACACTGTACACACACGTATTATGTAAACACAAACTTTTATTTTGAATGTGATTAATCGTTGCCCAGCACTATTATAAATATAAGGTCAAAAGGTCGAGCAAGTAAAATACTCTTCCACTTGTCTCAGACCAGAGTTAATGTGGAGCCCTGTCATGCTTACAGTAACACCGGTAATATGTAACACCGCTTATAGTAACACCGCTTATATGTAACACCGCTTATATGTAACACCGCTTATATGTAACACCGCTTATAAGTAACAACGCTTATATGTAACACCGCTTATATGTAACACCGCTTATAGTAACACCGCTTATATGTAACACCGCTTATATGTAACACCGCTTATATGTAACACCGCAACACCGCTTATAAGTAACACCGCTTATATGTAACACCGCTTAGTAACACCGCTTATAGTAACACCGCTTATATGTAACACCGCTTATATGTAACACCGCTTATAAGTAACACCGCTTATATGTAACACCGCTTATAGTAACACCGCTTATAGTAACACCGCTTATATGTAACACCGCTTAAAGTAACACCGCTTATATGTAACACCGCTTATAGTAACACCGCTTATATGTAACACCGCTTATAGTAACACCGCTTATAGTAACACCGCTTATAGTAACACCGCTTATATGTAACACCGCTTATAGTAACACCGCTTATATGTAACACCGCTTATAGTAACACCGCTTATATGTAACACCGCTTAAAGTAACACCGCTTATATGTAACACCGCTTATAGTAACACCGCTTATATGTAACACCGCTTATAGTAACACCGCTTATAGTAACACCGCTTATAGTAACACCGCTTATATGTAACACCGCTTATAGTAACACCGCTTATATGTAACACTGCTTATATGTAACACCGCTTATAGTAACACCGCTTATATGTAACACTGCTTATAGTAACACTGCTTATAGTAACACTGCTTATATGTAACACTGCTTATATGTAACACTGCTTATATGTAACAACAGTGTGTCTTACTGATGACGGCGGGGTTGAGGCCGGTGCCGGAGTCGGTGTCCAGCATGCATTGCTCACTCAGCAGAGCGTGCAGCTCCCTAAAGACCACACACACAATACACACACACACACACACTGAGAACACCAGCAGCTTTATCTTACACACAGCCTTGATTCATGCCACGCTGGACTTACTTATGAATGGCTTTTCCAGCCATTGGCAGAGCCTCCCATGCGGACAGGATCGGGATGCCTTCATAGATCTAGTGCACTGTTAAAGTCATGTAACCTGATAATGATAAAACTGCTTTGAAACAATCTGTATTGTATAAAGCGCTATTGAAATAATCCTGACTTGACTTGAACAACATCACTGATGAATCATTCACAATGTGATCTGGAGTGTGTTTCCCGTACAACACCGTAACTCGCTGGTTACTTACAACAGTACGATGCATTGTTGAAGAAATCAACTAGCTAGTTACGACTGTTTCCCGAAACCATACTGTCGCAAAGTGGTCGTCCAACCACGTTGGTTAATGTAATAACTACTTTTAATGAATCTGATTGAGATCGAATTAATGCTAGATGTTTTGCTATAAACTACAGACATGCATCTGAGGACTATTTAAAAAAAATTCTCAGTTATTTTGCTTTATTTCCAGATTCAATCATAGACTCGTTCTCACACTAGAGCTCGTTCACACATGCGCACTCTTCAAAAACTGCACTTTAAATCTCTCGACAAACTAAAAGACGTAAATTACATTTGTATGTATTCTAAATAAAAGATATAGATTGGACTGAATGTCATCCTGCTTATTTTGCTAAAGATCAGGATTTATTGAGTCCACACGTCATGCAATCTAGAAACTGCTTCTAACCACAGGTCGAGAGCGTTGTTCAAACACACAACTTTGCGATGCTGTTTGCGAATGTTCGTTGGAACGATGGTTTCGGGAAACACACCCCAGGATGACAGTAAACAGAGTCAAAGAAGTTTCAAAGCGTATTTGCTGTCAAAGGATCCTGGTAAGACCAGCGTCTCAGTGTATCCACAATCCATGACGAGAGCCGACTGGATTCCCAGAGACATGAGAGACATCAGGTGACCGGGAGCAAACAGGACCGACGGGACCTGCAATACAGACAAGTTTCAAGTTTGTTTTTATTTATATAGCACATTTATTCCTGTGATCAAAGCTGGATTTTCAGCATCATTACTCCAGTCTTCAGCGTCACATGATCCTTCAGAAATCATTCTAATATGATGATTTGATGCTCAAGAAACATTTATGATGATTATCAAAGTTGAAAACAGTCATATGTTTGTGGAAACGCTCAAATTTTATTTTTCAGGATTCTTTGATGAATAGAAAGTTTAAAAGAACAGCATTTACTTCACGTTAACAGTGATTATCACAGAATCTGTGTTCTCTAAGTTTTAACTGGGTGTGGAATCCCAGATCAGAGACTGAACAATCTGTTTTGAGTTTCATAATGCGAATCTGTACGTCAGACTGATTCGTTTGTTCGATACGAATCACCTGATCTTTTGATTTGAGTTCAGCAAGTTGCAGCTAAATCCACAGTGGAACGTTGATGAAAACAGAAACTGCTGCGAGCCGAGGATGACTTTACCTCGAAGTGCTTGAAGAAGACTCTGGAGAGCGTCTCTCTGAAGTGTGAGGGGCAGAGGAGGGATTCGATGATGACCACGCGCCGGTCTCGAGGGTTCACCAGCAGATGCCTGAGGAGAAACAGCATCATGTGTTCAGATCATGAGCGAGGAATACACTGAGCATAACTCAGGGCTCCAGAACAACATTTGAGGGCAGTAGCAACACAACAGTGCCACTAAGTTGACTAGATTTGGCAGCTCTGGGGGGATTTTTAATCATAAAGTTTATTCAATTATAAAACTACTATTGTTTTGCATTAATAAGCGTGGTTACTAATAATATTACTTGTTTGTTTATTGGAAATTTGACAGTAAAGCACTAAGCTTTAAATTAACTTTTATTAACAACAGTGTTGTGCAAAAAAATCATTTTATAGGGAAAATTTAAATATACTCCTATTAATTGTGCCGTTGTTTTTCTATAGTGTCAGCCTGGACTGACCGACAGCTTCCGCGATTATAAAAGGAGCGCTTTTTATTTGATTTCTGTGTAATTCAGTCACAATTTGAAGAAAAGTTTTTGTAATTTATTGTAGACTTTGTAATTTCCTACTTTTTTCTCCATATATTAGGGAGTGGAAAAGGCTAACATAAGTCAATAAGTGCGCCTATGCCGCCATCTTCCGATTAGTCTTTTTTTTTAAAGTCCCCCTGTAGTCAATAATTGTATTCCGTAAAACTCATCGTTGATCACCAGAATTACACATTTAAGAGTTTTTTCCTTGGAAAAAAATTATTTATGCCTTAAAATATCTTAAATGTAACTCGACACCCTTGCCTCATTTAGCATACGTGGTTCTATGTATATGCAAATGAGCCCCGCCTCCACTCACTGGTTGACGATCACACGTTGATCTGATTGGTTACAAGGTAGTTTGTGACGTCAGAAACACCAGCGATTTCAAAGCGTGTTTTTGAGACTGTCTTTGGTTCACTGCAGTTTTAAGGAGGAAATACTCAGCAATGGTGTCGACTTATGAATTTACACATGGTTTGTCTTAAAGCATATTAAAAACACCACATAGACACATAAACAACATTAAAAGCTTGATTTACACCAGAGGAGGACTTTAAATAAAATTATTTGTTTGCCACAAAGTTTTAGTTTTCCTGCATCTTTAGACTTTTAGTTTTTTTTTAAATCATCACATTAAAAATAACATTAAAATTGGATAATATTTAAGGCTTTGAAGAGCTGGATAAAAGTATGAAGTGAAGCACTTGAAAGCCCTTGGAAAGTGGAAAGGTTGCATGAACCCTGAGATGAATAATGAAAAAAAAACATTCTGCCACAATACCATGGTTACAGTTATCGTTTCTACATTAAATCAATGGTGAATGCTGGTGATTTGTGGAGTGAAAACTTTAAAGGAGCTGTATGTAAGAAATGTATTTCAATTAATCATAAAATGGCCCTGATATGTCACTAGACATTAAGAAATCATGTTCATTTCAAATACTTATATCACTGACAACAGTAGTACGGCCAGGATATTGTCATTTAAAAAGTGAAGTTGCAGCCCTCAACTGATGTTGATGTTGTCATCTTGTGTTTTGGCCTGAAGCGCCACCCTCCACCTATCTACCAATCACGAAGTCAGTTGTGTTTCAGCATTCGGGTTGCCAGCTCTGCTCTAGTTACCACAGCTGCAGCTACAAACGTTCCTGCTGGATCCTGCAGCCTAACTGGCAACCTCGAGTCAGGGGGGGGGGGGGAGGGGATACACCGCTCTACAGTAATTTGAAAGTAATTGCAGTACGAGTTTTGGCCACAATCTTACATACGGCTCCTTTAACTTGATCCTTCATGACTCAAGTGTTTTTCCTGATTTCCCAAGTCATATGCAACATAAAAGGCAGCTCTTATCCGTGGGGAACGTGGTGGTGGCACCAGTGCGACCTCAAACTAAATTTAGTCAAACCGGCAAGAAAAAAGATTGCAAAATGCAACCATTTGGTCCCTGATGACTGACTCTCGTACCTGAAGTACAGCAGGTGGACAAACTCCTTCAGGATGGTGTACAGCTCCTCAGTGTTGATGTTGTACTGAACGACTCGAACAGCCTGGAGACACGATCATTTAAAGGCGCATGAAATTGGAATATTGCATTGTTATATGTTAATATGGGTGCACATCATTATTGTTTTAATAATCTTGAATCAGAATAAGTTCCAATTGCAGCTTCTCTGATGACGAGGGCGGGGCAACCTGTCACTCACATGAGATCAGTCAATAGCAAACCACAACCATCCAATCAATTCCCACAGAGACAATCAAGCCCCGCCCACATTTGTTCTTGTTCGAGAAGCGTTTCGGCTCACACAATAGGCAGGAAAGGTGCATAACGTCCCTTTCATGCTGACTTTGACATAGAATATTATATTACTGTTTAAAGCATTTGTTACAGCAAATGTTGTCTGGTAAATATGATTATGTTTATTGATTATGATTATAAATAGAGATTATGAGACCTCTTGAGATCCAGGGTGTTTAATTTCACTGGGAATGATGAATCTCGGCCCAGTCTCGCCAGCAAAGCCACATCTACACATTACAAACACAAGAGAACAAAACCAGATCAGCACAAACACATATTTCAGTGTGTCTCATATGTGATGAAGTTTGCGTCATTGATTCTGTATACCATAATACTTTTGTTAGTGATTAATGATCATTAATTTAATAATGCACTGATGAATCGGGACGTGTAACTCATGCAGGTCTCATATCGTATAATTTGACTAAAACATCGACTTTATTTACATTCTATGAACGCGACGCACTAATAATAACAGTCACTTACTTTGTGTACGCCGCTCCTAAATCAATGACTACGGCTGTCTTCTCCCCTCCACTGCCCAGGCCTTCAAACAAGGGCATTTTATCAATAAAAATAATTTATCAACAGGGAAAAAAAGAGATTAATATTGTGTAAACACAACGCTGACACTCATAGCATCAGAGAGAAGGGCGGGGTCCTTCGCAATGGCTGCCTTGCATTCGCCTGAATAAAAATATTGTCGGCAACAGTAAATAATCCAAATAATCGAACACGCAAACATTTTCTACACGTTTACATGATCAATCTGTTGTACAATTTTTATGTAGGCCAACATATGTATGTGTTTAATGAAAAGCGTTCTGCATGAAGTATATCCACTGATCTGAGATCAGTTCTTCACAGTTTACTGTACGTTTGAATGCGTGGGATTTGGGCGGGTGAAGCTGAACCCAGATCAGCTCTCCGTGGACACTTTGAGCCAAGGCGCCTTCAGAAATTAATATGACGAATCACTACCTTTAAAGGGATAATTCACCCAAAAGTGAAAATTCTGTCATCATTTAAACACCCTCAAGTTGTTCCAAACCTGTATGAGTTTATTTGTTTTGCTGATCACAATGGAAGATATTTTGAAGAATGTTTGTATTGTAACCAAACAGTTTTGCTGCACCATTTTATGGAAGCTTGTTTCTGCCCCCAAAGAATAAAAGATAATTGCAACTTTTTATCTTTTTAGTTTACATCTCGCAATTCTGACTTTATTTCTCAGAATTGCGTGTTATAAAGTCAGAATTGCAACCCTGCTGAAAAATCCAGCTAAAACCAGCCTAAGCTGGTTGGCTGGTTTTAGCTGGTTTAAGCTGGAAGTAGCTGGTTTTAGCTGGTCTCCCAGCCTGGCTTAGCTGGTTTTAGCTGGTCTCCCAGCCTGGCCTAGCTGGCCTAGCTGGTCTCCCAGCCTGGCTTAGCTGGTTTTAGCTGGTCTCCCAGCCTGGCCTAGCTGGTCAAGCTGGTCTCCCAGCCTGGCTTTGCTGGTTTTAGCTGGTCTCCCAGCCTGGCCTAGCTGGTCAAGCTGGTCTCCCAGCCTGGCTTTGCTGGTTTTAGCTGGTCTCCCAGCCTGGCCTAGCTGGTCAAGCTGGTCTCCCAGCCTGGCTTTGCTGGTTTTAGCTGGTCTCCCAGCCTGGCCTAGCTGGTCAAGCTGGTCTCCCAGCCTGGCTTTGCAGGTCAAGCTGGTCTCCCAGCCTGGCTTAGCTGGTTTTAGCTGGTCTCCCAGCCTGGCTTAGCTGGTCAAGCTGGTCTCCCAGCCTGGCTTATAGCTTATTTTAGCTGGTCTCCCAGCCTTTCCTAGCTGGTCAAGCTGGTTTCCCAGCCTGGACAATTTGGTGGTCAGCTGGTTTTAGCTGGTCTCCCAGCCTAGCCAAGCTGATGAACATCTCACAATATTATATATATATATATATATATATATATATATATATATATATATATATATATATATATATATATATATAATTATGTATAATAATAATAATAATAATAATTCACACACACACACACACACACACACGTGTACACACAATAAGTTAATATAGACGAAGTTGATTATAATATACACTAGTTAATTATTGGAACCGTCTGGAACCCAGATTTTTTGTTTGTTTGTTTGTTTGCTTGCCATTTAGTAATATAACGCAATTATTAGTATTCTAACGCAACTTATCATTATATAAATGTAAATTGAATTTTTCAAAAATAAAATAAAAAACTTTTAATACTTCTGTCACTGTCACAATTTTTTTTACTCGCCTGCCATAAACCTGGCATATTGCACATGAATGGGTCATATAACTACACAATGAGTTTTAAATTCATGATTTAATATTAATGATTTTTTTAATTCTAGATGCCCAGCAAACACAGAACGTTCCCGTAACGTTCCTATTTGGTTCCCATTTGGTTATTTTTTTGGGAACCAAATAAGAACGTTCTTGGAACGTTCTCTGTAGGTTATTTTTAGGTTTAATTTTTATAACCTAAATAGAACGTTCTGGGAACGTTCTCTTCAGGTTGTTATTTACTAACCTAAAGAGAACCTTCCCAGAACGTTTCCTGCAGGTTATTTTTAGGTTTTACTTTTATAACCTAAAGAGAACGTTCTGGGAAGGTTCCCTGCAGGTTGTTATTTAATAACCTAAAGAGAACCTTCCCAGAACGTTTCCTTGCAGGTTATTTTTAGGTTTTATTTTTATAACCTAAAGAGAACGTTCTGAGAACGTTCTCTGCAGGTTATTATTTTAATATCACTTACTATTAACAGGCAGATTACCAACTGACAACGTCGTCAGTACAAGTCCCCTAAGGTTATAAGATAACCAACAACGTTCAGATCTATTTTAAATTGTTATATATTTTAATTCTATATGTTTATTTAAATGCTGCGTGACTTTGAAGTGTTTTAATGCGCATGCGCGTGATCAAACACTGGAGCACGTGCGCCTATGCACGTGCGCTGCCGCTGCACCGTCAGATGGAAACGTCATCGACAACTGACAAACAACAAAACTCCCGTCTCTCGCTGTTGTTTTCACTGCTTTCAGGTAAGTTTAGTCAACAAAATCTCACAAATAATACACACAAACGTCCCTGACACATTTCTTACGTGTAATTGACACGCTTCTGGTGAATATTTACTTTAAAGAAATGGTTTTGTGTCTTTGAAAAAGTCCGTTAGCATCTACGCTAGCAGCTAACCGTTTTCAGAAGAGAACTTTAGGCCTAAGTTACGTTAAGTTAAGGTCTTATTTATGAAAGTTTGGGTTTTAAACACATATTTAGTGTAGATAACAGTTTTTGATAGTTTTGCTGGTGATTTGTCAATGGGAAGTAAGCTAATTTATTTAACCTAAAAGAATGCACTGTATTGTTAACTTAATCAGTGACGTCACTTACCAATATTGCTAAAATGTGATTTCAGAATAACGAGTGAAAAAATAAAACTCTACAACAAGGGGTGAGTTATTGTTTAATCATGATGATAATTCCATATGCATTTATTTCACAATATATTATCTTAAGATTTGTATATATTTATCTTTTCTGCATTTCACCTCTGTTCTAGCTTGGCTCCTTGTAATAAACCTATCCCATGTAATATTGTTGGCTCTGTGACAAATAGCATGTTATGTTCTATCTAGATCATCATGCTGTGATGGCCTGCTGCACTCCATGTCCAAGAAAATCTCCACGGCTATGAACCATATGACTAGTAAGCAAAACCACCTCAAACATACAGTGCACTGCTGTTCAAAGGTTTGGGGTCTGTATGATTTATGCTTTTGAAATAAGTCTCACATTTTAAAATCATTAACGCCAGGTTTTTTCAGTGAGATTGTCCTTGAGAAGCCTGTAGGCTAAATAATCAGCTAAATAATAGGCGACTAATACAATATTATAATGGTCATAGTTATAATAATAATTCATTTAACTATTATGATAACATGATATCCTGATGATTAGTATATTTTATTTTATTTCTTTAGGTCTGTTTTGAATTATGTTGGCCAATGAGACTGACACCATACTGTCCAACTCAAAGGTTTTTATGTGTTTATATGTTTTTTTTATTGATCAATACTGAAATTCTTTGTACTTTTAAATGCTGAATGTGGTTCAGGGGGTCGACAACTTTAGGCAGTTATTTTTCACAGATATCTTGGGCAGCTGTGGCTCATACTCTTAGCCTTTAAAAATGTTTGAATTGATATCCCCAATGCAATATCAGGGGGTAAATATATCATTAGAGTTCTTAAAGTTATGGCTTTGCTCTTGTTACCAGATGAGATATAATCCCTATTGTTTGGCCCTGTGATTCTTCAGGACAAGACCTTGATGCCATCCACAGTCAGTAGATGAAGAAGGTGAGTGTAGCCGAATTCAGTTCTCTTTCCTTTTTTTTTTAGCTTAAACGGACACGTGCACGCAAAATGAAGTCAAAATGCCCATCTTGGCGAGTTTCCTCGTAAACAGTCTTGTGTTTTAAACAGAAAGAAAATGGATGCGTGTCATTTATATTAGGTCTGCGCATTCGTCTTAAAGTGACAGCAGCCCAACGTACCTGCAGCTGTTTGTGTCGCCAATGCTGATCAAACATCAAAAGAGAAAATGACTTGTAGCTTTAGCAAAGATACATTTAATTAATTTATAGTTCTTTTATTTTTACAGTGAAGACTTATTTTACATTTTGATAATTCAATTTCTGTATCTGATAAGTTAGATTTAACTGAAAAACATAATGCACTGCTTATTTCAACTGTGTTTTTCTTCTATTGTATTTATCTATGCATGTTATCTATTGTAATTTTCTATGCAGGTTCACTCCTCTACAAAATCCCCCCAATAGAGGTTATGCGGAGCGCCCAGCGGTCGAACCGGAAGAGGTCTAAGCATTTCCGCTTTTCACTTCCGTACACATCTGCAGCGGTAGGTGATCTCTGAGTTAATTCTTAATTTTTGCTTATTATACTAAAATTCTTACTTCTGTTTTAATTAAAATGTCACGAATGCTAAAATATCAGAAAAGGGAACATCCGAACAGCAGTTTTTGTTGTGTGCCGATCTGCTCTATGTCGGGGAAAATGAGTAGTACAGAAGTACAAATAGGTTCTGTACTCATAAAGTGACGTCAACATCAGCAGTAGCATTCGCCGTCAGGCAAGTGTTATTTAAATAAACTCCTGATGTACTTACAAACTTTCCAATGCCTCGTTTAATGAGTACAGAACCTATTTGTACTACTGTAGAAGTTTGGTACCATTCTGGGCATTATTAGTGCGGTAATTTACGAGATTTAGCGCCGTTAGCGCCTGCACTAAACCATACGGCTGATATCTCTAAATAAACTCAAAATTTTTCAATATCGTGCAGCACTAATATTGAGCATATCTTAAAGTGAACCTGGAATGATAATTTGTGATACCAGATGAGATGTATGTATGATAGATTTTGAACTGTACTATTTTTTTTATTTCAGGTTTTCTGGGATCCCAGCGGAAGGCATCAAGGCATCAGATGTTGGCCTGGACAGATGTACCTGTAAACTACACCGACCTCAGTACACCTCAGTGCATTCGGCGAGAGTGAGGGCGGAGCGTTGATTACTTCCTGCTCACTACTGCGCAGGTCTGGTCCCGAGATCGCTACTGCGCAAACTCAAGCCCCAAGATGTCAGCGCCATATCGGGCTTCAGTTCTCATCAATGGAAGAGAGCGAAGGGGCGTCGTCCATCTTTTTTTACAGTCTATGGCTGAAACACAGCAACTAATCCCAAAGAATTTACAACGTTTTTAATGCAATATTTTGCTCATTATAATGTATGTATATATGGCAGTCCCAATCATAGTTATTAATGTTCTGCATTGAAGCTAATGATCATCACATATTTAGACTTTTAATTCGAAATCAAAGCTACAGCTAACACTGTCTGTAAAAGACAGACTTACAATCGGTTAAATGTACTGTTATGTTGATGAAATATTGAAAAAAATCAACTTTAGAAAACATGGGTGGTGATGAAGTAAAAAGATCCAGCACATTTAGATGGTACAAACTTTTGAACTGACTGTATGCATATTCCACACAGCCTCATTTTTGATTCACTTGGAATTAAATATGGCATCTACCCAGACTAAAGTTGCTTGACACGTGCTGAAAGGTTCCACACAAATTGTTAAGATCTCACTGAAATGACTAGATATCTTTGTAGGAAAAAAAATACAGCTTCTTATTTGTAATATTGAGATCTTTAAAAAAAATGCAGCTCTGATGTGGTAGCCAAAGTAGGAGTAACGTCACAACATTTATAGCTACCAACTGGAATATATTCTGTATAAGTTTATTTTTTCTGTAGAACATAAAAGAAGATATTTTGAAGAGTGTTTTTTTTCATACAATTGAAGCTCATTTATGTTTTGTCTTGAAGATCCACATACAAACACTTTAAAGAGCAGAAGTGTGTCAGGAAAGGAGTGTCCCACGAATAAACACTCTGCAAAGCCTCCCCTGACACCATCCAAGCTGCAAGTTTTGAGAGGTAATCTGTTCATTCATTCATTCATATACTTTATGTAGCCGTAGCCAATTTAGTAAAACGGTTTTACATTAGTTGATTACCTTTCTAAGTTTTACTAGTTGAAAAGTGACAAATTAATAATCTAAATTATTTATCTTTCAAGTCTGCTTCAGTGACTGGCTCAAACAAAAAGAACCCGAAAGAGGAGAAAGAAGCGGGAGAAGCAAGTGGGGTATTACATATCCCAAAAAATACAAGATGTCATAAAAAAAGAAAAGAAAAATGTAATGTAAAATGTATCTCTATAATTCTGTTATTGTTCTCCTTTAGTTACTATTATAGTTTAGCATTTTAATCATTTCAATTAATCATTTTGTACATTACTGTTAGCATATCAATGGGTTGTTTTAAGGGGCTGCAATATCAAATAAAAGGAATTTGTTTGAATTGTTGCCTGTGCTCCTGAAAATTATTTTACAGGGGTGCAAACAGCGCGCTTTTCGGCGCCTCCCGCTTTTTTCACGTCAGTTTGGGTGACTTGTGTGAATCGTGCAGATCCTAAGAGTTTTTTTTTAAGGGGGGGGGGGGGGGGGTCTGATTATAATTTAACCAACAGTAATTCTGGATTGCGTCCACCAACAAGTAAATAGGAAATAAGCGAATCAGAACACTGCGCGCCAAACCAGCAGTATGTGCGCAAGCGTGAACCACTAGTGTTTCTGTCTCACTCTGGATCTGCCACTGCATCACATTTCTCTCTGCGTGGCGTGGAGTGTCCGTTTTTATGTCGGCTCTCATGTTAACTGGTTAGAGCTTGTGTTAGAGCACAATGCCTGCGTGACACACACACTTCTCGAGCCGCGCCGAAACCGCGTGCTAGAAATAGAACCGCAACCGACGCCTATTTTTCACGCGACACGCAAGAGTGTTGGAAGTTTTCAGACAAAGTAGAAGGCGCAAATACATATTAATGAATTACATTTTGATGCTTGAAAGTCTCTCGGTTTTGACAAATGCATATATAATTGTAATTTAAAAAATAGGCCTAATTATCGATTTTCAAATATTGCCCCTGTCAATAGGCCTACAGAACGAAATATTCTGTAGCCTATTTTGCCGTCAATACTGCCGACGTTGTCTTTGCTGTATCAGGCTATATATATTATGTTTAACATCCAAATGTAGATGGTCTGTCGGCGCACAGAGCCACGCAGTCGCAGACAGCACGTGAAGTTCGTGAACACCGAATTCCCTTTTCTTTCTTATCTATTTGTGTTTGAACAGACATGTGCACGAAAAAATAAGCCAGTGTCCGTCTCAACGAGTTTCCCCGTAAACGCAGTCAAAATAAAACGGATGCGTGTCATTACCGGTATTAGATACGTGCATTCGTCTTAAAGGGACAGCACCCAATATACCTGCAGCTGTTTGTGTCACCAAAGTTAATCAAACAACAAAAGAGAAAGAGCTTAATCACGTTTTGTCAAAAGATAAACTGTATTAATACTTAATACAGTTAATTTACCTGAAAAACATAAAGTACTGCTTTATTTCTCGTGTATTTGTGTTTTATTGTATTTATATTTTGTTTATTAGTTTCTATGCAGATGCACTAGGCCTACCCTACACAATTACCCCAATCATCCTAGAATTATTAATTCTTTACAAAAAGAGCTATTCAAATCATCAGGTGAAATTGTTTTCAGGAAGTAGCAGTAAAGCAAGAAGAAGAAGTGCAAGATAGTTTTTCTAAATTTCATTTGACTCTATGTGCCTATAGGGGTGGGTTGGGGATGGTGGCAATGTAGTATCTTGATATTTGCCGCGGGACGAGGGCTTCGATTACCTCTCTCTTTTTTGACCATACATGTGTTTGCACCCCTGATTTTAAGTATACTTGGAATTGTTTACATTATTTGTCACAACACCCAGTGGCAGGAAAAATAGAGAAGACAGACATAGTCAGCCAGTCTGACCAGCTAAAAACAGCCTAACCAGCTAAGCCCAACAATGACCAGCTAAAACCAGCTAAGCCCAACAATGACCAGCTAAAACCAGCTAAGCCCAACAATGACCAGCTAAGACCAGCCTGACCAGCTAAAACCAGCTAAGACCAGCCTGACCAGCTAAAACCAGCTAAGCCCAAAAATGACCAGCCTGGCCAGCTAAAACCAGCTAAGCCCAACAATGACCAGCTAAAACCAGCTAAGACCAGCTAAAACCAGCTAAGCCCAACAATGACCAGCCTGACCAGCTAAAACCAGCTAAGCCCAACAATGACCAGCTAAGACCAGCCAGGCTGACCAGCTAAAACCAGCCTGACCAGCTAAGACCAGCCTGACCAGCTAAGACCAGCCAGGCTGACCAGCTTAGACCAGCCTGACCAGCTAAAAAAGTGTTCAAAACCCCTCTAAAACCAGCCTGATAAACCAGCTATGACCAGGCTGGGAGACCAGCCAAAACCAGCCTGACCAGCTTAGGCTGGTTTTAGCTGGATTTTTCAGCAGGGAAGATAAACTCACAACTGCGAGAAATAAACTCATATCATGGAATAGTTCATATCATGGAATTCTGACTTTATAACACCCAATTGCATGTTATAAAGTCAGACTTGTGAGATATAAACATGCAAATTCTGAGAAAAAAGTCAGAATTGCGAGTTTATTGCACATTTATATCTCACAATTCTGACTTTATAACACGCAATTGCGACTTTATATCACGCAATTCAGAATTGTGAGATCTAAACTCGGAATTGTGGAAAAAAAGTCAGAATTGTGAGATAAAAAGTCGCAATTACCTTTTTTATTGTTTATTCTGTGGCGGAAACAAGCTTCCATACCATTGACTTCCATAGTGTGGAGGGGAAAAAATACCATGGAAGTCAATGGTGCCCAAAAAACGGTTTGGTTACAAACATTCTTCAAAATATTTTGAGGGTGATTAAATGATTGGGCGATCTATCCCTTTAAAGCTTTAGCAAAAGTTTCTAGATATCCTTATTCAATTGATTCCATTTTTATTTTATTTAATCGAAAATAGCCTACTACATTTTTGTACATATGCTATTTGGAATTAGCATTGTAGATGTTTTTGTTGCATGCATGCTTGTACTAATGCAAATAAAGTTCTTTTTTGAGGGGGAAAAACATGTAAAATAGATGTATCATTAAACAAATACTTGCCCATAGGCTATTTAAAGGTGCAGTATGTAATTTTTAGTGGCATCTAGTGGTGAGGTTGCGAATTACACCCAACAGAAGTTACCATAGACAGTATATAAGTTTCAACGGAGAAAAGTGAAGCAAATTAGAAGCACTCACTTCCTGATGGCTGAGCGTACTGCGCAGACTCAAACTGAGCTTGACGACGTAGATGTGACGTGAGCAACCCGTCTGTCTTCTAGTAGCTGTGCCAAGAGAAATCTGAATCATTCCCTTCCGAAACTTGCAGAAACGGAGAGTGTGAGTAGGAGCTGTCCATGAGCTGGAGCAGGAGCAACTTTATGACTCTCTATGGGCTTCTCCCTTGACTTTATCGGACTTTATGCCTCCACGTCCCCCCCGATTGACTGCGAGCTTCTCCTCTTGTCTATATGGTAATTTCCAGAGAGTCGCATGGTTATGACGCAATCGTTAGCCTATTTTTACAAAAACTGCTTCTACGGGGCCATAACGTAAGATACAAGGTAAAGGAGCCTTTTATACATTGTCATGTTTCTTTAGAAATAAACAATGGACAAATAGAGTCTTAAAACGCCTCAGATGTAAAGTTATTCGTTGTCAAAGTGACGGCCCCGGGGGTGGTACGGAATTCGAGCGCTGGATTGACCCCCTGGAAGTTACGGTGGCTGACAGGAAGTGATGTCATCGTCTGAGACAGCAGAGAGTAGCCAGTTAAGCAATGAGGTTTCTTTACAAAGAAGATAAATTAAGAAATTAGGTTTACTTAATCATTCAGTAAAACGATATGTTATTGCGAATATTATTGTTACTTTATATTATTGTCATCATTGTGTCAGTGTTTTATTCGCTGACTTAAGCTAGCTTCTTTGCACGAAGAACAACATAGTGATGAAACGCGTTTGTCCGTTTAGGGCCACTGTAGAAACATGTCGCTGTAAGGGGACCCGCGGTGTGTGTAGAGAGAAATGCCTCTTTCTAAGCTAATAAAAACATAACGGTTCATTATGTAAGGTCTTGATACACCACTGAAAACATAGTTATGTATGTAATATTGCATTTCTGTCAACAGATCCTCCTAAATATTACACAATGCACCTTTAAAAAATAACTAGAGCGTTAATTATTGAAGTTTCCCGCGCTGTCAGTGAGCTGGCTTTAGTCGACTGCGCAGATGCAGACGAGATTCAGATTCAGAGGAAACTTCAGTGTGGCATGAGCTGACGCAGACGGAGGAATAACGGCAACGAGCGCTTATAATGCCTCTTAAGAGCGGGAACGGGTGACTGGAACACTGCGCGTGCACTGGACATGAGCCTGATCCGCGTTCACACACAGCAGGTGAGGATCTGCGTCATTACTGTGATGATGTGCCATTGTGTTTGTTTACTTCATATTAAAGTTGTCCAGAAGAGCAGTCAGTGTTCGCATGCTGTAATGCACGTGACGCGGTAGAACCAGAATCTGACCATTGCGCATTCACATATGGAGAGAAATTACGCAGCATATTATAATAGTGCCCGACTCAGACATATGAGGTGTTCAGTGACAGAGACAATGTAATGCATTAATGCATGCAATTACAGTACGCATGTTATAGCATATTATATACATTCACGCATTTGATTTATGATCAATAAACATAACTGCATGGAAACCTAATGGATGATACAGTAGGACGCATTGTCTCCGTGCTATTTTTAGACACTGGCAGAGAATTGCAGTAGTGTGTGTGTGTGTGTGTGTGTCAAGTTACTGCTGCAGAAAGAGCGAGGAAATGTAGACCAGGACAAAATGGGTGGTTAAACTAGCAGCACAAAACAATAAAATCTTGAATATACATCCAACAATTCTAGAGATTAATATGGTTTTTGTTGTTTATTACAGCCAATGCTGATCATTTTTAAGTGTGATATACCAGAACCAATGTTTAATAATATTTTCTTCTTTAATACAATACATAAATAATCATTGGAATACGTCAGTAAAACATATGCATTATGAATGCATTAAATTTGAATAATTTATTTTAGCATAAATGGATGCAATTAAAACAATTTGAGCAAACTGCACATTAATTATTCGCCTGTAAATTCTATTCTTCATAAAAGCACCATTATAGACATGGCGGATTCTTTTAAAGTCTTATAAACCAATTAGGTCAACGAGTGGATCTCTGAGCTGCTGTGAGTGAGTGGAGGCGGGGCTCATTTGCATATTCATAAAACTGCGTATACTAAATGAGGCAAGGGTGTCGAGTTACATTCAAGCTATTTTAAGGCATGAAGGATTTTTTTTTTTTTTCATTTTGGTGATCAAAGATGAGTTTTAAGGGTCACAATTATTGACAACGGGGACTTTAAATAATATACCCTTAAAAATGCTTAAAAGTACCCTTAAATAGTGTCATTATTCAGATCAATGTTGATTCAGATCAGTTCAATAATGTTCAATATCTGATGAAGAAATAGTAAAGCCAATTCAGTCAGTCTGTCTAAAACCAATGCATGCCAGACTCATTCTTGTTCTAGTTTAGAAAATGGTAATAAAATATGAGTTATGAACTCAGTTGATATTTGACTGGTTTTGTCCGTCCTTCTGTTAGACTGTCTCACACATGAATTATGTTGAATATCTGTCAGCTGTTAAATTTAACTACACAATTAGATAATACCAGTTTAGCTCAGCCAATCACCAAGCAATGCTTCATGTTGTTCAGTCTGTGCGTAAAAAGAGCATTAGCAATTAAAGAAAACACACTTCAGCAAAACATGGTCAGGTCAAAGTGTCCGAATCATTTTTGCTCCCAAATTTTTATAAAAGTAGTCTCTGTATGAAGAATTTTTGGGTATGATGTGTCACAGTTTACTTTATTTTGCTATCAGGCTACATAAATGAACTATAGTGTCCTGCACACACTAGTAAAAAAATATATATATCTGGTGTCTGAATAATTTTTGGTTCGACTGTATACCGTATATGAAAATCTGTCATTTATGTCACAGCACATTGGATTCCTTCCACTTGCTCCTGTTTCTAGGAAGTGTGCTTGAGTGTTTCGGACCCGCTCACGTTTAACTTCGCCTTCGGACTCCGCGCTCGAGTGACGGATCCGCTATGTTGACTTTGCGAAGTCTCCTGTTGGTCGCGGTGTGTCTCTCCATCCGGGAGACGCTCGAGGAGTCGATGGATAAAGGAGGAGGAGATGATAAAGACACCAGGACTCACTCACTCGACTCGTTCTCCAACTCATCCTCGTTGACCATCAGCTCACAAAATCCCAAGGCAGCTCAAACGTCTGCTCCGAGAGTTACGCACGGGGAATCCGATGGGATTCACGAGGGGTTTGGCAGAGCGACGGCGAACGGAAACGAGCGAACGAGCGACACAACGGACTCTCTCCCGTGTTCTCAGACGACGTGTTCTCCGAGAACCGACACACTTCAGACTCCTTCGGACTCTCTGACCGGCGTTCCCAGCGGAGACTCGTCTGGACCGAAACTGCTGGACGCGGCCGATACCTGGACGGAACCGGTTCATCTGCGGACAGGTCAGTGATCGACACGCATTTTAACCAAGCGGAAACCTTCCGATCTCTCTCTTGAAACCAACACGGAAGTGACTTAACCCTCTGGTGCTCTACGGTCATTTTTGACCGAAAAATGATTTACTTCATCGGAATGGTACGAAACTTGGTAAAGGTTTTGGCACTTGCTGTGTGAAAAATCATGAGCATGATTCAAACAGATTAAATGGTCCTGAAAAAAAATCGTCACACTTGTGCTCCTCGCGGTCTAAAATGTGCGCATTGGAAATGAATGGAGAGGAATTTCCTCTAGTGGAAGCATTTGGTACTGCAGCCGAACACACTCTCACTGAAAGATAATTTATTGAGATATCAACCTCAAATTTGGAACACAACTTGTTTAGATTTATGGCTTTGATTTTCTCACAGTTTTTGAGTGAAACATGTTTTTGAAAAGAGATCAAACTTCAGTCTGTCGCTCTAAAGCATTCAGGATTTACCACAGTTTAAGTTTGAAATTTAATTTTCAGGTCTATGCTCAAAAAGTGAATAAATGGATTATAAATACAGCGTAAATATAATTTACTATAAAAAATCCCCTAAAAATACAAAATATTAAATAAAAAACATAATCGATCTAAAATATATTACATTCATTTAATTGAAATAAAATAATTAATTTCGGTAATTTTTGACCGACACGCGAAGAGCACCAGATTCATCAACTGGCCACTAGAGACCGGCTGCAGAAGAGACTCAATCCCATAGACCTCCATGTTAAAATGCCCAACTTTACAGCAGAATAAAACATGTTTACAGTCTGGTGCAAAAAGTGGTTTTGGTCTATACAGCTAATTTTGCCCTTCAAGACGACTGTGAGGGGGTGAATATTTTTTTAATAACTCATCCGTCTTAATTAAGCCTTAAAGCTGTGCATAATTAAGGGCGTGGCCACTTGAGTGACAGGTGGATTGCGGCTGATGTCACTACTAGCGTTTGTCTGCTGTCTGTTAGCGTCACGTCACCTCAGCTAATCCGCCTCGCTGCACATTTGCGGTAATCCGGGAGTGACGCTGCCAAGATGGCGACGGCCGGCTCCGCCCACTTTGAGCTTCAAAAACGCTCTTCAGAAACACTACGGGTGACGTCACGCACACTACGGAACGTATTTTTTTACAGTCTATGATTTTAACGTTAAACAACCCAAAGGAACAGTGTATCTGTCCATGAAGTACTTTCGTCAAAGAACAGAGCCAATAGTTGTAGTAAAAGTTCTGTTAGAGTTTAGAGTTCTGGTTCTGGGCTGAAAACATTTGCATTAGTAGAGGTTCTGAGTAGAGCAGCACTCTGAACCCCAGCGGACGCCGACGGCAGCCTAATTACGTTCTATTTTGAGTTGTACTGGAGAAAAGTGGAGCTGACTGCTAAAAGAGGCGTCTGCACGTTCATTATTAATGTTAACAGCTCTGTGTTTGATGCTCTTGGCTTTGCATTTCCCTTTTCCAGAAGAAGTGAGCGTGCTGGAGCTGGGCACCGATGCCACCATGCCATCCGAAGACCTGCCTCTGATCTTCGAGGACGTCGCATCGCCATCCGTAGTGTCCGTCACCGTGGCGCCGGCTGCCGTGACGATGGGAGACACGGAGCGAATGGTGTCCATGGATACGGAGCGAATGGTGTCCATGGATACGGTGCACAATTCCTCTGATGTCCTTATCTCAGGAACGCTGGACTGGCAGACGTCTGGAGCGAGACCCTCCGTCACAGAACCTGATGCGTCACTGGAGCGAAGTGAGAATGCTTCCAAATCATATAATAATAATAATAATAATAATATCTAGATGAGTAAAGGTTGATGGTAAAAAAAAAGCCAGGTCTGAAAGTTTAAAACAACTTTGAAGAGCTTGAAGGTTTTACTCAGAGACAGTAAAAAAATGTACTGGCATGTTTTAGCATGCTGCTAGCATGATTTAACAGATTGCTAACATGTTTTATTATATTGTTAGCATGTTGCTAACATGATTTTGCATGTGGTTATCATGATTAGCATGTTGCTAGCATTATTTAACACATTGCTAAAATGATTTTTTAACACTTTTTTAAGATGTTGCTAACATGATTTATGTTGTTAACATGATTTAACAGATTGTTAGCATGTTTTAACATGTTGCTAACATGATGTAGCACACTGCTTTCATGAATTAACATGTTGCTAACATGATTTAACACACTGCTAGTATTTTTAAGCATGTTGCTAACATGATTTAACACGGTGCTTTCATGAATTAACATGTTTCTAACGTTTTAACACATTGATAGCACGACTAAGCATGTTGCTAGCATGAATTAACATGTTGCTACATGATTTAGCACACTGCTAGTAGGAATTAACACTTTAACAGGAAATTAAACTTTGCTGGCATGAATTAACATGTAGCTAGCATGATTTAGCTTGTTGTTAGCATGTCTTAAGCTAGTTGCTAGGCTTTCCCAGTGATAGATACGTAGTGGATGTAGCTTAAATACTAATAGAGTTACTGAATTAAAGTTTTGACCCCCTCAATGTAAGTCTATAGCATTTTTAATCGTCATTTTTAGGAAAACCGTAAGTCGGATCGGTTAGAAAAGATGTAGAATAGTCAAGCCAACATAATTAAATAAAAACTAAACATTAGATTAGAAACACCTTAACATCATATCAGCTTCTACAAGATGAACGAATGTATTTTTGTAAAGCATTCTGATTGGTCCTGCAGACGATGACATCACACAGAGCTCAGTTACCCATCAGACCCTGGCGGTTGTTCACGAAGATCTGGAATCTAAAGGTTGGTGCGTGTGCGTTTAAAGCGCTAGTTTCTGACACGCTATCAGCTTCTGGCTGAGTAGCTGAACCGACATCTCTGTCTTACAGATGAGCCTGATGAAGACGAGGAGGAGGAGTCTGAGGAGGAGAGTGAAGAGGACCTGATGGAGAGCACCCTGGCTCCACACACGCGGCCGCCCTACAGCCTGATCCCCCCTCCCCCCGTCTGGGTGCAGCGGAACCAGGGCCTCGGTGAGAACACACACACAGCCATGCTAGCATGAGTCTCGTCAGGAGCTTCACTACTAACGTTCTGTGTTTGCTGTGTGCAGTGCGGAGCTGGGTGGAGCTGATCCGAGAGAAGGTGCGCATATTCACACTAGTTCATGTTTCTGAAAGAGTCTATTCTACTCACCTTGATCGAAAATACAGTTAAAACAGTGAAATATTATTACAATTTAAAATAGCTGTTTCTATATGAATTTATAGAATAGTGTAATTTCCTGTTAATTCATGTTAACAGCGTGCTAAAAGATGCTAGCTACATGCTAATTCATGTTAGCAATGTGTTAAAACATGCTAGCTACATGTTAATTCATGTTGGCAACGTGTTAAAACATGTTAACAACATGCAAATTAATTTTAATTTATGTTAACAGTGTGCTAAAACACATCAACATCCTAATTCAAGCTAGCAATGTTTTAAAACATGCTATCAACATGCTAATTCATGTTAACAGTGTGTTAAAACATGATAGCTACATGCTGATTCATACTAGCAACATGTTAAAAAATGTTAACAATATGCTAATTCATTCTGAGCAATGTTAACAATGTTGCTAAAACATGCTAGCAACATGCTAATTCATGTTAGAAACATACTAATTCATGCTAGCAATGTGTTAAAGCATGTCAGCTAAATGTTAATTCATGTTATCAATGTTTTAACAATATGCTATGTTAACAACATGCTAATTCATACTAACAATGTGTTAAAACATGCCAACAATATGTTAGCAATATGCTAATTCAATATGATTCATGTTAACAACATGTTAACAAACATGCTTATTCATGCTAGAAACATACTAATTCATGCTAGCAAAGTGCTAAAAATGTTTATTCATGTTAGAAACATGGTAAAACATGCTGGCAATATGCAATTCATGTTAGCAACAAGATAATTCATGTAAGCAATGTGCTAAAACATGGTAGCAACATGTTTAGTAATGCTAGCAAACATGTCAACAATGTTATTTCATTCTAATTATGCTAACAACATGGTAAAACATGATAACAATATTAAGTAATTGTATTTCATGCTAGCAATGTGTTAAAACATGCTAGCAACATGGTAAAACATAATATTAAGTAATTGTAATTCATGCTATCAATGTGTTTAAACATGTTTGCAACATGCTAATTCATGCTAGTAAAATGTTAAAACATGTTAGCAATATGCTAATTCATGCACGCAACATGCTAAAACATGTTAATGCATGATAGCAAAAGGTAAAATGCTAGTGACACTAAAATTTGTTAATTTATGTTGACAATGTATTAAAACAAGCTAACAATATGCTAATTCATTCTAATTTGTGCTAGCAGTGTGTTTAAACATTTTAGCAACATGCTAATTCATACTAACAATGTGTTAAAACATGCTAACAATATGTTAGTAATATGCTTATTGATTATGATTCATGTTAACAACACGCTTATTGTAATGCTAGTAACATACTTATTCATACTAGCAACATTTTAAAACATGCTGGCAATGTGCTAATTTATGGTAGCAACAAGATAATTCATGTTAACAATGTGCTAAAACATGGTAGCAACATTCTAATGCATACATGCAACGTGCTAAAACTTGTTAATTCATGTTAGCAATATGTTAAAACATGTTAACAATATGTTAATTCATTCTAATTTGTGCTTGCAATGTGTTAAAACATGTTAATTTATACTAGCAATGTGTTAAAAACAGCTAAAAACATGCTAATTCATGTAAGCAATGTGCTTTATAACAAAATGTTAAATCATGCTAGCAATGTGCTAAAACATGCTAATTAAGGAATAAACAATTTACTATATATTCACATGGACAACAGCTATTTTAAATTGTAATAATATTTCACTGTTTTTACTGTATTTTTGATCAAATAATTGCAGCTTTGGTGAGCAGAAGAGACTCTTTCAGAAACATTGAAACATGTTGATTATCCCCCTGGTAGGCTGGTTACGTGTCGGGGATGTTGGCGCCTGTTGGCATCGGGATAGCTGGTGCTCTTCTGCTGGTCGGTGCTCTTTACAGCATCAGACTGATCCATCGCAAGAGGAGAGACAGCTTCAAGCACCAGAGGAGGAAGGTACGCGGCAAAACACTGGCAAGAGTCAAGCATAACATCAAATCATGACGTCTCAGGGGCCGTCCACACGGAGACGCGTTTCACTGTATACGTATACATTTTTTATCGTATTGGCGTTTCGTCCACACGGATCCGGCGTTTTCGGAGACTGAAACCGCTATTTTTTTAAACCGGGTCCCAAGGTGGATAAATCTGAAAACGCCACCCTTGCGTTTTCGTGTGTACGGCCAATCCGTACATTTTGTGAAACGATGATGTCATCACCCCACGTGTCGACTAGTCAGACACCGCACGTAACAGCAACAACTGCGGACGATATGCTTGTATAAAAATATACTATAATGCTGCAGAAGAAGCTATAGCCTACTGAGCCTATTTTATTCTTTTATTTATTTACATATAGCTATTCTTATTTTACTTATTTATTTCTATTTTCTTCATTATATGGTGCTGGTCTGTTGTCTGATTAAGACATTTCATATTTTATAGGGATGCATTTCAAGCGAAAATAATATTCGACGATCGCTGGGAATTATTCAAAAAACGCACTAACCAGCAAACATTCCACTCCAACATTAAATTTATCTGTAGGCCTACTTGTAGCCATTAAAGAAAATGTATTTAGTTTCATATTTATGCTTAAATAATGTTATTTTTTAATTTCATCAATGTTGAAAAGTGAATGAGTAATCATAAGATATATCGGGAGACATAGGCCTAATTTTGACCCCATTAAGTTTCGTTTTGTATAAAGCCTTTCTTTAAAGTGAATTTCGTTTTGTATAAATTGTATCTTAATTTTAATCCATGTTTCATCAACGAATTGCCTGGATTTAATCAATAAGAAGCAAATAGCAGACAATCAAGACGGACGTGCCGGCGCCATATGTCTTGCATTGCTCGTGAACTGGACTCGCTGTATAAATGAACCGAAACTCAGAAATATAAATATATATATATATATAGGCCTATTTAGAAAGCTTGAAATAACTTTTAAACAACATAGAACAAAAATTCTAAATGAAAAGAAAGTTAAGAAACATATAGCTATGTAGGCTAATCCGTATCAAGTGTGCATTTCTCTAAATGTCACGGTCATAATACTGCGAAGGTGGCGAGTCAGCATCGTCAACTTCATCTTTGCAGCCACACAGATAGTTTATTAATAAACAATTAAAATATCTCCTTGCTATTTTTGACACATTCATATTTGATTACTTTTGCCGGTTCTTTGTGCAAGCTTTATGCGTCCGCTATATGTCATATTGCGTCCGTTCATATTGTTCAATATTTTCAATATAAGTTATAGGTAAAAAAAGACCTATAAAAGAAAAGAAGCAGCTACTGTGCCTAATATTATTGTATACAGTGCGCAACGGTTTATCCATAGGGTTTATGCCATTGAAAGTAGGCTATAAGAAAGATTTATGCCTTATGCGCGTGCTTCTTCTCCGCGTTTTTTGCCATCTCTGTGGCAGAATTAAAGCGCCACATACTGGACTGGCATGTATAGTACATCGTTTTGAGTCGGTTTCAGTGGTTTCGTGTGTACGCAGATATTTCTTGAGACAACGCCGTGTTTACGGATTTTTTTTTTTGAACGAGGAAAAAAAAACATCGGATAGGGAAAGCTCTGGCTTCGTGTGGATGTGGCCTCAATGTTACATAATGTACACACCAATTCTATCATTTGAGCCCTTTGAAAGCTTCAGCAGATTAGCTTGAGTAGTGATGGTTTTAATCTTGTGACTTTGTTACACATGCTAGCAGTGAATAGCTACATGCTAATTGCAATTAGCTTAGGGTTAAAACATGATAAAAACAAGTCAAAATGTGCTAGCACTGTTGTTAGCTACCATCATGCTAGCAACAGGCTAATTGTGTTAGCATCTTGATAAAACCATGCTATCAACATGGTAATCATGTTAGCATCTCGTTAAAAACATGTTAGCAACATCCTCTTCATGTTAGCATTATGCTAACAAAATGCTAATCTTGTTAACATCTTGTTAAAAACATGCTAACATCATGTTAACAACATGTTAATTGTGTTAGCATATTGTTAAAAATAATGCTAGCAACATACTAATCACGTTAGCATCTAGCTAAAAACATGCTAGCAAAATGCTAATAATGTTATCTTGTTAAAAAAATGCTTGCAGCATGCTAATCATGTTAGAATCTAGTTAAAACATGCTATCAACATGCTCATAATGTTAGCATCTTGTTAAAAACATGCTAGCAACATGTTTATCGTGTTAGAATTTTGCTAAGAGCATGCTAACAGTGTAGTTGCACACGGCGAACACCACTCACATTTTCTTCAGGAACTGTAAGAGGAGAGACAGCTTCAAACAGCAGAGGAGGAAGGTACGGGCCGCTCCATTTCTGAACACAGCCGAAACACTGGCAAGAGTGAATGAAGTCTCAATGTTGCATAATGTACAAAGCAAATCAGCAGATTAGCTTGAATAGTGATGGTTTTAATCTTGTGACTTTGCTACACATGCTAGCATTGAATAGCTACATGCTAATTGCAATTAGCTTAGGGTTAAAACATGATAAAAACAAGTCAAAATGGGCTAGCAACATGGTAATCATGTTAGCATCATGCTGGCAAAATGCAAATTGTGTTAACATCTTGTTAAAAACATGCTAGCAACATGGTAATTGTGTTATTAATCTATCATTTGAGTACTGATGGTTTTAATCTTGTGACTTTTCTTCAATGTTCATCCTCTTCAGCCGCCCAGAGAAGTGCGTAGCGGCCCGGACAACGCCATGCTACTGGCCGACAGTTCAGAGGACGAGTTCTGACCCGCTGGAAGCATCTGTGCTTCAGTCCTGATGAAAACAGCAGCATTTCACACGAGTTTCTTCAATAGCATCGACACTCTTTTGAGAAGATGTATGTAAGATGAACATTTGAACTAATCAGTATTTAATGAATAGTTTAAAATCCCTGTCAATGTTTTAAAGGATTAGTTCACTTCAGAATTAAAATGTCCTGATAATTTACTCTCCCCCACGTCATCCAAGATGTTGATGTCGAAAAGATATTAAGGTTTTTGAGGAAAACATTCCCGGATGTTTCTCCATATAGAGACTTCAATGGGGTCCAACGGGTTGAAGGTCCAGATGTGAGTTTCAGTGCAGCTTCAAAATCTCGACACGATCCAGCCGAGGAATGAGAGTCTTATCTAGACAAACCAGCGAACATTTCATAAAAATGCTAACAATGTTATTTCATTCTAATTCATGCTATCAACGTGGTAAAACATGATAATGTTGAGCAATTGTAATTCATGCTAGCAATGTGCTAAAACATGCTAGCAACATGCTAATTCATACAAGCAACATGCTAAAACATGTTAATTCATGTCAACAATGTGTTAAAACATGCTAACAACATGCTAATTCATGTTAGCAACTTGCTACAAATGCTAATTAATTTAAAGCTTTGATCACAGGAATAAATTACACTTAACTATTGTGATGATTTCAGTGTGTGGAAGGAAGAAGACGGGGTCAGACTCGTGTGTTTTATTAAAGTGTTTCAACCCGTTGGACCCCATTGAAGTCACTATAAGGAGAAAAATCCTGGAATGTTTTCCTCAAAAACCTTCATTTCTTTTCGACCGAAGAAAGAAAGACATGAACATCTTGGATGAGTAAATTATCAGGAGATTTTAATTCTGAAGTGAACTAATCCTTTAAGAAAAGCCACTCGGATGAACCGTCACTATCAATCATTCAAAACAGTTTCATGTTTACCGTACGTGTTAAAGGAACACGCCGACTTTTTGGGACTTTATCTTATTCACCGTATCCCCCAGAGTTAGATAAGTCCATACACACCCTTCTCTTCTGCATGCGTGCCGTAACTCTGTCTGACGCACCCACCGCTAGCCTAGCTTAGCACAAAGACTGGAGGTAAATGGCTCCAGCTAGCATACTGCTCCCAATAAGTGACAAAATAACGCCAACATTTTCCTATTTACATGTTGTGATTTGTATAGTCACAGCATGTATGAATAACAAGGTCACATGAGACACAGCCATCTTCTAACCGTATACATACTGGGAACTATATTCTCAGAAGGCAAAGCACTGCTACTCAGGCGGAGTGATTTACTCCAACTCTGAGCGAACTCTCTGCTCCTCACCACGGGGATTCTCAGGCGCTGCGAGCAAATCACTCCACCCAAGTTATTTAGTCTCTTATTGGGAGCAGTATGCTAGCTGGAGCCATTTACCTCCAGTCTTTGTGCTAAGCTAGGCTAGCGGTGGGTGCGTCAGACAGAGTTACGGCATGGAGAAGAGAAGGGTATGTATGGACTTATCTAACTCTGGGGGATACGGTGAATAAGATAAAGTCCCAAAAAGTCGGCGCGTTCCTTTAATTGAAAGACACATTCAAGTTTCTGCTGTAAGACGCCATCATTAGTTCAGAAACGTGTGGAAATCATATCAGATATTATTGAACACCTTGAATCATCAGAATCATGAATAAAACAGTGTTGTGATATATTAGTGCATTCATTCAAACTCAAGATTTCTGCAAGTTGTATCTATGAACTAAAATACATCACCAGGCATATTATAGTTTCAATTAGAAAATATTGCATATTAAAATGTTATCAAAATTAATAAATGTGTGTCGGGTGAAAGATCTGCTCATGTTTAAACTTACGCTCATGTGCTTCAGTTCTTATTGAAATCAGCATTTAAGACATTATAACACTTCTATATTTTATATGAATGTAAAATGGGCCTCAAGTATTTCTTTTAAATGGTGTTATTGGTTATTTCTAACTTATATTCACATTACATCATGACATGAAATTCTGTACATATAGTTGTTTTCACTGTAAATATGATTGTTATGATGCCAAATGTTGTTTTAATGACAATCAGATCTATATGAAGTCATCTACAATCTTTCAGTTCATGAATCATAAGTTCACTGCAGGCTTGTTATGCTATTTCTTAATTGCTTCTTAAAAATATTTTTTGTCAAAGTTGTGAAATATCTTTACAGTAAAAGGGTGTTCAGTGTCTTAGAGATGTACATGGAGCCATGAAGAATTAATCTGTAAATAAAAATAAAGTATTAAATCATTTACGTTTGGAGTTTATTATCTTACATACAATACATAACATAGATACACACACTCACTCACTCACTCACTCACTCACACACTCTCTCTCTCTCACACACACACACACACACGTAGAGAGAAAATAGGAGTCGGACAGATTAAAAGGATAAAGACACAATCACGACTCCTGACGATCTGATCACTCCAGTCTCTATCTCACACACACAATCTCTCTCTCTCTCTGTCTCTCTCTCTCTCACACACACACACACACACACACTCACTCACTCACTCACACACACACACTCTCTCTCACACATACTCACACACACACACACACACACACACACACACACACACACAGTCTCTCTCACACACTCTCACACACAGTCTCTCTCTCTCTCTCACACACACACACACACACACACTCTCTCTCACACTCACACAGTCTTTGTCTAGTTCTGTCTCTTGATTTTTTTATTTTTTTATTCTATTGTCAAAACTTTTGTCTTTTCTCTATTGAAGTCGTGCTGCTGATATTTCCCACAGTCCCGTCCACAATATCTGGAATATGCAGATATGATGTAGGAGCATAAATTCATAAACACTGAAAAACAATGCAGTACATTCATGAAAAGTGTGCAGTTTTCTAATGTGACGCTTCCAATACTATGACAAGTGTTTCTTGCGAATTTCTACATCAGACAGCTAGAAAACATGGTCTCAGTGATGAAATCAGCAGATCTTCATAGAAAACATCACAGAAAAACAAAACAATTAATTATGCAATGCATATGAATCAGATGTATGAGATCAGTGAATGTAATAGTGAAACTCTGAAGGGCACATGACAGTTAAAACATTACAGCAAGTTCTGGTGATTTTGCATGTTCACATTTTATATTATATTTATATTGTTAATGTAACTATGAACTGCAAATAATCTATATAAGACTCATTTAAATGACACAGAAGTTTCTCTTAATTATCTTTTAATAATGTGGCCTTCTGTCAGTTTGGTTTAGTGTTTCTGTGAATGTTTAGATACTCTGCATGAAGTAAAATGCTTTATAAAGCTAGTTTGGATGTTTATTTGAGGTGTTTGTGTGTAAATATTCCACTTCATCCAGCGCTTTTTTGTTCTACGTGTTCTAAAGCATCGCGTTATTGTTTTACAGCGTGATAAAAAAGCGAGTGAGTGAACTGTCCAAATGATTCAGACTGAATCGCGAACCGAGTATTCACATACTTTCCCGTCAGCAACTCTTTGATCTAAAACATTTACTTGAAGGTCTCCTGAGATTTTTAATATTATTTTAAAATTGTTAATTTATTATTAATTTTACGGTTTTAATTATTATAATAGCTTATTAGCTTTTTCACCAGTTTGGATAAACCTGCGCGAACTCATTTGACCAATACAGAAGAACCGACTCTGTGATCCATACAAACCGGGCATCGACAGTTGCGATTTTCTGGCAAGAGAAAATACGCCCGTCACTCGACATATAATGCTAAAATATTGTGTGTGTAAATTATTTCCAGCTAGACAAATGACAAAAATATCTATCACAAGTCAAGAATTAATCAGTTAAGTGTAATAAAAAACTATTTTACAGTAATTTGACACCAACAGTAGACTGTTGGCTGGTAAAATAAAATAATAAATATGTAATGGAGATCTACTGGTTAAGGAAATTTGTCAACAATATGGGGTGTCTAGTCAGGACACGGAAGGCAGGGATAGTCGTTGAATGGTTTTAATAATAGGCCTACTTCTAAAATACAGATGCACAGGCACTATTTCTCATAAACTTTACAGTGAAGGTGTGGTTCTAAAGGAAAGGAAATAAACATCGATGTTAACGAACATAAACACAATTGAGGCTAATAACTCTTCCTAGTTACTTAAATAAACAGTGTTAAACATGTCCTGAAACGTAACTACAATGAGAATAACATATACAGTGAGGAAAATAAGTATTTGAACACCCTGCTATTTTGCAAGTTCTCCCACTTGGAAATCATGGAGGGGTCTGAAATTGTCATCGAAGGTGCATGTCCACTGTGAGAGACATAATCTAAAAAAAAAAAATCCAGAAATCACAATATATGATTTTTTAACTATTTATTTGTATGATACAGCTGCAAATAAGTATTTGAACACCTGTATATCAGCTAGAATTCTGACCCTCAAAGACCTGTTAGTCTGCCTTTAAAATGTCCACCTCCACTCCATTTATTATCCTAAATTAGATGCACCTGTTTGAGGTCGTTAGCTGCATAAAGACACCTGTCCACCCCATACAATCAGTAAGAATCCAACTACTAACATGGCCAAGACCAAAGAGCTGTCCAAAGACACTAGAGACAAAATTGTACACCTCCACAAGGCTAGAAAGGGCTACGGGTAAATTGCCAAGCAGCTTGGTGAAAAAAGGTCCACTGTTGGAGCAATCATTAGAAAATGGAAGAAGCTAAACATGACTGTCAATCTCCCTCGGACTGGGGCTCCATGCAAGATCTCACCTCGTGGGGTCTCAATGATCCTAAGAAAGGTGAGAAATCAGCCCAGAACTACACGGGAGGAGCTGGTCAATGACCTGAAAAGAGCTGGGATCACCATTTCCAAGGTTACTGTTGGTAATACACTAAGACGTCATGGTTTGAAATCATGCATGGCACGGAAGGTTCCCCTGCTTAAACCAGCACATGTCAAGGCCCGTCTTAAGTTTGCCAATGACCATTTGGATGATCCAGAGGAGTCATGGGAGAAAGTCATGTGGTCAGATGAGACCAAAATTGAACTTTTTGGTCATAATTCCACTAAACGTGTTTGGAGGAAGAAGAATGATGAGTACCATCCCAAGAACACCATCCCTACTGTGAAGCATGGGGGTGGTAGCATCATGCTTTGGGGGTGTTTTTCTGCACATGGGACAGGGCGACTGCACTGTATTAAGGAGAGGATGACCGGGGCCATGTATTGCAAGATTTTGGGGAACAACCTCCTTCCCTCAGTTAGAGCATTGAAGATGGGTCGAGGCTGAGTCTTCCAACATGACAATGACCCGAAGCACACAGCCAGGATAACCAAGGAGTGGCTCTGTAAGAAGCATATCAAGGTTCTGGCGTGGCCTAGCCAGTCTCCAGACCTAAACCCAATAGAGAATCTTTGGAGGGAGCTCAAACTCCGTGTTTCTCAGCGACAGCCCAGAAACCTGACTGATCTAGAGAAGATCTGTGTGGAGGAGTGGGCCAAAATCCCTCCTGCAGTGTGTGCAAACCTGGTGAAAAACTACAGGAAACGTTTGACCTCTATAATTGCAAACAAAGGCTACTGTACCAAATATTAACATTGATTTTCTCAGGTGTTCAAATACTTATTTGCAGCTGTATCATACAAATAAATTAAAAAATCATACATTGTGATTTCTGGATTTTTTTTTTTAGATTATGTCTCTCACAGTGGACATGCACCTACGATGACAATTTCAGACCCCTCCATGATTTCTAAGTGGGAGAACTTGCAAAATAGCAGGGTGTTCAAATACTTATTTTCCTCACTGTAAGTTACACATACAACAGATATAAAGGTTGTCACTGACTATAAACATTAACATAAATTACTAATATAAACTTATCTATATGATATAGTTTCAACTTACTTGTGGTCACTGACGCACACAAACACAATGTGAAGATTAGCTTAACTGAAACTGAAACTGAACTGACAGCCGTTCTCTACAAGCCAGGGCATGTCGCAACATGTCAGAAAAGGGGCGTGGTCTGAGCGAACACTCGCGGTACATGCTCTGTCCATGTTCACATCACTTGAGACTTTTGCACAGCCGCCCCATAATTCACGGTGTGAATTATCTCCTGGAAAGGCTCAACTATCCACAGGAGCTGTTGTCGAGGCATTCTCCGGGATGGCCGGCAGCTCAATGAGCTTGGCCATTGGTCTGGTGTAGGTCCTCCCGTCCACTTGCACCTCAGCAGTCCTCACTTTACCATCGACACTCCTAATGGTCTTCGTGACTCGTCCCACGGGCCACAATGCACGAGGTAACCTTTGGTCAATTACCATCACCACTGTACCAATAGTGAGGTTCTCTGTGTCCTTTACCCATTTCTGCCTTGACTGCAAGAAAGGTAAGTAGTTCCGTATGAAATGGGTCCAAAACTGGTCTGCTAACACCTGACTGTGCCGCCATCTTCTTCGACTGAGAATCTCAGACTCAAGGTACACCGCTTGAGGAAGCGAAGAGTCGGGCCGCCCCATGAGGAGGTAGTTGGGGGTTACGGGATCCACATCGGCTACATCTGTCGACACATAGCCCAGTGGCTTGGAGTTAAGGATTCCCTCTACCTCAATCAGAACTGTCTGCAAGACTTCTTCGGTCACTGTCTGTGCTCCCAGAGTAACGTAGAGTGCAACCTTAATCGATCTGACTTCCCGCTCCCAGGCTCCACCAAAGTGAGGTGCATTTGGTGGGTTGAACTGGAAACGGATCTGGTGCTTAGTCAACTTGGTCTGCAGTTCTTCACACATGGCCTCAAAACTTGCCTTGAGCTCGTGCTCCCCTCCGCGGAAGTTGGTCCCACAGTCAGAGAGATGCTCGAAGGGAGTTCCCCGTCTAGCCACGAACCTTCTGAGTGACATAAGGAACGAGTCAGTGTTCATGTTGGGCAGCATATCTAAGTGAACGCACCTGGTGGTCATACACTTAAAAACTATTCCCCATCTCTTTTCCGTACTCCGACCTCGCTTGATCTGGAATGGGCTGAAGCAATCTACTCCTGTTGAATAAAATGGAGGCTTCAGGAGGCGGAGATGACAAGGGGGCAGATCTGCCATCTTAGGAATAGCAGGCTTTGCTCTCCATTTCTGGCACTCTGGACATGATCTCTGATGACGACGCACAGCTTCGCGGCCTTGGAGGATCCAAAACTTGCGTCGGAGCTCTGCAAAGACCCTCTCCGATCCAGAATGGAGTAACTTGTTGTCATACTGTCGTATGATAAGTTTGGTAATATGGTGCTTAGGTTCTAGCACAATTGGGTGTACGACATCTTCTTCCAGACTAGTAGAACGGCGCAACCTACCACCTACTCGGATAAGGCCCCTAGAGACGTCGTACTCTGGAGCAAGTGACAAGAGCCGACTGCTGGATGGAAGTGCTTTCCCTGTTTAAAAGCTATCATATTGTGCTCTCTGAAGGATTCGGAGTTCTGCTTCTGCATAGTCATCTGCACTGAGGGCGCTTGACTGGGAGGCCGCCCCATGCAGTGACCTACTCGTTGCCTCAAGGAGATCTTCGAAGGTAGAGTGGTCTTCAGCGGCTGGGATCTCTGGAGCAGTAATGGCTGACATAATGCCACAGAACGCAGACCTCTTCATCTCTGTCTCATCTGGGACCTCCACGAAAGAAGTTGTGGCTGGCCAATTCTCACGTGGTAGCCGAAGGAAGGCAGGACCTTGGCTGAATTGATTTGGCTTGGCTAGGTTGGATAGTGTCATCCCTCTGGTGATAGCATCCGCGGGGTTATTCTGTGTGTCCACATACCTCCATGACCGGTGATCCGTCAGCTCCTGAATCTCAGATACACGAGTCCCTACAAACACCTTGTATCTACAGGACTCTGACTGTATCCAGGTAAGTACTGTGGTGGAGTCAGACCACAGCACTGTGTCCATCAACTGAAGGGTGAGCTCTCGCTGGATCATCTGGGCAAGCTGAGCTCCGGTAAGGGCGGCACAGAGCTCAAGGCGTGGCATTGACTGTTGTTTCTTCGGTGCCACTCTTGAACGTGCCAGCACAAAGGCTACATGGACTTGGCCATGAGGATCCTCACCACGTAGGTAAGCAACTGACCCGTAGGCGGACTCTGATGCATCACAGAATACGTGAAGCTCGAGGGTGATGGCACTTACATCCACGTCCAGTGGGAAGTAGCTCCGGGAGAGACTAACCGTTGGGAGCTGAGGGAGCTTTTCTTCCCATGAAGTCCAGGCTTGCAGGAGGTCGACCGGTAAGTTTGGGTCGTCCCAGTCGCGGTCTTTGGCCCACAGTCTCTGGACCAAAACTTTGGCCCTTGTGGTGAAGGGCAGGATATGACCTAGGGGGTCATACTGGCTTGCTAGTATCTTATAGATGTTTCGCATGGTCGTCTGGCTTGGGGCAACCGGGCGATGCCTGTAATGGAGTGTGTCCTCCATGAAGTGCCAGCTGAGGCCTAGCGTCATTTCTTGAGCTTCACCATGCGTCTGAGAAACCCATCTTTCACTTCTGTCAGACTTGGCCTCCTTAGGCAAGTTGCGAATCACCTCTGGCTGGTTACTGGCCCACTGACGAATATCGAAGCCACCAGCAGCTAGAAGGGTTCTAAGCTTCGTCACAAGGTTACTGGCTTCTTCTACGGTGGGTAGACTCTGCAGACAGTTATCGACGTAGAAACACTGTTCTACACTGTGGCGGACCTTTTCCCCTGGTTGACTTGACTCATTGACGTGTCTCTGAAGAGCAAAGATCGCGCAGCGGGGACTGCACGTCGTCCCGAACGTCAGAACCTCCCACTGATACACTGATGGTTGTTTGTCCGTTTTTAGATCCCTCCAAAGGAACCTCAGCAAGGGCTTGTCTCTGTCCAGCAGGCGGACCTGGTGAAACATCCCTTTAATGTCTCCACTTACTGCGACTCGATGCTCCCTGAAGCGCAGGAGGACTCCAAGGAGTGAGGGTCCTAAGGCTGGACCAGGAAGGAGGTAGTTATTCAGACTTTGTCTGCCAAACTGGAAGCTGCAGTTGAAAACAATCTGTTCCTTGCCATTGTGTCTGACCATGTGGTGGGGCAGAAACCACGACTCCTCAGATGAGTCCACCTCGCAGGAGTCAATCTTGGTGGCGTACCCAGCAATCTCCAGTTTCTTGATCTCCTCCTGGTAGGTAGATGCACGCAGTGGGTCTTGTACTAACCTCTTCTCTGTGTTTCGCAGGTTCTTCATCACAACTTCCTTTGAAACTTTCAGCTTGGGCATGTTTGGGACTCGTAGAAGGGGTGTAGCGTACCGATGTACTCCGTTTACTTCTACACGGATGGTCTCGGCCTCCAATAAGTCCACTGAGTACTTGTCCTGTCTGGATCTGGTCACCAACCTCTCACTTTTGAAAGGCAGTGTATCTAACTGCCACAACCGTTCAACTTGACTGAACAGCTCAACAGAAGGGGAGGAAACTGTGGTGAACAAGCACTGTGTGGTGGGAAGCTGTTGCTGCAGGTATTTTGCTGGACCCTGGAGTGTCCAACCAAGCTTAGTCTTGACTGCTGCAGGACCACCAGGGGGACCCAGATGCACTGGCTCAATCGGAACGATCAGATCAGCATTATCCGATCCAATCAGGAGGGTTGGCTGAGCACCATCGATGGTTGGGATTGCCAGACCTTGTAGATGCCGATATCTTCTCTGGAGCTGGGTAACTGGGTAGCTGTACTGAGAGAGGCCTAGGTGTTCACCTGTGAATGCGCCTTGAATGGAGAACCTCTTTGATGGTTGGGAAGCGGGAGTGATCATAAAGGACACACGTGAGCCTGACAGTATCTTGATGTCTTGGCGGATAGTACGGAGTGTGAGGTCTTCTGCTTGACCCTGTACTCCTAGGTGGCGTGCTGCAGACGAAAGCAGGATGGTTCTCTCAGAGCCATCATCCAGCACTGCATACGTGTCAAGCACTTTATCCTGGTATTGCAAATTGACTCTGACAATCTTCAACAGCACCTGGCTATATCTATTCGGCTGATCCAGGTAGTGAGTCTCTGCTGTCGAGGTGATGGTGGGCTCGTTTTCACTCCTCTGGTTGACCTTGTGAAGGACGGAGAGGTGTTTTGACTTACAAATGCGACACGGCTTCTTGAGGTCACAAGCTGAAGCTAGATGAGACTGTCCACATCTCCAGCACCTTTTCTTGACTTTAATCCAGTCCACCATCTCTGCTTTAGTAAGCTTAGCGAAACTCTCACATTGGCTGAGGTAGTGTTCTGCCTCGCAGTAAGGGCAGTATATCTTACCCTTCCCTTGGGTTCGGATAGAATGAGCTGCTTGGGAGGGCTTGTCGAACAGATAGTTACTGGAACTGCCTGTCCCATGCATAACAGTAGTGATCTTAACCTTGGACTTCTGCTGCTTGAATTCTCTCTTGTCCTTCTCACTGTGAGCTTGAAGTGAGGGTTCAATGTCCAGGCATCTGACTTCTGCCTTCAGCCACTCTGAAAAGTCAGTGAGCGTTAGCTTCAGTTTATCCGGATCCTTCCTATACTGTTGACGACGAAATCTCTCTTGCTGGTGCTTGGGGAGCCTGCTTAGAAGCCGCTTCACATTGGAGCCGCAGTGGAGTTCCTCATGGCCTTCACCTCGGAGAGCTTTCAGCATCCCGACAAGCGACTGCACTCTGATGGAGAATCATCAAGAGCCCTATCATCTCGGATGGGGGGTAGGCATTCCATGTCCTCTATCTCCTTCAGCACAAACTGATATGGACGTCCATAGCGTTCATCCAGTGCTTTCAGAGCTTCAGAGTAGGGCATACTAGACTCTGCATGAGCTAGCACTAGGCGATGTGCATGTGGCACCTTGACATGCTTCAGCAAGATGGCATACTTGTAATGCTCGGACTGAGAAGGATGAAGGAGTGTGCTAAGGGAAAAGCGTAGCTCCACATATTGAGCTCTATCCTCCTTGGTAAAGTCAGGAAATGTTGGGCCTTCTATATTGGGGGGTGCATGCTGATACCCGGTGGAGGGATAATGGGCCAGCATGGCTGGGTTCCCTTGGTAGAAAGGTTGGGGTACATAAGGAGGCTGATGTATTGACTGGTGCACGGGTAGAGGCATCATCTGATCGAAAGCTGGATTTACATGTAGCGATCCGGGAGGAACCACATGTGGGAGATGTGATGTATGAGGCTCAGGTGGCACCAGATGTGGATTTCCCAACTGAAGCTCCCTACCTTTCTCGTGTTGGCTGCTGGGTGCGGCTGCGTTGGGCTTACAATTACTCGATTTGGGGTAGGACGAGAGTGAGCTATATGATGTGGCATTTCTTAACAAGCCTACTGACTGCTGTAGACCCTGGGGTGACCCTTTGGGATGGCTGGGCGGAAGATGAGCGGCTGGATCATGTTCAGTATCCTGCTTGATATCCTGAACGGCATAGCGTGGATCGAGCATCTGCCGAGGGGTTTGAGTGACTCGGCTGAGAGGCGGAGGAAGTGTCATTTGTTCTAGCTGATGGGTTAGTTCTGCAGCTACGCTTGGGTTATCCTTAGTTCTGTGGTGGTGAGGAACAAGGGCTGGCGAAGGCTGTGGTTCACCTCCTCTGTCTGGGTAGAGTTGGCGTACTGGGGTCTGATGCCTTGATGACCTCCTTGACCACTAAGCTGAGGTCTGAGGGGAATGGTGCTGCAGGAAAAGCTCCAAAAGCTCTGTTTGTTTCTTGGCCGTTTCACTCTGTTGTCGCGCTGTCTCCAAAGCTTGATGAACAATGGCTTCATTTGCATTCTGCATTGGTGGCATTGAGGATATGCTTCTAGCAGGACTGCGTAGCTCCCTCTCCTCTTTGTGCCTGTGCATCTGCGCTAAGCTATGCTGATCTGGATATTCGACTAAAAAATCATCCAGATATCTTGGGTGTTGCACTGAGCCGTTTGGGGCGCACAGGTGAAACAGGGAGGCTGATTCCTTCTTTACTGGTTGCCATATCATTGACTTTATCCGGCTCGAAGGACCATAAATTGTAATGGAGATCTACTGGTTAAGGAAATTTGTCAACAATATGGGGTGTCTAGTCAGGACACGGAAGGCAGGGATAGTCGTTGAATGGTTTTAATAAATATACTTCTAAAATACAGATGCACAGGCACTATTTCTCATAAACTTTACAGTGAAGGTGTGGTTCTAAAGGAAAGGAAATAAACATCGATGTTAACTAACATAAACACAATTGAGGCTAATAACTCTTCCTAGTTACTTAAATAAACAGTGCTAAACATGTCCTGAAACGTAACTACAATGAGAATAACATATAAGTTACACATACAACAGATATAAAGGCTGTCACTGACTATAAACATTAACATAAATTACTAATATAAACTTATCTATATGATATAGTTTCAACTTACCTGTGGTCACTGACGCACACGAACATAATGTGAAGATTAGCTTAACTGAAACTGAAACTGAACTGACAGCCGTTCTCTACAAGCCAGGGCATGTCGCAACATGTCAGAAAAGGGGCGTGGTCTGAGCGAACACTCGCGGTACATGCTCTGTCCATGTTCACATCACTTGAGCCTTTTGCACAAAATACATTCTCTGACTAAATTAAAATATTCAAAAGATCAAGAAACTTCTTAATTGATCTTTTAATTCAATCTTGTAATAATGTAAACTGATAAAAATGCCTTCAGCTATGGATATTTGCACATTCTTTCTGTAGTCAATAATTGTATCCCTTAAAGGTGCCATGTGTCAGAATTGAGTTAAAAATATCCAAAAAATGAGCTACACGCATCAAAATAATGAGAAGAAATAAGGGCGATGATGTCATTAAAAAATGACAAGTTATAGTGCTGCAGAGATATCAACCTGAATTAGCATTAGCATTACTAGCCACGGCCCGACAGGTGTCGTAATACCAGTTTCGCTCCATGGGAGGCGGTATGCGGGCAACATAACCACCAGCCAAACATGCAATACACGAATAACTTGCACGGCTTGTGGTATGGAATTCCAAAGCTGCCAATATTAAAAATAAATAAATACATAAATAAATAAATATACAAATAAATGTAAAAAAGAAAAAATAAATAAATAAATATATAAATAAATATACATAGAAAAGCAAAAAAACGAAAATAAATAATTATTTATACATTTATTTCCTTATTTATGTATATATTTTTTTTTCCATATTTATTTATTTATTCTTGTATTTATTTATACATTTATTCATTTCTACATTTATTTATTTCTACATTTATTTATTTTTACATTTATTTATTTCTACATTTATGTATTTCTACATTTATTTATTTATTCATTTATTTCTTCCTACATTTCTTCCTGCGTAGGGTAATGAGGAGGGCGTGGTTTACCTCAGACATAGCAATCGAGCTCAGAGTAAGCGAAGGCGAAGGGTTGAGGCCACAGTGACACCCTGTGGCGAAATACAATAAGTATAGCTGACTGACGTTGATACGGTCTGTGACTGCGAGGTATATAGTCAAAATCCTAAATCTTACTGTGTGACATGGATAGGCTATAGGCTACTCTTTATTCCGGACATGGCCGTAGAACATCGTTTGGTCTGGATTTGTAAAATGTCCTGGGCTAACAAACATGAAACAGGGACTCTGAAACGGAAGCGCTTGATATTTTCCATTTTTCGGTCAGAACTCACGGAAAGGAAGCAGGGCACATATAGGCTACAGTGACGTCGACGCAAGCATATTGACCAATGCTTTTGAAACGAGACCATTGCATTTTAATGTAGCCTAATTTCCAAAAACAATACTGACAGCAACAGAAACATTTTTTTTATTCTATTAAGCGGTGGTAGTCTTTAGCCTACCTCCATAAACTCATGTCCAGGGGCAACCTTATTAAATGTATGAACGTCACGTTAATCCACAAGCTGCTGAATTTTCTGCCGTGGCAGGCAAAATTTATTTTGAATTGCAGATTCTGACATGATAGCCAGGGGACTAAGGTTTTCACGGATGAAATAGTGCACATAGAAATGTCTCCGTGGACGGCGCCGTCTTTTATTTCAGCCCGTTATATTCGCTGTAGGCTATCACTGCCATAGTTTGACCAAACTCCCCGCCACAATCATTCCCTTTAAATAGACTCCATAATGGTTTGCCAGCTGATGATGATGATGATGATAACAATAGCCTATAATAATAATAATAATAATAAAAAGAAAGAAAGAAAGAAAGAATGATAATAATAATACAAATTAAAAAGTTATGTAGGCTACTAGCTATTTTTTGTTATGTTTTTGGGCTACAGAAATTTTTACAAAATTTAACAATAAATAATTTGATTTGATCTTTGAAGTAGCCTATTAGATAGAGATAGCTTCGATATTTGATCACTATGGTTGGTTACAAAGACTTTACTATTCTGAAAATAATAACGAGATACAAACCTGTAAATATTCAATCGACTTTTCTTAAATTCAAAACAAAATATTAATGCATTCGTAATTTCCATTTCTGAATAGTTGCTATATGGTCACGCAGGTTTGCGCATTAAACTCATGGCCCCGAAAAATAGCCTATCAACAATTATGTTGTTTCCCCGAACATGACCCCTCTCTGCCAACTTTTTGAACATTTGGTCATTTATTTATTTATTATTATTATTATTAGTATTATTATTATTATTATTTAAATAACGCATAGGCCTAAATAGAAATGATCAGAAACAAATCCACAGCTGAACCGCTTCAACGTCAAGTTGTTTTTGATTCTGTGTATTTCACAACTCTCAATTGAACTCACTCATTAAGACAGTGACTTTCTGCCACCTGGTGTCTGTTTTAGTTTCATATTAAACGTAGGCCTATCACTTCATTGATTCCATCATACATATTTATGGTATACATACAGGGTGTCACTGTGGCCTCAACCCTTCGCCTTCGCTTACTCTGAGCTCGATTGCTATGTCTGAGGTAAACCACGCCCTCCTCATTACCCTACGCAGGAAGAAATGTAGGAAGAAATAAATGAATAAATAAATAAATGTAGAAATACATAAATGTAGAAATAAATAAATGTAAAAATAAATAAATGTAGAAATAAATAAATGTAGAAATGAATAAATGTATAAATAAATAAAAGAATAAATAAATATGGAAAAAAATAAATATATACATAAATAAGGAAATAAATGTATAAATAATTATTTATTTTCGTTTTTTTGCTTTTCTATGTATATTTATTTATATATTTATTTATTTTTTTATTTTTTATTTTTTACATTTATTTGTATATTTATTTATGTATTTATTTATTTTTAATATTGGCAGCTTTGGAATTCCATACTTGTGGGCACTTGAACCTGATGTCAATCGTGTGGAAAGTAGCCTACTGTCCACTACTACATTCAAATAAAATCTGATAAAAAAAGGAACAGAACCAGAGTAAACATTGGCACTGCTTTCCATCGCTGGAGACAACTAATGGACATGAAAGAAATGAGGTTCGACTCCGAACTTGCAACATTTCTTTTGGATTGGTAAGTAAGATGCTGTTAGTATTTCGTTAGAAGTTTGTTTTATATGTTTGTGTAGTTTTTTCGGGAAGTTATAACAGAAATGTATCGAAGGCTGTTCGATAAACGTATATATAACGTACATAAATATAGTATTGTAATATAGTACACATATATAGCACAATCTCTATAGCTCTTTTTTTCTTGCCAACTACATGACCTATATTATGTTTATTAAATGGCTTTCCTGAGGTAAATCTGACATAATTGTTCTCCAGCTATGTTATTGACCTCTTCACGCTGATAAAAAACACTGATTGGTCGATATTATGTATGAGGAATACATTTTGTTAAGTCGTAGCCTACTGTATCTTTCAGTGTTCGTGTTTTTTTACTATTAGTAGAGATGATCGGTTCACGTGCGCTAGGGATCTGTCGTGTAACATTTACAAGCGCCAAAACGTAATAAAATTGACAGAATCTGAGAGCTGAGAGTTTTTTATATCATAACTAACCTGCTCTGTCTAGTCTGTCGGTCTCTGTGTCCTCTTTGCTGATGTGTGGCGTGAGAGCGTGTGAAAAGTGTCAGTTGCGTGTGTCTCACGGTGAATGCGTGAGAGTTGGCAGCTCTGGTTATGTTGGCGCTAGCTTGGTCAACATCAGCGAATGCTGTCTGTCAAATTAATGTAATTCAAACTAACATTAAAAATGTAATATGAACAAAACAAATATGAACATATTCACTGGTAAAGGTGAAGGGGAGTAGCTTGAAGATGTCATATTTTACCTTTTATAGCCTACTACAGTTGAATCAGATTGAATGCATTAATATTATGAACAGCAGCTACGCTAATTATTTCCCATCTGCTTTTCTGTTGTTATCTCGGGACGCTAGTCCCAAGGTAAATACAGATCGTCAGCTCCAGTTTGTATCCAGCCTCCCATGGAAACTACAGATGCCCCAACACCCGTGCAGAGACGACTCGAAGCCTGTGAAGAGACGACTCGACGCTGGCGATATGTTTATGCCCTAAATTAATACATGATTAACTAACTGTATTTTTCTATGTACATTTCTGAAATGCACTTTCTGTAAAGCTGCTTTGAAACAATATGTATTGTGAAAAGCGCTATACAAATAAATTTGAATTGAATTGAATTTAATATTTCAAAATCACTGTGAAGGTAGGGGCGGAGCATAGAGACTATGCCGTTTCTCGGTTGTTACTCTAGAGTAGACCAACTCACTTTCTGGAGGTATACTGCCCCCATCTGGTATGGAATGTGGAGTATGAATTGATTTTTTGGCGGACATTACACAAGGCACCTTTAAAACTCTTCTTTGATCACCAAAATGACATATTTAAAATGTTTTTTTCCTTGAAAATGCCTTCATGCCTTAAAATCAGAGGTGGACAAAGTACACAACTTCCTTACTTGAGTGAAAGTATAGATACTACTGGTCAAATATTACTCTGTTACAAGTAGAAGTTGTAAAGACCGATTTTTACTTAAGTAAAAGTACAGAAGTACTTGTTTTTAAAAATACTTAAGTATCAAAAGTAAATGTCAATGCATTGTTTTATTATTGTTGCATTGTTGTGTGTAATACTTACAGTACATTATGCCTCTGAATCTATGCCTGCGTACCATCATATCAATATCACATTTATTTCTAGAACACAGTTCCAGTAGTGGGATTGAATGTGAAATTGAATAAATGCACTCAATAACGTTCACAATGGTGTCGGACACCCAAATGGCTGTTCCCTCAAATATTGCCCTATTTAAAGTTTTTTGGCTTTTAGTATGAATATGTTAACCTTATTGTTATCTATAAGCTAGTGTGCACCAAAACAATGACAACATTTGCATTTAGAAGACCAAACCCAACGATGAAAATGAAATCAGGTTGATATCAGAATCCAACGCCGGATTGACATTAATCTCCAACGTTGGACAGACGTTGTATTGTGGTTGAAAACGAAAATCGGGTTGATGTCAGAAACCAACATCAGTCGGTTTCTGATGTCAATCCAACTTTCATTTCCAACCAAAATCATCCCCTGACTGACGTTACTACTTTCTACTCAAGGACCTTGACAGAATTGTAGTGAAGTAAAAAGTACGATATTTGTCTTTCAAATGTAGTGAAGTTAAAGTAAAAAGTTTCCAGAAAAAATAATACTCAAGTAAAGTAGCCTACAGATACTCAAAAAGTGTACTTAAGTACAGTACTCAAGTAAATGTACTTTGTTACTGTCCACCTCTGCTTAAAATATCTTGAATGTAACTCGACACCATTGCCTCATTTAGTATAGCCTACGCGGTTCTATGAATATGCAAATGAGCCCCGCCTCCACTCACTCACTCAGCTCAGAGATCCACTGGTTGACGATCACACGTTGATCTGATTGGTTACAAGGTAGTTTGTGACGTCAGAAACACCAGCGATTTCAAAGCGTGTTTTTGAGACTGTCTTTGGTTCACTGCAGTTTTAAGGAGGAAATACTCAGCAATGGTGTCGACTTAAGAATTTGCACATGGTTTGTCTTAAAGCAGATTAAAAACACCACATAGACATATAAACAACATTAAAAGCTGGATTTTCACCACAGGGGGACTTTAACTAGGATAATTCATAAAAGTCTAACTTTTGAGGCCCTGAGAGAGTTAAAACTGCTCACCTGTGTTCTGAGGCGATAGTCTGAATCCAACGGTCGTCGTGACGTCATCACGTAGTGATTAGAAGAGCGACAGCGGCCTCTACTGGTCGACACGTGCAATCTCACCTTCATTATCCAGACTTGCTGATTGTTTATTAGTGTGAACACCATGTTACAGCAGAAATATGACTGAAATGTCTGTCATAACACAAACCTATAGAGCTCTGGAGCATCACAATACAAAAATCTAAATATTTTTAAGGTAGTCTTCAATGCATGTCATTTTGGGGCCCACAGCCATTACATATTTAAAACTGTAAGTAATATTCTATACTAAACCTAAACTGATCTTGACAAATATATAATTTGAAAGCGTACAATCTCTAGTTTTAATATTTGGTGACGGATTTTCAAAATAAAGATAACCTCAAATTTGGAACACTACTTCTTCAGATTTATGGCTTTGATTTTCTTGTAGTTTTAGAGTAAAACATGTTCTGTAAAATATATTTTATATAAATATTATATTCTTACATTTGACATTTTCATAAAAAATTTTCCCTTTCACTTTCATAATTTCTTTCACTTCTACAATAATCTGCCAAGTGTCTTCTTTAAAACAAGACCAGCCTTTGGTCTATATTCCAAAGCATTGGAATTACAAACATTTAAGTTTGGATAGTGCATTTTCAAGTCAATGCGGGGAATAAAGGGGTGGCAGATAACAGGTTAAATTATTTCAATCTAGAAATGCACATTTATAAGTGAAACTACTATAAATGTAAAGAATTGAACATAAAAAGCCTGTATGCATTTTGAAAAGATCACTTTTATTCACGTGATGATGATTTGTGATTGTCAGTGCACCTTGGGTTTAAGCATCAGTTTGGTTCGTACAAGTTTAAGTGCATTGTGGCAGTGTAAAAGGTCAAAGGTCAGGATTCGTGTCTGAGATAGAGCTTTTATTCAGTGGGTCAAACACAAGGTGCAGTATCTTCACATCTCACTCGAAAGCAACAAAACAGACAACACTCAAAAACACTGTTGATCAATCACGAGTTCTTCAGGAGGAACGAACACAAGCGATCCTGTCTGTCGTTTCTCACACTGAACTGAACAAACACTGGAAATGTCATTCCCGTCGACCTCTGAGACGGAAAACCGATGCAGGCACACGATCGACAGTCCTAACCCTGCTAACCAACATTTGTAAACTTCGACTAGTGTAAACCTGAGCTGGATGTGAGTGGAAGGTCGTTCGGAAGACGTGGAAACGCAGGTGATTTACAGCTACGAGATCAGCAGATTCTGATGTCTAATAACAGAGACGAGTTTCCCAGTCTCAGGGGAGAAACATGTCCAGATTACAGACACAGTTCAGAGAAAATGTGATGTCCATCCAAACCCGTATCATCCTTCCCTCGGGTCATTTTGACCCGAAACTCTTTTTTATTGAGTGTTCATCAGAGGGGTCCAAGACCCCAGGACTTTTGTCGCACTTGAACCACGAATACACACACACACACAAAAAAAAGTTTTAAAAAGTAACAAATCTTTCCCCCGCGAGTCAATTTGACCCCTTTAGGAATGAATGGAATGCTTCGGTACACAAAGAAAATCCTAAAAATTATCAAAATTCAAACTTAAAATGTTATAAATGTTTACATGTGTTTCTGAATGCATACTGAAGTGAACTGACTTTAGGACCCAGCGGAACAGCTCATTTGCTCCATATAGAGCTATAAGGCCATCTAGAGTCATGAAATATCATAATATTTTATTTATTTTTACACAAGAGGTCGGCAAAGACACTCAATGTAAGATATTTTGAGCTGAGTTAAAAGGGTTATGCATGAAATTGTGAGTTATTTTGAATTTAAGTTGAAAGAATGAGAGGAATGTGACTATTTATTTATTATTTATTTATTGATCAAATCTAGTCATTTAAAAGGTAAAAAAAATAAAATAAAATTGCATTAAAAAAATAGAAAAAATATTATCAAAATTACATAAAATAAGCTTTCTGGACAAAAAAAAAAAAAGTTAAGTATAATTTTAGGGCTTCGGGTCATTATAACCCACGAGGGAAAGATGTGTTTGAAAGTGTGAGAGAAGGATGAAGGTTAAATCATCTTGACGAAGCTCTTTTCTGCGCGTGACATTGAGAATCAGCAGCATTTTAGTGTTCAGGATGTTAAACGTGGTGCAACGCACCAATGCAGCATTTTTAATATCAACATGAATCAGTGCATAAAGCATAATATATAACTTGACATATTGTGCATATGGATTTTTTTTTAAAAAGAGCTGCATCAAGAATATGCGTTTCTTCAAAATGTGTCCTTTTATTTTAAGTTCCACTGAAAAACGAAGTGCATACAGGTTCAGATTGAGCAAACGACTATTGCATTAATATGCAGCGATTCTAGTGTCCTAGAAATAAACCTGATTCATGCTTAACCATCTCATAATATCAAGGGAACACGATTTAGGTCAATTATGGAAGCTTGTTTCCGCCACAGAATGAAAAATAACAAAGGTAGTTGCGACTTTTTATCTCACAATTGCGAGATATTAAGTCGTAATTGCAAGAAAAAGTCAGAATTTCGACTTTATATCTCGCAAGACTAAGAAATAAAGTCAGAATTGCGAGATCTCACAATTGGGAGATAAAAAGTCGCAATTATCTTTAAAAAAAAATATTCTGTGGCGGAAACGAGCTTCTAGAGAATTCGGCTTTATCGGCAGGGTTAAAAAAACTAAAATCGGTCGTAAACTGAGGTCTGTTCTTTAGTTTGTGAGGTAAAGTAGAGCAGTTTAATCTCTAAACCCTGCAGTACAAAGCTTTATCGAGTGCTTAGCTTATAATGCTCAGATGCACAGTGTGAGTGTGCAGGCATGTGTGTGACAACTGTTGGGAACACTTTATAAAAATAACTTTCATCAATAACATTTTACGCATTAAATGTCATGCGTCTGTGTCCTGCTTTGCTGAGGTGTCATCGTCCACTTGGCACACTCTAATAACTCATGTAAAAATGCAGTAACTAATTTAAAAACATGTATAGCTTGAATGCAATGCAAGTCGCTTTGGATAAAATTTAGACATTCTCAAAGACTACATTTGTCAAGATTTATATATATTTTTTTTTTTTTGAGACGTTGATTTGAAGTGTCAGTTTTTGCATTAATTTTACTAGTCAAACCTGAACACAAAGACATTTTGTTACACATAATATCAAAATTCAACAAAAACATAACAAAAATAAAGGAATGCTTTATCCGAGATTAATCATCTTGATTTCAGCCTCTTATGTGTGTGTGTGTGTGTGTGTGTGTGTGTGTAAGTGCGTGTGTGTGTGTGTTTTGTACTCTTGCCCCCGGTTCTGACAAATCTTAAAATATACAAAAGAGTGTTCATAATAATACTGACAACCACTAATATAGATTATAATTATCTGTTTGTTCATGACACATTGATGAAAGTTATCATAAAGCGATGCCGCCTTTCTGAAGAGAAACAATCAGTGAAGTTCAGCGTGAAAGAAAAAAATCATTCGTTAGAAATCATCGTTAGAATCATCGTTAGAATCATCGTTAGCACCAGGAGATCGTAGACGGTAACGAAGCGCCGGAGTCCTACATTCATCATACGGGACGCGTGTCGTCGGCACAGTGAGGCGTTCCTTCTTCAACACACTCTCCTGGACTCAAATCATACACAGAAGATAATATATTCATATTTATATATATATATATATATATATAATCTATATACTGCTATATGTGAAACACTTGTATATAAAACAAGTTACTAAACAAGCTTAGTAACACAGTCATGTAGAAAAATATGACATCTCGACAATTTCAAACGACTACAGCGTATACTGCAGCTACGACTGTCATTTAATGCTAAAACATCCTAAAAATAAAGGAAAAGAAGAAGAAATAAAGGAGAAGAAGAAGAAATTAAGGAGAAGAAGAAGAAAACGTGAGGGCTAGGCGAGGAAAGCCCTTCGAGGTTTAGGGAAACACGGATCGAACCGCTTGCATCTCTACGGTGGATCTACTAGTTGAGCTTATTGCTGAAAACAAGCGTATTAATAAAGGTTTCTGTTGTTTTGTTGTTTCTGGTGTGTGTGTGTGTGTGTGTGAGATGTTGAGGTTCGGTTGATGTACTGAGAGAGTTTCGGCCGTCGAGGTTCGGAAAGGGTCGGGAATCTCTTCGGATTTAGTTTAAAGAAATCAATGCTGCCTTCAACTGCTCATGAACAGGTTCAGTGATTTTGTTTCACAATGACTGATTTTTTTTTGCATTTTGTTGCGTCTTTTATGGCAAAATTAGCTTGTTATCGGAAAAGCAAGCATTAGAGCTAAGCGGTTAAGCGGTAGTTAAAGGATTCGTTCACTTCAGAATTAACATTTCCTGATAATTTACTCATCCAAGATGTTCATATTAAGGTTTTTGCGGAAAACACTCCAGGATGTTTCTCCATATAGTGTCTTCAATGGGGTCCAATGGGTCGAAGGTCCAGATGTGAGTTTCAGTGCAGCTTCAAAGTCTTGACACGATCCTGCCGAGGAATAAGAGTCTTATCTAGACAAACCAGCGGCCGTTTTATAAATAAAAAAAACAATTATATACTTTTTAACTACAAATGCATTATTTTCGATCAAATATTTCAGCCTTAGTGAGGAGAAGAGACTCTAAAAACATGATTATTCGACCGGTTTGAGCTATTTTACACTGTTTTGACTGTGTTTTCTGATCAAATAAACGCATCTCAGTGAGCAGAAGAGACTTTAAAAAGCAGTTCGACTTATTCGGAAAACTTATTCGACCTGTTGTTGAGACTCCCGACCCGTTTCGTCCCCCATTCGGCCCCTTCATCAATCAACGGGCCCCTGGAAGATGAGGCGTGTGTGTGTGTGTGAGTGCGCGAGCGGGGCGGAGCAGAACGGGCACGTGGGTCTGAAGGCGTGAGTCCCGTGAGGCAGAGGCGTCTCGGCCCAGTACCGGCCCGTCTTCTCCGAGCACACGTGTCCACAGGGAACGAACGCGTGCGTCGGGGCGCCGGCGTCCACATATAAACCCGGTTCACACCCGAGCCACAGCGGCACGTACGGGCCGACGGTCCGGCACAGGGGACACTCCCCGTGGCTCCCAGCACACACACACACACTCTCCTCGCGGTGGCGTTCGGGGCGCCGGCCCCAGTCGTGCCGGCCGTGCACGTGTCCACACGCGAGATACGCCCACGGCTGGCGCTCCTCCAGGCTGTGTGAGCGCGGGAGGCTCGGGAACGCTAGCGTGCTCAAACCCACGGGACACTGCGGGCGACCCGCGTTCAGCTCCAGGCGGAGTGTGTCGAGGTGCCGGAGAGACGGAGACTTGAGGAGACCGTCAGCCGTACGCCACAGGAGAGTCGCTCCGCACAGATCCACCAGAGACCCGTCCTGTAGAGCACTGCTCTCGCCCACTGCCTGCACACACACAGAGAGACAGAGTGAGTGTGTGTGAGAGAGTGAGTGTGTGAGAGTGAGTGAGTGTGAGAGTGAGTGAGAGTGTGAGAGAGTGAGTGTGTGAGAGTGAGTGAGTGTGAGAGTGAGTGAGAGTGTGAGAGAGTGAGTGTGTGAGAGAGAGAGAGTGTGAGAGTGAGTGAGTGTGAGAGTGAGTGAGAGTGTGAGAGAGTGAGTGTGAGTGTGTGAGAGTGTGTGTGTGAGTGAGTGAGAGTGAGTGTAAGAGTGTGAGAGAGAGTGTAAGAGTGTGTGAGAGAGTGTGAGAGAGAGTGAGAGTGTGTGAGTGTGAGAGAGTGTGAGAGTGTGTGAGAGAGTATGTGAGAGTGTGTGAGTGAGTGTGTGAGAAAGTGAGAGAGAGAGTGAGAGTATGAGAGTGAGTGTGTGAGAGAGTATGTGAGAGTGTGTGAGTGAGTGTGTGAGAAAGTGAGAGAGAGAGTGAGAGTATGAGAGTGAGTGTGTGAGAGAGTATGTGAGAGTGTGTGAGTGAGTGTGTGAGAGAGTGTGTGAGAGTATGAGAGTGAGTGTGTGAGAGAGTATGTGAGAGTGTGTGAGTGAGTGTGTGTGAGAGTGAGTGAGTGTGAGAGTGTGAGAGAGAGTGTGAGTGAGTGTGTGTGAGAGTGAGTGAGTGTGAGAGTGTGAGAGAGAGTGTGAGTGAGTGTGTGAGTGAGTGTGTGTGAGAGTGAGTGAGTGTGAGAGTGTGAGAGAGAGTGTGAGTGAGTGTGTGTGAGAGTGAGTGAGTGTGAGAGTGTGAGAGAGAGTGTGAGTGAGTGTGTGAGTGAGTGTGTGTGAGAGTGAGTGAGTGTGAGAGTGTGAGAGAGTGTGTGAGTGAGTGTGTGTGAGAGTGAGTGAGTGTGAGTGTGTGAGAGTGAGTGTGGAAGAGTGTGTGAGAGTGAGTGTGGAAGAGTGTGTGAGAGTGAGTGAGTGTGAGAGAGAGTGTGAGAGAGAGTGTGAGAGAGAGAGAGTGTGAGTGTGTGAGAGTGAGTGTGTGAGAGAGAGTGTGAGAGAGAGTGAGTGTGTGAGTGAGTGAGCGAGTGTGTGTGTGAGAGTGAGTGTGAGAGTGAGTGTGAGAGAGAGAGAGTGTGAGTGTGTGAGTGAGTGAGTGTGTGAGAGAGAGTGTGAGAGAGAGTGAGTGTGTGAGTGAGTGAGCGAGTGTGTGTGTGTGAGTGTGAGAGAGAGTGAGTGTGGAAGAGTGTGTGATTGAGTGTGTGTGTGTGTGTGTGTGCCTGCACTGGAGAACACTGCAGGTTTGCTCTGCTTGTTTGTCAAAATGAGTGATTATCAATATGGCAACACAGTTATTATTATTACTAACTAAATGAAAATATGACTTAAACAAAACAAGAAATACTGACGAGCGCATTGGAAATGAATGGAGACGAATTTCCTCTAGTGGGAGCTAGACGGACTGAACACACTCTCACTGAAAGACCATTTTTTGAGATATCAAGCTCATATTTGGAACACAACTTGTTTAGATTTATGGCTTTGATTTTCTTGCAGTTTTTAGAGTTAAACATGTTTTTGAAAATATATATTTCATTTAAAATTTTAAATAGTATTTCTGCACATTTTTCATAACAATAAACATAAAATTCTGTAACTTTTTTTTAAGTTCACTTTTTAAAACTTTTTTCACTTCAGCAATAATCTGCCAAGTGTCGTCTTGAACAGAGATCAAACTTCAGTCTGTCGCTCTAAAGCATTCAAGATTTACCACAGTTTAAGTTGGACATTTATTTTCAGGTCTATGCTCAAAAAGTGAATATATATTAATTAAATTAATATAATTTAGTGCCATAAAATCCCCTAAAAATACAAAATATGAAATAAAAATTATCAAACTAAAATATAGTACTTTATTATAAGTTTCATTTAAATAAAAAAAATAATTTTGGTAATTTTTGACCGACACACGAAGAGCACCAGAGTTAAAGATGCAAACAGCATATTTTGTCCCCTGTATCTGGATTAGGGATATGACGGTGAGGATATTTTCCCTCCGGTTAATCAACGTGTGACAACATCAGTAATACCGGTATCACCGGCGGGGCTTTTAAATCGCTAATTTGAAAGTGAAACTAAAATGCGCACATCCGCACAAGCATTTGTAATGGTGTGGAGCAGAGCGAGCGTGTTCAATTATTTCCTACCATAGAAATGAACTGAAAACACTCGCTCCGTTCTGCTCTCCGCGCCCGTGGACGCGCACCATTATGAATGCCCGTGCGCATTTTAGTTTCGCTTTCAAATTAGCGTCAATTCGGGGGCGGATTGCCTGAATCGTAAGTTCATTAACCTATTATTCTTAATGAAAAACACAACAATACAGATTATTTAATGAAATCTGACTCCTGCTGCTGATCTGCGCTGCGACTCTCGTTCAGCTCACGATTTATTAAGCAGGCACGTTCAGTTTTTAATTGTAGTGTCTGTTCTCTAACTGAACTAAATGATTTTATTACAAAAATTTCAATTTAAAACGACGGTGGGGGGCGGTGCTGCGGTGGGCAAGTGATGTAACCGGTGTTGATTCTGAACCAGCAACACTGACTATCGTAGCAATCCTACTCTGGATGTGTGTGATTCACCAGAGGTCCGCGTATGGGTCCGGATCGGGTCTCTCTGAGGGCGTACACGTCTCCACACACCGAGATCTCTCTCCACACACCCTGCTTCGGCTCTTCTGGGAAACCCAGCGGATGCATCACCAGCACGCCATTGGTCGTCAGGCCGTCCATGTGACCATCCGGATTCTTCCATTTAGTTGCTTTCTCCTGCATGAGAGATGCATTTACACTAGGAATGATATGTGAAATGATATGATAAATTAATTTTGCGTCTTTGCACAGCTGAGTTAAGGCCTCAGACCCTGGAATCAAAGTATACAACTGTAAAAGTGTACATGCATTCATGCCACCGCTAAACAGTGTGTAAAGATGCCTACATTGGAATGTTGTAATAAGTAGAAGTGTATGTGGAATATGATTGTTTTTAATGTATGTTTGTGATGTGATGCCACTGCCCTAATATAATAACCTCTTGTGGGATTAATAAAGTGGCACTAAACTTAAATGCCACTTTTAAAGTGCTACTGTACCACCTTTGCAATGCAAAAACAGATTAAAGCATAATGCGCCACTGCCTAATGCATGAATGTAAAAAAACTTCGTGCATCCCTAATTTTTAGGGGTTGGATGGTAGCCACTAATATTTTTATATTAAAAATATGTTTTTAAAGTCACAATGAAACTTAAGTAGCAACGAGGGATGCACGATATATATCGCTACGATATCTGAACCCGCCGATATATGTTAATTTATAATGTTATCATTATCGGCTTGATAAGAAAATTTGGCCGATATATTAAAGTCAATAAATAATGTATTATTTCCTTCAGCTGAGACACTTCAGATGCGACTGTTCAACAGGATGGTTTTAAATTGTTTGAAATATGATTGGGAAAAAAGGAAAATACAGTAAAGTGTAACATGTGCAGGGCAAGTCTGTCATATTAGCTACATAAAATTATAATAAAAACATAATAATTGTGTGTTTGGGACGTGGCTTTTAATGCTGAGACTTTTGTTTTTGTAATCAGGCAAAAATTATATAAAAATGTGGATTTAGATTTATCAGCTGATATATGTTCATTTTTAAATGTTATCGTTTTCGGCCTGATAAGAAAATTTGGTCAATATATTAAAGCCGATAAATAATGTATTATTTCCTTCAGCTGAGACTCTTCAGATGCGACTGTTCATCATGATGATTCTGAATTGCTTAAAATATGATTTAAATCACTTCAGAAAAGTGCAACATGTGCAAGTCTATCATATCGGCTACATAAAATTATAATAAAACATTATAATTGTGTGCTTAAGACATGTCTTTTAATGGTGAGACTTGTGTTTTTGTAATCAGGCTCTCAAAAATTACATAAAAATCGGGATTTAGATTAATCGGCCAATATATCGGTTTTTGGCTTTCGATTATAAAGAATTATCGGTATCGGCCAAAATGTTTATTTCCTACTAAAAATGATGATCCTGTTCAGTGTTATTCTGCAATGTTTCCCAGGATAAACACCCACTCCGAGGAAGATGCTCTTGGAGGAGTCGAAGCCGGCGGCGTAGATGCGCGCGGTGAACGGCGGGTTGCGGTCGCAGACGATCCTGCAGGCGAAGCGTGAGATGGTGCTGGGAGCCGAAGACGAGTCCTCGCTCTCCTTGGACCCTCCCGGCGTATCCGTCACCACGAAGTCTATAGGGCTCTCCGTCGAGCGGCCGATCTGCACACGGCATTATGGGACACATCAGTCTCAGAGTCCAACACAAGCAAGAACAAGGACGTAACTAGGGTTGGGGATCGTTTGAATTTTAATCTTATCGATTCCGAATTTCGATTCCAATAAGGTAAATAAAAAAAATAATAAAACCTTAGATATCATTTACATTTAGTCTTCATCTAATTGTAGCTGAATATCATGAACAAAAATCAACAGGCTAAAGAACACTTACACAACGAACGTTTGCCTGTGGTTTAAAAACAACATAGAAAAACAATTAGCCGAACTAATATACATTTCAAGCATTATTAAAGACAAGTAAACACTCACTAATTAAAAAAGAGCAAATAAATTAGCAATCATGACAAATAGATACAGCTGAACAAAGATACGATTGAAATAAACAGTTTTAAAATTTTCAGGTGTTCAGGTTCAGAAACTGTAATCAAAGGAAAAAATAACACTGAACTTTATAAATAAAATACATTACAAATATAGTTACAAAAGTTATTCAGTCAAGAACGAATGTCTTTTGTTGTTTGATTAGTGTTATAGAGCGGGAATATTAGTGTTATTGTAGAGCGGGAATATCAGTGTTATTATAGAGCGGGAATATTAGAGTTGTTATAGAGCGGGAATATTAGTGTTATTATAGAGCGGGAATATTAGTGTTGTTATAGAGCGGGAATATTAGTGTTATTGTAGAGCGGGAATATCAGTGTTATTATAGAGCGGGAATATTAGTGTTGTTATAGAGCGGGAATATTAGTGTTGTTATAGAGCAGGAATATTAGTGTTGTTATAGAGCGGGAATATTAGTGTTATTAGAGACGGCAGGAATATTAGTGTTATTATAGAGCAGAGGAATATTAGTGTTATTATAGAGACGGCAGGAATATTAGTGTTATTATTATTATAGAGACGGCAGGAATATTAGTGTTATTATAGAGACGGCAGGAATATTACTGTCACTTTAAGAGCCGCACGGATCTAATACACTCAAGGTGTTAACATGAATGATAAATAAAGTAATCGGGTTGATGTGCGCGTTTATATGTCACAAGTTTCAAATCGGATCTGATGTTTTGACATGCGCACACTGCACGAATATATAGTTTCCCGCTTTTTGCGCATATTCTCCTCTATTGGTTCTTTATTTGTTTTAAACAGCAGACGTAATATTAATTCGTCTCATGGTCATAATTTAGAGCATATTAACCGTTTTTCCGTGCTGCTTATTGATCACGCAGTAAAAATGCCCCTGCCCGCGGCCAAAACCAGTCGTCTGTGGATGAGAATCCAAAACAAGGACTGGTGGGACGTTGTCCTGCTTCACTTCACAGACGCGCGAGTGAAATGAGGATTTTAGAATGACGGGAAACTTATTAATAATGACACTTTATTCAACAGGAAGAACAGCTCGTTCCGCGCGTCATACGTCATTACGCTAGTTAACGTCATCGCACATGAGCAGTCCTTTCAGTTTCGGGTTTCAATCCGATCAAGTGTTTACATGTTCTCTCGATCGGATTACAAAAGGGATAAATCACCCCTTTCAATCCGATCGAAATTTCATTCGGATCGAGCTCAATCGGATCGATTAAGGTGTTTACATGAAGGTTTTTTTAGTCCGATTGAGCCGTCAATCCGATTATAAGTGTCCATGTAAACGCAGCTAGTGATTTAAAGTTGTATTGAAATACTCACAAAAGGAATCGATAATAAGAGGAATCGAAATTTAAATTTTTTAACACGTATCCGATTCCTGACCTCAAGTATTCGATTCCAGAATTGGAATCAGTTTTTGATTCCCAACCCTAGTCTATACTATTGAATATACTATTGAATATATACCTTGAATCTGCTCTGAAATGTCCATGTATTACAAACCGACGAGTTGCAGAATGACTCTGACACAGAGAAGTCTAATATCTCAATGAAAAATTATGTTACTACAGACATCATATTTAACAATAAAGATTATTTCAAAGCAGCTTTACAGTGATAACAGGAGATTACAGTAACAGAGATTGTTCAGGACTTTACAGCAGATCTAGAATAAAGTTATTGTCCAGATAAAGTTAGTTTTGATTGATTCACTTCCGTTGTAAAGATCATGAGTTATTAACTTAGCGGCCGCTAACACACACCGTTCTAACAGAAAACCCTTAACGCGCTCCGGCCGCTCACTCACACAACAACAGTGTCTGGCAACTCGAGAACGCAAACCTTGAAATAAGTTCCAAAGTGCAAGCCTTGAAAAAAAGGTTCTCATGCTGGACTCACCTGGAACATGTCGGTGTCATTATCGTGGCAATACTCCACCACCACGGTCTGGCTCCTGGAGAGGGTGAAGGAGATGCTGTGCTGCCCCCTGCTGTTCACCGCCTGCAAACAAAGGTCACACACTCTCACTATCCCACAATGCACTGCACCTGCGATGTGCTGAATGGAACGCACCTTGCTGTCGTGAGGGTTGCTGAGGACGTGCACCGCGCTCGGCTTGACGCCGTTAGCCTTCGCTCTCCTGTAAAGAGCAAAGCGGCTCCTCTTACGACCCCGGTCTCCTCCTGGCAGAGAGCCATTATACCTACAGAAACACATGTTCTTTAGCATCTTCATTATTCATTACTTCAATGAGCTCATTGTTTCTGCATTAAATTATTAATTAAATTAATATCTTTTTTGGTAACTGTGATTTTGTATATGTACATTTCTGACAGTTTCCTCTGATAACAGATCACTGTAAATTGTAATATGGATTTTCTGTAAAGCTGCTTTGAAATGATGTGTATTGTGTAAAGCGCTATACAAATAAATGTGAATTGAATTGAATCTTATATCACAGTCTGAGTAATGGTTACAATAACTGCTTATATCAAAAGATATTTTACTGGTAAAGTCTACACAAATAGTCATCTAATGTGAAATAACACTTTAAGGATTAGTTATTAAAGGATTAGTTCACTTCAGAATTTCCTGATAGTTTACTCTCCCCCTCGTCATCCAAGATGTCTTTCTTTCTTCAGTCGAAAAGAAATGAAGGTTTTTTAGGAAAACATTCCAGGATTGGATTAATTTCAGTTTCAGTGCAGCTTCAAAGTCTCGACACGATCCCAGCCGAAGAATAAGAGTCTTATCTAGATAAACCAGTGGTATTTTTATAAAAAAAATAAACGTTTATATATGCTCGTTGAAAGGTTGAAAGGTCATGCGTGTTCCGGTTCAGAAATGTAGAGTAGGGCTAAAAACTCCACCAACTTCAAAATCGTCCAACATCGTTGTTTTACCTTTTATTTTATTTTATTTTATTTTTTGTAAGTGCCATTTGACTTAGTCTTTGCACGTTGGCTTTGTAAACACTGGGTCGGTTCTTACGCCTAGGTCACGCTTGACCTTTCAACGTGATTACGTAATGTGTGTCTCATCACAGCGAGTGCAAGACTAGCATTTGTGGTTAAAAAGTATATAAATGTTTATTTTGTCATAAAATGTCCGCTGGTTTGTCTAGATAAGACTCTTATTCCTCGGCTGGATCGTGTCGAGACTTTGAAGCTGCACTGAAACTCACATCTGGACCTTCGACCCGTTGGACCCCATTGAAGACACTATATGGAGAAACATCCTGGAGTGTTTTCCGCAAAAAAAACACTCCAGGACTGAAGAAAGAAAGACATGAACATTTTGGATGAGTGAATTTTTGATCAACCGATATGGGCTTTTTGATATCAGCTGATATAAAGTCAATAGGCTATATGTAACATCACATTATTTAATTTAAGGATGGTAAATAATGTTCATAACATTTACAGCAACAAAAATCATATTTATTTTACATATTTTCTAAATTAATAATAATAATAATAATAATTCATTACATTTATATAGCGCTTTTCTCTGCACTCAAAGCGCTTTACATAGAAGGGGCAATCTCCTCAACCACCACCAATGTGCAGCATCCACTTGGATGATGCGACGGCAGCCATATTGCGCCAGAACGCCCACCACACACCAGCTTACTGGTGGAGAGGAGACAGAGTGATGAAGCCAATCAGTATATGGGGATGATTAGGAGGCCATGATGGACAGAGGCCACTGGGCAAATTTGGCCAGGATGCCGGGGTTACACCCCTACTCTTTCGAAAGACATCCTGGGATTTTTAATGACCACAGAGAGTCAGGACCTCGGTTTTACGTCTCATCCGAAGGACTTGGAAATTAGAAATAGTTAATTGGAAAATATATCAATATGCAACGTGCAATAATATGAACTTGATAAAAATATAAATCTGTAAAATAAACAGAATTAAACTTATAGATTCTGTAATTAAAAATATTTTTTTTCCACAAATAAAGGCATAGATAAATAACTATAGATAAAAGTACTCAGTGATCCGGTAAGTCTGTGCACTGGGAAGTGTATTTTCTCATAGACCAGATTTCTCATTGACTGAATTTCTCATATTGACTGACATAAATTAGAGCTGCATGATTCTGGATAAATACAGAATGAAATAGAGATGGCTATTCTCACACAATTCTAAACACACAACTAAACAAAATAACATGTAATTTATTAGAGGTTCTGACTAAATGTTAACTGCTGCAGTGCGGCCTATTTAAAATGTTTAATTAAATGGAATTAATTATCAAAAATCAGTTTGAATGAATGATTCAATGACTCACTCAAAGAATTCACTTTTTTATTCCTGGATGAATCAGTGTTTTTGAACGAATCTCTTGAATGAATGATTCAATGACAAACACATTTTTAACAGTCACTTGTCGCCACCTACTGGTGTAACAATGTTACTCACATTATTTCGACTTAGTTTTAAAATAATCATGTTTAACATATGATGAACCTATGGTAAAAAACTATATAACCCATGATGCCGTACAGAAAATCTACCAATCAAAGAGTCGAAACAATGTAAGTGGGTCGATCTCCCTAAACTCTCAAAATACTTAAATATTTTAATATATATGCATACTTTGAAATAAACATAAAATCTATTGTTTCTATAGATATACTCAAGCACTGAAAACTCAAGAGTTTAGTCAAGAGATTTGAGGATATTCAGAGGCATGTGACGTCCATAATAAGCTAATTACCGACTCAGATCTAACACTAACCTCAGTGTGAGCCATCAGAAGAGAAAGGCGCTTTTGTTGAGACTCGAGGAAAGAACGAGGCGAGTTGCGTGTCAATGGCACAGCTGGGCTCAGACTCCGAGTGTGTGTGATACTGACACGTGTTTATATAAACCACAGCATTTCAGGGCTTATGAACGGATGAATATTCAAATATGGCATAGATGTTGCCGGAGCATCATAACACTGAGAGTGTGTGTGTGTGTGTGTGTGTGTGTGTGTGTGTGTGTGTGTGTGTGTGTGTGTGTGCAGAGGTCAAAGTGCTGCTTCAGCAATGAGACAGCAGAGACCGCATGAATGCATGCAACCACACACACACTCACGCAGAAAAACACACATACACACACAGAATCACACACACAGACTCACACTCACACAGGCTCACACTCACAATGAAATATTCAAATGCTTATTTTTCCTCTAGTCGCATGCTACCCCGACTTTCATTGTGTTGTTAAAAATAAATTATACTTTGTATAATCTTTATATTACATTCCTGCAGAGAAGACAACATTTACTCGCGCAATTTCTGTAAAAACATGAGGGCAATTTTGAGACCCTGGATATTTTGCTAATAAAGAAAAAAAAATGTATTAGTCTCTGTATCCTCTCAGTGAGCGTATGCATGTGCAGAAAGATGTGTGGATGAGAAACTTCTGGAAAACCTGAAGTTTTAAAATAAAAACAATTCAAATGCATTAATATCTCAGTAAAGTACTCAGTAAACTCTTCTCGCGTGTCGGTCAAATTACAGAAATTATCAATTTCAATGAAATTAATGTACTATATTTTAGTTCTATAATGTTTTTTATTTAATATTTTGTATTTTTAGGGGATTTTATGGCACTAAATTATATTTACGCTGTATTTATAATCCATTCACTTTTTGAGCATAGACCTGAAAATAAATTTCCAACTTAAACTGTGGTAAATCCTGAATGCTTTAGAGCGACAGACTGAAGTTTGATCTCTTTTCAAAGACGACACTTGGCAGATTATTGCTGAAGTGAATAAAGTTTAAAAAAGTAAACTTAAAAAAAGTTACAGAATTTTACGTTTATTGTTATGAAAAATGCACAAAAATAATATTTTAAATTTTTATATGCAATATATACATTTTTTACTATTTATTAGTTTTACTCTAAAACTGCAAGAAAAATCAAAGCCATAAATCTAAACAAATGATATCTCAATAAATGATCTTTCAGTGAGAGTGTGTTCGGCTGCAGTACCAAACGCTTCCACTAGAGGAAACTCGTCTCCATTCATTTCCAATGCGCTCGTTTTAGACCGCGAGGAGCACAAGTGTGACGATTTTTACAGGACCATTAAACTTTTTCGAATCATGTCCACGATTTATTTATTTATTTGTGCTCACAAAGCAAGTGCCAAAACCTTTACCAAGTTTCGTACCATTCCAATGAAGTCAAACATTTCTAAAAATAATTCTAACATGTTTCAGTCAAAAATGACTGAAGAGCACCAGAGGGTAAAAACAAGACCAACGGATGACAATAAAAAGCAGCACAACAACACAATCCTTCATGGATGTAGACCAGAGCAGCATTATGAAGTTACAGTAGTTTCCTTACACAGATCTGCTCTTGAAATGCAGATTATGATCATTATTGTTCCTGTTTATGACCGTGAAGCTGCTTTGAAACAAAGCGCCGTGGAAATAAAGCTGACTGGAACTGATTATGGTCTAATTTCTCTCATGTGAAGAAGGTGAAGGTGAAGCATGATGAAGCAGCGAGTCTGTGGATATAAGAGGAGTTCCTGCCCTGCACAATCACTTCCTAGTATCTCACACATATGGCAAGCCATTTTAACATTTAAAAGCTAGACTGGATATGTGTTGCAGATATCTGTAATTCAGTTTTGCCTAGTCAAAAAGAACATTTCAGATATCCACAACTACATTCTTCCTATCCATAATTGTCATTTCAGATATCCACAAAGACATTCTTCCTAGGACAAATGACGTCACTTTTGCCATTCATTTGTATGGGGTTTATCATTACAGATATCTACAATTCAGTTGCAGATATCCACTATGTGAATTACGGATATCTGCAACTGAATTGTAGATATCTGTAATTCTAGTTTGAGATATCTTCAATTTGATTCTGACTAGTCATAACTCCAGTTCAAGATATCTTTAATTCACCTCAATTCAAGATATCTACATGTTCCCTTTCAGATATCTTAAATTAAGTTTTGACTAGGCGAAATGACGTTGTAGATATCTGTAACTGGAGTTATGACTAGTCAAAATGACGTTGCAGATCTCTTAAACTGGAGTTAGGGATAGTCATAATTTAATTGTAGATATTTATTATCAAGTTATAGATATCTTGAAATTAATTTTGATTAGAGAAATCTGAAATTTGAGATATTTGTAACTTTCATTCTGCCTAGTCAAAATGTAATTACAGATATCTTGAATTAGAGTTTTGACTAGGCCAAATGACGTTGTAGATATCTGTATGCATCATACTTTAGGCGGGAGCAGAGCGTGTTGTTCAAATCATCAAATCACATCTGTTAACTGTTAACTTTAATTAGCACTGATTAGCACCATGTCGGAGCAACCAGAGTTTTTAATCGTCTTTTTAATGCTGTTAGATACTGTTTCAAACTGAAAAAATAAAATAAAAAATAAGAACTAATCTGAACTAAGAACTTTTTTCTCATCTAAGGAAGTTAATGTTATTGTACTTCCATGGCAAGAATAGCATGCATGTCAGCATCTTTATTAAAGTGAATTAGTGTGAATCTCTTTCACGCATAAATCTTACGGCAACAATAACCTTTTAAGCATGATCATAAACAGTATTGCAACATTTTTTTTTTTTTTTTTATATAAAAATCATTTTCTGGTGTTTTTTTCGATTACAGCCAACGCCATGACTGCTTCTTTCTTCTTCCATTCATAGAAATAAGGAAATTAACCCACTTCTTCTTTGAATATGGCGGGGAGGGGAAATAGATATCTAAAATAGAGCAACGTCATGCACAATAATTTGCACTAGTCATAATGACGTTTGAGATATCTTTAACTTTCATTCTGCCTAGTCAAAACTGAATTACAGATATCTGCAATTGTCATTTAAGATGTGTGACGAGTTGAATGTCATTTTCAATGACGTCATTGCAGATATCTGTAATTCAGTTTTGCCTAGTTAAAACTGAATTACAGATATCTCTATCTGTCGATTCGACTAGTCACAATTATGTTACAGATATCTTGAATGACAATTCCAACTATCCAAAATGTAATTACGACTAGTCAGAAAGACATTGTTGATATCTACAATGTTAATTCCGGATAGTCAAAATTAGCTTTTAAATGTTAAAATGGCTTGCCATACACACACACACACACACACACACACACACAGACGTGTAGGCGGAAACATTTTACGCTCTCATTTCCTGAGTGGATTATGTCACTCGCTCTCAGCCTTGCTCACTCTGTTAATAACACTGATGGACTGATTTATCAACCGTTGATGGATATTTTATCAAGCAAAACCACTCTTTTTGTTTCCTAATGCATAAATGAAACAATTCTGAGATAAACTGCTTAATTTACAGAAACTATGCATGTCAAGTCAAATCTGCTTTATTTCTACAGCACTACAGAATCAATGATGCAAACTACATCACATATATAAAACTAATTTAGATTCAGATCAATAATATTACTGGATATTAAGTGTCTTTTAAACATGTAGTGCATTCGTCTAAATTTCCTATAGACCTTATTTACGATCATCAAATAGTTTATGTATATCGGCAGCATCGTTCTGTAAAAATCGGTCGAGAACTAGTTAATAATAACTTCATTAACAGGTTCACAGCCCTCCTTTCTGAACAGTTCATCAGCAATCAGCAGCATAGAGCCGCAACAATAAAATTATTTATTTGTAATAATGTAAATGTGATGTACACTGTTTAATAATAACATAAATCGCATTATAAGTCAGATCTCAGAACTATCGCACAGTGATGCAACAATGTTGCCAAATTGTAACAAATTCATTTAAATGTTGCCATATTGTATACAATGTAAAAAACATTGGGTTATTTTTGAACCCAACTGTTGGGTTACACATATTGGGTCACTATGTTGGGTTATTTTTTCCAAAAACGTCATTTTTAAAGTTGCGTAATTTCTAGTAATAACCCGGTTGTTGGGTTAAATATGTATGTTGTATGTACACTTGTGTATTTTTAATTTATGTACACAATTATGCAAGCTATATTTACATTAAATGCTAGACTCACCAATATTTAGTTTGCAATTCAAAAAATTTATATCTGTTGAGACATAGCCTATTTATTGTTTTATACAAATAAACAATCTGCATTTTGAAACAAAGTGTATTTTATTTATTAAAGTAATGTCATAAATAAAAACAAATAGTTAACTGTTGGGTTGCTTTTAACCCAGTGTATTGGGTTAAAATAACCCACAGATGGGAAGGTTCTGCTATACCACCCCATAGTTGGGTTATTTTTAACTCTACATTGTGAGTCACAATTCCGGCGCCGCTGTAGTAAATGCGCTTCATCATCATCATCATCATCATCATCACTCACCCGAGAATCACCAGTTCGCCGTATTTCACCGGATCTTTTGAGCGGGCATGTTCGTGCTGGTTCGGCTGCAACATGGGACTGGACACACTGTTCCTCTAGTCACACACACACTCTCGGTGTCACAGAACCGGGTCGAGCCGCGCGAGTCAGCAGAACCGATCAAGCGTTGGTGAGAAGCGTCGGGTTTACACGGAACGCGCGCGGGAATCGCGTCTCGAGCGCATGGCTCTTCGCTGGATCATAGCGCGTGAAGAACCCGGAGCGAATCCGTTCATCTGGTCCAGAAGCGGCGGAGTGGCGCGAGCCATATGTGAGGCGCGGGGGGGACGCGCGATGCCAACGCGCGCTTTATAAACGCCAACCTGGTCCTAGATCACTGACTCTGTGATATTTCTTCGGATAGTGTGTGTGATTGACATTAGTGAAGGATTAAGGTGACGTTTTGTGCGTTCATTCATAAATCTGTGAGGCGCGCGCACCCCTCGGCGTTGCGCGCTATGACGTGTCCCGGATTGCCTTTGAGCATTACGTCACTGTAAAACAGAGTAAAAATGTGTCTGATGATTGTGAAGTCTAGCATAAGCCAACATCGTGGATCATAGAGAAGAAACTAAATATCGTTTAAGAACTATGTTTTAATAGTCGAGCACATCGAACAAATACTGCAAATGTAATAGCCTATCATATAATTATTAATATTAAAGAGGAAATTACTGTAAACCATGTTTATTTCATAAAGGATTGTTTTTTAATGCAATTTTTTATTGTTTGCATCATTTGGTTTCGTTGTAGGCAACAGAACATTTTTCTTTGTGGTTTTGATTTTTATTTGCATATCATAATAGACTTAATAAAATAATATGCATTATAAACCATTTGTTTATTTAATAAATGATTTATTATGCAAAACAAAAGAAAAATTGTTTGCATCATTTAGTTTTGTTGTAGGCGACATACATTATTTATTTTAATTTCCATATCATAATAGACTAAATAAAATAATATTTATTATAAATACTAACTCAAATTCACTTTTTTTGGGCTATTCTCATATTTAAATAAAGTCCAATCCTAAAGTGGTCATTAATATAATACATGAAGTGGTTGTAACTACATTTTGAGTATTATTAACTTAAAAAGATTAAGCACAAAGCTGAAATACACATCGTTTATGTGTGAAGCAACTTATTGAAATCAACAATACTATATTAAGAATATATTTTGAATATATTATTTTTGTTTGTTTTCGTGTAAAAAGTCACTGTTTGGGAGATTCACGTTCAGATATTTCATATATTTAGTTTTAAGCAATGTGAGTGTTATACGCATCTTCATTTCTGGATTTTAATGAGTGACTAAGCGTTATGAATCCCCGCTGCACGTATTATTTATGATTGTTATAGCATGTTTTCAGCATTCCTGCAACAGGAAGGAAGGAAACTGAGCTCAGTGATTTCCTCTTTCCCAGGGATTGTTTGTGGGAAAGAGAACAGAATAATAATAATAATAATAATAGCAGCTCTGAGAACAGAAATATGAAACAGAATATTTTTGTTACTTGAAATAGAAATAGTAAAAGTCAAACTTTCATTTATTTTAACTTGATGTACTAAAACTCAAACAAAAAGTATTAATAGATGTTTACAAAAAAACACTAACTGATAAAAATTAAATAACTAAAATGGAAATGGAAAATTAAACTGAACTCAAAATATTAATAAAACACTATATGGATGTCTTTACTAAAAAAAAAAGAAATGACAACAAAATGACTAAAACTTTAACTAAAATTTAAATGGAAAATACAAAAAGTAAAACAAATTTTAAATGTCAATACAAATATGGAAACAAATCTTGAATCAGAATAAGTTCCTCTTGCAGCATTTCTTCTCTGATGATGTGGGCGGGGCTTTAACCTGTCACTCACATGAGATCAGCCAATAGCAAACCACAACCATCCAACCATCCAATCAACTCCCCACAGATCAAGCCCCGCCCACATCTGCTCTTGTTTCACTCAGATATGATTATGATATAATAACACATTATAGAGGAGAACAGACCAGAGAAACTTCTGTTTCATGATCACTTTACATTTTGAAGTACAATCCAATTGCATGTCATCAGCTAATGTTTCTACAGTAATAAATTAATCTGACTTATAATCAATTTGAATCTCATGTACAGTAAAAATTATTTTGAAGACTTAAAGTAATGAAAACACATATTGACTCTCGACACTTGATGTGACAAACTGATCATATAATTTTTTACAGTGTTGATCAGTGGAGAGCATCCAAGTGTGTGTGTGTGTGTGTGTGTGTGTGTGTGTGTAAGTGTGAGTGTGTTTGTATGTGAGTGTGTGTGAGAGTGTGTGTGTGTGTGTGTGAGAGAGAGAGAGTGTTCGTTGTGTGTATGTGAGTGTGTGAGAGTGTGTAAGTGAGTGAGTGAGTGTGTGTGTGGGTGTGTGTGTGTGTGTGTGAGATAGAGAGAGTGTTCGTTGTGTGTATGTGAGTGTGTGAGTGAGTGTGCATATGTGAATGTATGTATGTGTGTGTGTGTGTGTGTGTGTGTGTGTGTGTGTGTGTGTGTGTGTGTGTGTGTGTGACTAAGTGAGTGAGTGTGCGTGAGAGAGTGTGTGTGTGAGTGAGTGAGTGTGTGTGTGTGTGTGTGTGTGTGTGTGAGTGTGAGTGTGCGTACCGGTATGTGACAGTGTGTATGTATGAGTGTGAGTGAATGTGTGTGTGTGAGAGTGTGTGATTGAGAGAAAAACTCCATGATTTAGTTCTATCACTGATATCAATGCTGCAGTGTTTCAGCTCGACTCAAGAAACACTAAAAAAGGCTCGGATCTGAAGTTCCTGAGATCTCTGTGTTTATAAAAAGCAGATCAACAACAGCGGGAGTGAAAATGAGTGAGGAAAACATCGGGAACATCCCAAACATTCCATAAGGTTGAGTGGAAAATCCTCCCAGAAACATTCGGTAAACCGGAACACATGTTAGTGGTGTTTTCTAATGCAAGAGTAACTATAACACACACTATAGGAGGAACTTGAGCCGTTTATACAGAACAGAAGATCAATCAGACAGAAGAAAGAATTAAAGGAGAGAAAAAATTAAAAAATATTGATAATAATGCAAAAAGGTTCTATATGGACCTTAAAGGGTTCTGTTCATGTAGAGGACCATCCCATCATGGGATCATGTTATAGTTTTAATTAATGACATCCTGTGGTGAAAATCCAGCTTTTAATGTTGTTTGTGTGTCTATGTGGTGTTTTTAATATGCTTTAAGACAAACCATGTGTAAATTCATAAGTCGACTCCATTGCTGAGTATTTCCTCCTTAAAACTGCAGTGAACCAAAGACAGTCTCAAAAACACGCTTTGAAATCGCTGGTGTTTCTGACGTCACAAACTACCTTGTAACCAATCAGATCAACGTGTGATCGTCAACCAGTGGATCTCTGAGCTGAGGGAGTGAGTGGAGGCGGGGCTCATTTGCATATTCATAGAACCACGCATACTAAATGAGGCAAGGGTGTCGAGTTACATTCTAGATATTTTAAGGCATGAAGAGTTTTTTTAACACTCAAATGTGTCATTTTGGTGATTAAAGATGAGTTTTAAGAGATAAAATGATTGACTACAGGGGGACTTTATGACATTTCTCTTTACATAGAGCCTTTTTGACATAAAGTGTTCTTTAAAATTAAATCAAGAACCCCATTGAACCTTTTTTCACCGCTGAAATTTCCATCAGGTCACAATTCACAGCAAAATCAAACCACAGTAAGAAATCATGTGTTGCATTAAGAAAATAAACCAATTAACCTTTTTTGTTTTCCCCAAGCGTGTTTGAAAAATGTATCACAGTCTTAATTTTAAACTCAACATTAATTTCTTATTTTTCACTTTTAATTACGGGGTTAAATGTGAACAGAACCTGTTTTCATGATGCATTAGTCAAATATGAGTTATGAAAGCATTGGCGACGTGTACCAGGAAACTGCATTTAATTCATCTTTGAGATGTTTGTTATTCAAAGATTGCAAAACAGCAGCTTTACAGAAACGCGTTCTGGAGAACATCGTCTTCACATCATCTAATGATGAACTTTAACACTCTTTTCAGACGTGAAACACAGAAGTCATGATTAATTCACCTCACAATATCAGACATACAAATGAAAACAAGCCTTCTACCAAAACACACGGTTTTTGCACCGATATGAAAATTTTGCCTGATACCGATAATTCTACTAAAAATGTTTTGTCCAGATTATTTTATTTTGATATTTTTTTATATTTTTTAATGCAATTTTTTTTTTACCTTTAAATTACTAGATTTGATCAACAAATAATTAAATAAATATTAATTTAAGCACATTCCTCTCATTCTTTCAAATTAAATTCAAAATAACTCACTATTTCATGCATAACCCTTTTAACTCAGCTCTAAATATCTTACATTTGGTGTCTTTGCCGACCTCTTGTGGAAAATAAATAATATGATATTTCATGACTCTAGATGGAGCAAATGAGCTGTTTCCACTGGCTCCTAAAGTCATTTCTCTTCAGTATGCATTCAGATACACATTTAGACATTATAAAAAAAAAAAATTTTGGTAAAGTTTTAGTAATTTTAGTTTTAATTTTGAGCATTTTTAGTTTTTTCTATGTGCATTGACGTATTCCTCACATTCCATTCATTCCTAAGGGGGTCAAATTGACACGAGAGGGAAGGATTTGTTACTTTTTAAAATTTCAACCACAAAATTAATCCATACATTTTTTGCGTGCATTCGTGGTTCAAGTGCGACAAAAGTCCTATAGTCTCGGACCCCTCCAATGAACAATCAATTTTTGCAATTTTTAGGTTTCGGGTTTAAAACCATCATGTTTGATTAGTGCGAAACTGAAGCGTCTCAGCTGAAGGAAATAATACATTATCAGCTTTAATATATCGGCCACATCTTCTTATCAGGACGATAACATTAAAAATGAACATAATATCGGCCGATACCGATACGGTGGCCGATATATCGGTATATCCCTATACATCCCTATACAAAACTAACGACATTCTGCGTGTGTTAAAGTCATTCTTGACATGACGACAATGAAACACTTCCTAAATTGTAACATTGAAACAAGCATTTCTGTAAAGCTGGTTTGAAACAACACGTATTGTGAAAATCACAAACAAACTTAAACTGAATTCTGCATTTCGAGGCACTGGCACGTTCTTCCAAGTCAAGACGATACAATCACATTATACTTGATATATATTTATATATATATATATACAGATTTTATTATTTATTCAGCATAACATAGAAGTCAAAATAATAAAACAAAGCATTAATTTATCAGGAGACATAAGAGGCTCGGTGTGATTGGCGCAGTTCAGAGAGAACCGGCACCAGAACCAGGACTGAGACCGGTTATCATAGATGGATTAGTTCAGAAAGACTTGTTTTCATTACCCATAATTCTCCTGGCTTTACATCACCAGCAGCTCAGGGGGAAAGTGTTGAAATGCAATCAAACGCTCAGCATCTTCATGGAAAACACACTGGTTCTGCTTGGTTTGGTGTTTATTTGAATGCTCTGCACTGCAGCTATTCTCCATACATTCGGTATATAAGTGATGATGGCACAGAGGTAAACAAACAAGCTGCCAATTTAGGACTAGAACAACTGGATCTTCAGACAAAAAACAAACAAAACGAAAAACAAACCTTCCCACAGCTTCTGAATTAAGTAATACTTTACGGTAGAGCCGTGCAACGATTAATCACGATTAATCGCATCCAAAAGTTTAAAAGTTTCTGCTCACATAATATATATGTTTAATTACATACATACATACATACATACATATATATATATATATATATATATATATATATATATACACGCATATTATGCAAACACAACATTTATTTCGGATGCGATTAATCGCGATTAATCGTTGTACGGCGCTACTTTACGAACATTCGAAACGTAACAGAAGGATTATACAGAGTGCTGAAAGAAAGCAAAGAACGGGCGTATGAAAAAGAAAAGAAAACTCAACGAGTTATTGGTTAATTGCTTCTAAGTTTTGACTCGCATTATGATTTATAGTTGGACGTGAGCCAGGTGAGCCCTTCGTAGAGTCCGTCGCCCGTCGAAGCGCAGGACGGCTGAACGTACCAGTTGCGATCCCTGATCCGGGTCAGACCGAGTTTCTCCTGGATCTCGTGCGGCTTCATGGCGTCGGGGAGATCTTGCTTGTTCGCGAATATCAGGATAATGGCGTCGCGCATTTCACGGTCGTTAATGATGCGATGAAGCTCCTGTCGGGCCTCGTCGATCCGGTCCCGATCCGCACAGTCCACTACGAAGATCAGTCCTTGTGTGCCGGTGTAATAGTGTCGCCACAGGGGCCGGATCTTATCCTGACCGCCAACATCCCACACGTTAAACTTCACGTTCTTATACGTCACGGTTTCCACGTTGAACCCGACGGTCGGGATGGTCGTGACCGACTGTCCCAGTTTGAGTTTGTAAAGAATCGTCGTTTTTCCTGCCGCATCAAGTCCAAGCATTAATATTCTCATCTCCTTGTTGCCAAAGATCTTGGAAAGCATCTTCCCCATTTTGTTGGCTGTGCATATATAGTATGTATGTTGCAAAAAGTGTGTTTTTTTGGTCCTGCAGCTTCACAAAAATACATATGACTCAACGCTTTTCCTTAAATAAAAAAAAAAAATTGATCTAATACAGTTGGGAAATGTGAGTTTGCATTGACCAAACCTCAACATGCATGAAGAAAAAACAAAAATAGGCCTTTTCTTTCTGACTTCCTTCTTGTGTACCGACTGTCGGGTCGCCGCTCGCTCGCGCTCATTCCCTTCACACACACTTCAGATCATCAGTTCTGGTTCTGGTCCAAACAAACCCTCTCTTCCTCTTTCCCCTCTTCTGTCCCTGAAACACAAGAGAAAGCGGATGAGAAAAGGGAGGGGTGTCCAACACAACTAACTTTACTCTCGTACGTTAGTTTCCGTACGCGTACTGAACGTGACCCCCGCTTCACCTCGTATATCGCGCGGCCCGGCTCGGTTCTCTCCGGTCCTGGTTCTCTCGGTCCCGGTCGTGTTGCTTCTCCTCTCGGTATTACCGGAAAAGGTGCGGACCCGCTTCAGCCGCTACTTCCGCTTTCTCGCTCACGCTAGTGATGTGTCGTTCGCGAACGAGCCGATTCTTTGTAACGAACGAGAAGAGCCGAATCTTTATTTGGGACGGGTCTTTATTTGGATGGGCACACCATGCGGCCAAACACATGCGAGGACAGACCACGATCACACCAGGGACATACGCTCCGAAGAGAGTGTAGTGGTGGGAGCCGGATTTAAATGCTAATGTTAAAACTTTTGCCTTTATTTATTTGATTTGTTTGCTGTGGTTCTGTGTTCAATTGTTCAATTAAAGTTGTATTAAAATGTTAAATAATAGTAACTGTGTATTTTTTGTAACGAACAAATGCATAAAAATAAGGCTTTTATGAAAACACTGAATAAAAAATTGCTTACCAACACACAAATCATTCACAATTGCGAAATTGGACTAAAATAGAAAGCTCCGAGTGATCCTAAAAGAAGAGCCATTGAAATAAATGAAGAGCCGGCTCTTCTAAGGGAGCCGCGCCAAAAGAGCCGAATCTTTGAAAAGAGCCGGACTTCCCATCACTAGCTCACGCGCACTGCGCCATTTGGCGTTCGCTTCCTACTATGGCGAAGGCTCTGCTGATTAATATTCATGAGGCGTGTTTCGCCATTGGACGGATAGTAGCTGCGTCAGCACATCGTAGTTAATATTCAACAGACTGGCATTTGCCATTGAATTGATTACACAGTAAAATAAGCTTGTCTCCTTGGAAAGTTTCATTTATATATTTATATAAAGCTAAGTTAATACCTATTAATTACTCATTTAGGTTTCTCTGTACAGATCTAAATAGGCTATATTTTATAATGCATTACACATTATACCAGTGTTGGTGGTTGTGATTAATTGCATCTAACATAAACGTTTGTGTTTGTAATATATATTCATATATTACGTATAATACATATACATATATTCATATTGTGTGTATGTGTGTGTGTGTGTGTGTGCATGCCCATAGGCTAATGCATTGCATATGCATTATATATATGTGTGTGTGTGTGTTTGTGTGTGTGTGTGTGTGTATATATATATATACATATATATATTTATATATATTTTTTTATATTTTTATATCTTTATCTGCATTGGCCACTATGCAGCAACATCTCCACACATCAAAGAACTGCATCAGCTTTCCAGAAAGAAATATTTATATATTTTTTCTTTTTGAACAATATGTCATGTACAAACAACATGGCAACGAAAATACATAACACTATGACAGTAGGATCAGATGCAAAAGTACATTACAGAAAACAAGAAAAGAAAAGAAAGAAAAAAAAGGAAGAGAGGGGGGGCTAGGGTTTACTTTTCAATTCATATTCTTCTATAATAGCAAAAAGTTTTTTGCATTTTTACTTTTCATCATTTTAAGGGCATTTGTATAAGAAAAAAACTCATTGTGAAATACACAGAATGTTTCACTTTCAGAAATTGAGATTTGTGTATAAAAAAATGACCTAGAATAAGGATGGTATTAACCAAAAAATCATCTTTGTTGTTTTCCATTACAAGTCCATAAATAATGTCTTTGTGAGAGAAGACTTCGAGATGAGGAACCTTTGGGTAAAGAAGCCAGTCATGAATATCAAGCCATTAAGCCTCTACATATACAATGACAAAATAAATTATCAGTAGTTTCAATATTATCACAAAAAAACACAATTACTAGTTTCAAATCCAAATCTTTGTTGTACAAATTCACCGGATGGATATACACCATTTATAATTTTAAAATGGATTTCCTTGGTTTTTGGAGTTAATGGGAATTTTAAGTAAGTTCTTCGTAACCTGTAAATTATTATTTTTTGAGAAGAACTGTGAAATCAAGTTTCTATAGGATGCTATAGGGAATAAGATGTTCTCACACATATTTCAAATAATTTTGTTTGGAAGTTTAATTTATTTCAACTAAAAGTAATGGGAGACAAAAGGTGGGTGGAGTAGGAAATAGAACTGAATTAAACATGTGTGTGTGTGTGTGTGTGTGTATATATATATAAAACAAAACAAAAACAAATGTATGTACTTTCCATTAAAAGTAACTAAGTAATGCAATTTGTTACTTTTTAAGGGAGTAATGCAATATTGTAATAGGCTATATTACTTTTAAAAGTAACTTTCCCCAACACAGATGTGTAAAACATGTCTTATTCTGAAAAAAGTTATGTCAAACTTATATAAGAAAATATAAATTGAGCAAGATAAAAGAATGTCTTGGGACCGGTTGCATAAACCGCTAAGACTAGTCTTACAAGTTAGACAACAATTTGTTTTTCTATAAGACTGTTCATAACTTTTTTAAATCAGTTACATAAAAACTTGGCTTAATTTGATATTGAAAAGACTGAATGCCCTTTCAATAACTGCTAGACGTCATACCAGATCTTAATGGCTATGTTTATGCAACTGGCCCCTGAAAATATGTCTTTCTTCTGCTTAACACAAAATAATATACATATATGTTGGTAACCAGACAGTTGACTTCCATAGTATTTTTCCATAGTAGGCTATGGTTTGATTAACAACATTCTTTAAAATATTTGTAAAATATCTTTATATATAAAGAAACTCATACGTTTGGAACAACTTGAGGGTGACTAAGTGATAACCGAATTTTCATTTTTGGGTGAACTGTCCCTTTAATTATTAATCCAGCAACGGTCGCACGCATGATCTCATTCATATTCAAAAGATGAACGTGAACCTTCGCTATAGTAGGATTCATAAGCGCGAGATGAATGAAATGGACGACATTGAGACTCGGAAGAATATAATTGTGTTGGTTTTTTTAAAGGCAACTCTTTTTAAAATACCCGTTCAGATATGCATTGCACTTAAACATTTTTAATATTCGACCACATAAACCGGAGAGCTTTTGCATAACTGTCTTTCCAATCCCTCACTAGCGCCATTTTTACGTTAAAAGGGCGGAGCTTATGACGTGCCATCGATTTCAAAAAATGCCTTGTACATCATCATAAATCACCATGCAAATCTTTTAAATACATGTATATTTGCATTTTTCTCCCCTAAGAATGGGCTTTTACACGTGTAGCAAATAAATTAACCAGCATTAAGCTGAATGGTTGATGTCTGTGTTATTTTCAAAGAATTTGCATGTCAACTTCCTTATTTATTAACCCTGAACTCAAGAGCCGATTACATCCATGAACTGGAAAAACCCAACATTTATTTCCGAATAGTTTGAAATGTTGATCATATGTAAAAACTAAGGTCTTGAAAATACTCTGGTATCAGTTATTCAATTCAACCAAAACAGGACTATTGCTGTAACTAAGTAATAAAATAGTTGAATATCAGTTTCATAATAAGACCTTTCAATAGCCTACTGTGTTTATACAATATATTTTGTTTAATAATTAAAGAAAGAAAATCTTGTGTTTTAGGTCATCTTAACAAAAAAGTAAAGCTTCTGTGCCAATAAAACACATATAGACGGGATGCAGGTACTTAATATGCAGTGAATTGATTTGTTGAATGAAGTAAAAAAAAAGAAAAAAAAAAGGGGGTTTTGGCCATTTTTAGGGTTTCATTCAACGCAGGTTGATATTGTTTCACAAGGCCTATACATTTATACATTTACCGCAAATATAATTTTCATAGTGCTATAACTACACTTTGATATCAGGTGTTTCAAATAAACGTCAAATTTTGTCTAATCTTATGGATCTGCTTCTGTAAATCATCATTTTGAGTTGAATTCAGTTCAGTTAATGACAGCAAGGCTGACCAAAGTGCTGTACAATACAAAATAAAAGACCATAAGATAACAGATAAAAGGAAACAGAGAAGAACGAAACAAGACATTACAATGTATTAAAAGCCAACGAAAATAGATATGCTTTAAGACTAGATTTGAATGCAGATAAAGTAGAATTTCTGGCTTAAAATTCATAATGACATAAAAAGTCATGATTTTTATCTTTGTATGTCATAACTAAGACTCTTTATGTCACAATTTTGTTATAGTTATGACAAAAAAAGTCAAAATTATGATGTATCTAGTATTCCATAATGACTTTTTATGTCATAATCAAGATATAAGCATTATTTATTTTTCATGTGGCGGAAATGGCTTTCATATTTATCCCAAATTGATTAAAAAAAAATAATAATAAAATTGGGCCGCGGCGCCTTTTATTTTGTGTTTTGAGTTTCGTAGCGCAGTGCGCATGCGCAAAGCATTCGTGTCCTTTCCTCGTCGCAGCTGGTGTTGAATGCGATAGAGCGCGGCCGTTCGACCACATGTTATCAGCCGCATAAAAACTTCGAAGAAGTTGTGCAAATATCTGCCGTTTTAACCCAGTTTCATGGAAGATTCTGGTAAGTATCCTTCTTTCCGTGTATTTCCCGCGATTCGCGCGCGGTCTTTTCTAGAACACTCTGAGGTAAATCAACGGCGTCGGGTCGTTAGCAGTTCAGCTAACGCGTGAAAAGAGCAGGCCGAAACCAGACCGATGCTATTGAAAACGTTTTCATAATTGTATAACATATTTTCCTGGTTTGAAAACTGATTAGCCTTTTAAAACAAATCGAACGCGTTGTAAAGCCTGTTTTGATCAGTAGGCTAACGTTAACTATTTTTTAGCAAACTAACTTCGACGAACCATCGTGTGTCGTTTGACCAGGAAACGCTACAAACATTTAATATAACTATAAATAAACTCTCAAGGTTTTTGAAGTTTTAATTTCCGTTCATGTTTTTTTTTTGTGTGTGTGTTTTATAGTGAATATTCCAAAACATCTGAGTTGATTTGATGTAAACTTGCGGTTTGCACAGAGTTTGTAGATTCATTCATATCAATCGATATTTAAACCTGCTGTTTAAATAGGCTGAAAACTAACGTTATCTTGTGCTAATAGCGCATATTGCATTACAACTTACATATTTTGCCAGCAAAAGTATTATGAGATGATTGTTGTCTTCAGAAAAATGAAAATGATCCCATACTTTACTCTCCCTCAAGGCATCCTAGGTGTATATGTCTTTATTCTTTCAGCCGAACACACAGTTATGTTAAAATATCCTGGCTCTTCCAAGCTTTATAATGGGAGTAAATGGAGCCTTTAATTTTGAAGCCCAAAAAAGTGCGTCTATCCATCATAATAAACCATACGACTCCAGGGGTTAATAAAGGCCTTCTGAAGTGAAGTGTGTTTGTAAGAAAAATATCCATATTTATAACTTTATTAACTTGTTTCCAGTAATGGCCATACGTGAGTTTATGACCTCTGACCTGACGCATGACTTATTGACGAACGTAGAAGCGCAGAGGATAGAGTAAAAAAAAACCCGAATTGGTCACGAATTTAAAGTCTAAAATGAGACTTTTTAAAGCGAGATGTGGGAGGAGCTTGAGTTTGTTGTTTGCTTCGGTCGTCACCTAAGCTTGCGCTTGTCGTGTGTCGGGTCAGAGGTCACTTCCGCCGGAACTAGACTCTCGTACGGTCGTTGACGGAAGCCAATGATTATAGTTTATAAAGTTATAAATATGTATATTTTTCTTACAAAAACGCATGGCTTCGCTTCAGAAGGCCTTTATTAACCCCCTGGAGTCGTATGGGTTACTTTTATGATGGATGGATGCACTTTTTTGGGCTTCAAAATCTAAGGCACCATTCACTCCCATTATAAAGCTCAGAAGAGCCAGGATATTTTTTAATATAACTAGTAAATATGGATACTTTTCTTACAAAAATGCATGGCTTCAATGACGGTTGTTACCAGAAGCCAGTGATTATAGTTTATAAAGCTATAAATATGGATATTTTTCTTACAAAAAGTCTCTTTCTTAGTTGTATGAATTACTTTTATGATGGATGGATGCACTTTTTTGGGCTTCAAATTCTAAGGCATCATTATAAAGCTTGGAAGAGCCAGGATATTTTTTAATATAACAGAAATGAATATGGATTTTTTTTTTTCTTACAAAAACGCATCGCTTCAATGACAATGATCATGTTTGGGGGTCAAAAACCTGTTTTACGTAACGGTTTCCCATCGGTTTGTTTCAGCTGAGCCCATGACCGGGATGTTGGACACGAACGCCCCTGATAACGGGGACTCGTCTGCGATGGAGGGCTCAGAACCGACCGCACCCGACTGGACCACGGCACCGGCTCCCCCTCTCCCAGAACCGGAAACCCACGAGTCCGCCGTGGAACAGTTACAGCTGTTCTCGCTGGAGCATCTGAAATCCGCAGCGGAAAACATTGACCCGAAGACCAGTCCTTCAGATCCCGTTCTGGAAAACTCAAACCCGGTTGACGTGCAGCCGACGGAATCGAACGGAGACGTCGTGGACCAATCGGTGGAGCCGGATCTGGTGAAACAGACGGGAGACTCCGAGAGCCCTTCCAATATGGAGCTGGAAGACGCTCCCAAAGAAGAAGAACCAGCAGAACCAGGAGCCGAAACAGCAGCAGAACCAACAGAACCAACCGAACCACAAGAGCCGGAGTTTCCCACAGAATACGAGCGTCTTTCGAAGGTCGTGGAAGATAACCCGGAAGACTTTAACGGATGGGTCTACCTTCTGCAATACGTGGAGCAAGAGGTAAATCACTGAAGACTTTCATCTTCAAAACACAAATTAAGATATTTCTGATAAAAAGTCCCTCCATTGAAAGTTTATTCACTACAATATATCGCAATACAAAAGAGATCATCATCAAGTACAGTTGAGCTTCTGTTTACCATGTTTGAGTGCTTTATGTACGTTCGCTGATCAATTTTTATATGTGAGTAAAAGCCTTGATTAAATCGGTTCATCATATAAATTAGTGATGCCCGATATATCGGCCAACATATCGTTATCGGCCGATATATGTTAATTTATAATGTTATCGTTATCAGCCTAATAAGAAAATCTGGCCAATAAATTAAAGCTGATAATGTATTATTTCCTTCAGCTGAGACACTTCAGATGCGACTGTTCAACATGATGGTTTTGAATTGCTTGAAATATGATTGGAAAAAAGGAAAATACAGTAAAGTGCAACATGTGCTGCTCAAGTCTGTCATATCAGCTTCAGAACATTATAACGAGAACATTATAATTGTGTGTTTGGGATGTGGCTTTTAATGGAGAGACTTTTGTTTTTGTAAGCAGGTTCTCAAATTATATGAAGATTTGGATTTAACGGGCAATATATCAGTTATCGGCTTTCAAATATAAATAATTATTCGGTATCGGCTGAAATGTTCACATCGGTGCATCCCATAATATAAACCGATTGGGTTCCTTCAGAAGACTGCTCCATTCATATTGTTTTATTTTATAATCTCTTTATGAATGTTTTGAAGAGTTTTGGGTGAAGGGACAGAAATCTCTGAGATTTCATTAAAACATCTTCATTTGTGTTTTAAAGATAAACAAGTTCTATGGGTTTGGAGCGAATTCAGTTTTTTGGTGAACTAATCCTTTAATACCAAAGCATCACAAGCATTCATCAGCATTTCTTTTGTTTCAGAACCACCTGGTGGCTTCAAGGAAGGCATTTGATGCGTTTTTCCTGCACTATCCGTACTGTTATGGGTACTGGAAGAAATATGCTGATATTGAGAGGAAACATGGTTACATCCAGATGGCTGATGAGGTGAGTCTGATCAAGGGAAACGCACGTTCTGTTATGTGGTTTATTTTGATAGGGGAACTGTCTTTGTAGTGTTAAAGGTCCCATGACATGACATTTCCACTTTCTGAGGTTTTTTAACACTAATATGAGTTCGCCTAGCCTGTATATGGTCCCCAAGTTTCTAGAAATTTTAATCGGTTTAAATCGAGCTTTTGCTATTTTTCTCTGCCTTTGAGAAAATGGAGGCTCAACCGGGCTGATCTTGAATCTCCTCCTTATGACGTTATAAGGAGAAATGTTTCCTCCCCTTTCTCTTCTTTGCCCGCCCAGAGAATATTTCTCGCCCATGAGAAAATGAGCTAGGAAGTAGAACGCGCGCGCACGATTTTAGTTTGTCCACGAGAGATATCATGGCTTTTGAGCGAGCGAAGCATAATAATTGCTCAATAATTGGATGTACAAATAAACCCCGAAGGGTCAATACAGAGCTGGGCTTGCTGAATGTCGGACAAGTCAACAAATGATATATAAGTGTGTTGCTTTACTGTTTATGGTTACCTAGCTTGTTACACGTAGAATGTGGCTGTCACATTAGCTATGCAGTTACCTGTGCTAATGTAAAGGTAGACAGCATCAAGTTACACACACTGTAACGCGAGTGTTGTACACTTCTTTGTTATTTGGATAACCGTTCTCCTGTTGGTTATATGGTGCGCGCGATATCCGCATTTCAAGATCGCAGAGCTTGATGTAATTGTAATAAGATAAACACAGACGTTACAGATCTCTCATGAAAAGGCAACAGTAGGTTAGCGTTAGCTACATGATGATAACTGTAAACCATCCGAATAAAGTACCGTATCCAGACATAATATTGTAAACTAACCATTCGGAAACGTCCTGCTGGAGCCGCTGAGTTGCAACTTCTTCATCCGTTGCTTCTCCATCTGGATCAGATTCTGGGTCAAATGAAATGCTTGAACGACTGCGTGTCTTCGTGCCATTGCAATATATCCAACATAAACGTGCATGGTAGCGTTGCGCAAGATGGTCAAGGCCACACCCACCCTCCACCTTGCGCCGCCTTTCTCCTCCTCATTAGCATTTAAAGCTACAGACACCGAAACGGCCCGTCTGAAGGAAGCTCATTCTGGGACTGGCTTGTAGTGGCTATAATTCTGCACCGAGGCTGAATTTTTGGAAAGAGATTTCAGATACAGTACTAGGGACCACTAAGGACTATATTAAAGCCTACAAAAAGTAGCATGTCATGGGACCTTTAAGAGAAGGAGAGCTATGGGCTTTTTTTTTCTGGTTCTTGAAGAGAAAGACAGTCTTTTCAGCTTGCCACTATAATTCGCTATTTTTCTGCATTAAACTAGTGAATTTGGCCAAGATATATTCAGATATGATAGACAAGATGTTATAGAATAATAATTTAATGAAAACCCAATTTTGACAAAAAACAACAACCTGACATTCAATCTATTTTTAGACCTTACTGAAAACGTAGCAGTGCGACATCCGATGGGTTTTCCCAGATCGCATCGCATATAAAAGTGAATTTTGCATCCGATGACCCCTTTAAAACAAGTCTTAAAAGGCATTAAATTTAACTCCATGATTCCTGTATATATCCTGCTTTATAAAGGTGCTTTAAAAAGAAATGAACTGATTTGAATGTTTGCAGGTGTACCGGCGAGGTCTTCAGGCCATCCCGCTCAGCGTGGACCTGTGGCTTCATTACATCACGTTCCTGCGAGAGAACCAGGACACCAGCGACGGGGAGGCGGAGAACCGCATCAGAGCGTAAGTGCACTAACCGGAAGAACATCAGGAGTCTCATAGACAAGTTTAACTTGTTGTGTGTTATTCACGAGTTCTTAAATTGGACACGTTTTCACATGTTTGCTTTGTTCTGAAACAGGACTTAATGTGTTACAATGTTGCATTTTCTTCTTGGTTTACAAGTCACATGCAAGTAGTGGTGGAACGCATCACAAAATTCACGGTTCGGATCATTTACGGTTTTTGAGCCACGGATTATTTCAGCAAAAAATAAATAAATAAATAAATATATATATATATATATATATCACTCACTCACTTGAAGTTCTCCGATACATCAAAAACTACTAGCCTAACTGGTAAAAGCAGAGATGAACTCTAAATAATAAAGTTTAACAGAAGTATTCAGGTACAGAAATTAATAATTAAGACTAAATGTAAATTGATCCATTTCTTCACTGTAGAAATTAAATATCCACTGCGTGCAGAACGATTAGGCACATTGATTTCCTTAGAATTTTTTTTTTTTAAGGCACATTTTACCAATTCCAAACCACATTAATCTTAACTACTATTAATTTTGTATTTATCATTTATAAGTGATATATAATTGTTCCTGAAGACTGGAAATGAAAAACACCTTATATTCATGTGTGCATAATTATTAGGCACGTTTTCTTTTACAGGTAAAATAAGCCAAAAAAAAAAAAGAGATTTAACTCAGACTGAAAAGTCAAACATTATTAAATGCCCAGGAGAAGGATGCAATTCTAATGCAATACTAGACATTGCAGTTAAAGCATGACCATTGGACAGTGAAATGCTCATTGGGTCAGCAGGGTCAGACAAAAACAGGTGGAGAAGAAAAGACACATGTTAACTGCAAAAGAATTGAGTGTGAAACCATCAGGACCCCTTTAGTCTCCGGCGCCACCATTTTCCAGAACTGGAACTACCTGGAGTCTCCAGAAGTGCAGGATATCGGGATCTCAGAGACTCAGGTTAGGGAAAGAGTCCCCCTCTTAATAAGAATCACAAGCTGAAGTGTAGTAAAATACATGAAGACTGTATTTTTATAGGCTTTATAGACAGGCAGATTGAGAGGGACTCTTGAAGGACCAGCACCACATCCTCTTGTGCCACTGTTTGAAGAATTCATCTTCCAGAATCTGGCAGTAAGTTTTGGGAGTTCATTTTTAGTTTTTAGCCCTTAACGGACGTCAGGGAAGGGAGAACGCAGAAAATCGAACCCGATCCGATTAAAAAAAAAAAAAAAATGTTTATGGCGGATGAAAGTTTCGGAGGCAGTGTGTGAACGCGAGTGACACAACGTGAGGTCGTATTTAATTTTTTAACGTACGAGAATTTCGGACTCTGTGTGCAAGGACCTTTACAAAAAAACGGATGCAGATGCCATTGTTCAGTGCTGTGCTTGTGTTCCTTCAGGTCCTATGAGCACGCGGTTCTGGCCTGTGGCACGGACTTCCGCTCGGACCGTCTGTGGGAGGCTTACATCGCCTGGGAGACGGAGCAGGACAAGCTGGCCAACGTCACGGCCGTCTACGACCGGATCCTCTGCATCCCCACACAGCTGTACTCGCAGCACTTCCAGAAGTGAGCACCATACACTCGCATCCAACACTTCTGATGTAGTGGTCGACCGATACTTGGCATTTTTAAAATATCGGCATCGGCTGATCAGTTTTTCTAAACCGGAGACGTGATCGAAATACTTTAAATCCTTCATTTTAAAATATGCTATGCTATATCCAGTTGCCCACTGTCATATTCATCTCGTTTTCACTGTGTGCTGTATGGAAAATTAGCGTTACCTTGTCTTTGATTACCAGTGCGCACGAAATGACCAGATTACTGAGTGCCGTTACAGTGTTTACATCCTTTTTATTCACGTATTTTTAAACTACTTTATTTGTAAAAATAAATAAATAGGATACTGTAATAGGATTGCAGATTCAAGAAGTTGCCATCTAAAGTATAAGCATGTTTATTTAAAAAAAAAAGTTTTAAATTTATTTCTAATTTATTAAATATTGATAAAATAAATATAAATTGTGCGTATCTCCCGGCTTTACATTGACCATTGGCCACACACTGCTCTCTAAGATATCGGCATCAGCCATCAAAAAACAATAACGGTCGACCACTATTCTGATGTCTGCAGCGTTAACCCATAATGCATTGCTTCTGAAGTTCATTTGTGACTAGGGCTGGGTATCGATTCAGATGTTTCAATTCGCAAGCTCGATTTTGATTCTCGATTCGACTCAATGAATAGATTTAAAACAAATCCTATATTTATAAAAAACAACAGTGAACATAAGTTTACAAGTGGTTAATAAAAAGAAATTAAGAGCCACAAACCTGTATATTAAACTTTTTATTTTACGTACACTTGGGTACATTAAAGCAGAACCCAACTCTATTTCAAATGCATACAATGGATAGACAGGATTTTGATGCAAGATGAAAAACTGATTCTGAAAGTTGGAGGAGTCGTAGCAGTGGCACGCCTTGATCAAACACGATCAGGTTATCTTATGTTTAAGATAAAACACACAATCTCACAGCATTAGCTGTATATGGAGGCTGCAGGCCTGTGAAGTGGAGGAAAACTAATACTGGCTTCTGGGTGATAAATATGGGAAATAATCGATTCGTGGCCTTTGAGAATTGATTTTGAATCATCCACATTTAAAAAAAAACCATGAAAACGGCCACATTTATGAAAAGGTACTTGAAAAGCGCTTGAATTGTTGGAGACAATATATGTGAAATTAGTTTAATTTTATCGATAAAACAGTCTTTTCATGCAAGATTAACGCTGCAGCCCGTCTGATATAGATATAGAGCCATTTCTCATGGCTGTGAGCGTAATATTCCTCTTATCCAAGTATATGATACAGCTTTCATTCTTCAGGTCAATATATTTATGGCGGGAAAGATCACTTTGAAAGAGGAAAGCGATATCTTTGTCATAGTGTCCTTTCAATGGTTAAAGTTACCGCAGTCATTGACCATTTTATTAGTTTATTTTTATTTATCTATTTACCTTTTTTAGATATTTGAAAGATAATAAAGATATTGTTTAATAAGTGAGATCTCTGATTGTAGTGCTTGAAAACCAAAAAAAAATAGTGATTGAAAAGTCCTGGAATTTAATTTTACAGTATCTGTACGAACCCTGCATATGTGCCTCACAGTTTAAGGAGCTTTCCTTGCCATTAATGCTTGGATAACGCGTATAATACGTCTCCTTCCATTAAAAATAATGGCTAGTGCGGCGGCTGCGATTTACGTGAACCAGGACTTTATCGCAAGAGGACAAAATTACGTTTCAGTCGCATAACATCGGTTAACGGAAACGCCGTCATTTCGCAACCGTTTTTAATCTACATTTAGAAAATATTGCAAAAGTTTTGCGCAACTCTGTAATGGAAACGCGGCTACTGAGAAATTCCTGATGACATTAAAGGTGCACTGTGTAATATTTTAGGAGGATCTGTTGACAGAAATGCAATATCATATACATAACTATGTTTTCAGTGGTGTATCAAGACCTTACATAATGAACCGTTATATTTTTATTAGCTTAGAATGAGGCATTTTAACATGACATTTAGAAAATATCACGAAGGTTTTGCGCAAAATGTCATATGGTAGTTTTTTTGTTTTTTTCAATTTTCTTTGTACAGGTTTTAAATTTGACTCTTTGTTCAGGTTCAAAGAACACGTGCAGAGCAACAACCCCAAGCACTTCCTGTCGGAGGAGGAGTTCGTGGCGCTGCGGGTGGAACTAGCTAATGCTAACAAGCCTAGCGGAGACGACGCCCCTGGTGAAGAGCTTCCGCCGGGAACGGAGGATCTGCCAGATCCCGCAAAGGTAAGAGAGCCAACCTGCCATCTGTGGGGTTATCAAACATGGCACAGGGAGGCAGGGGCGTCTAGCTGATCCTGGAGACAAGCAAAACGTGTGCAGGTTTGAAGAGGTGTCTTTCCGTTAGCAGCCAATGAAAACCTGAGGGTCCAGGTTGGCATCCAATCAGGGACTTGGGCTTAAAGTGGGACGGGCTCGTGACGAAATGACACCGTCCCTTCCCAGCACCGGGGCTTGGGCCACAGCTGATTCACTGGGTGTGCAAACCGTACTGTTTCTGTCAAACTCATGGTGACGTAGACCTTTTGCGTAGCTGGACATCAGACGAGATAAAATGTTTGCGCTTTCACGACGCAACGCTCAGGACTCTGTGTTTTGCCCTTCAGAGAGTGACGGAGATCGAGAACATGAGGCACAAGGTGATCGAGACTCGGCAGGAGGTGTTCAACCACAACGAGCATGAAGTCAGCAAGCGATGGGCCTTCGAGGAGGGGGTGAGTGTTTTTATGCTAGATATGTTTAACCCTCTGGTGCTCGGAAAAAATGTTAAGTTTAAAAATGTTTTTTTTCACGGGAATGGTAAGAAACTTGGTAAAGGTTTTGGCACTTGCTTTGTGAGCACAAATAAATAAAAAAATAAATCATGGACATGATTCGAAAAAGTTTAATGGTCCTGTAAAAATCGTCACACTTGTGCTCCTCGCGGTGTAAAACGAGCGCATTGGAAATGAATGAGACGAGTTTCCTCTAGTGGAAGCGTTTGGTACTGCAGCCGAACACACTCTCACTGAAAGATCATTTACTGAGATATCAACCTCAAATGTGGAACACAACTTGTTTAGATTTATGGCTTTGATTATTTTGCAGTTTTAGAGTAAAACATGATTTTGAAAATATAGATTTCATATCAAATTTGAAAATAGTATTTTTGTGCATTTTTCATAATGCACGTAAAATTCTGTTACTTTTAAGTACGCTTTTTTTTAAACTTAAGTAATAATCTACCAAGTGTCGTCTTTGAAAAGAGATCAAACTTAAGTCTATCAATTTAAAGCATTCAGGATTTACCACAGTTTAAGTTGGAGATTTAATTTTCAGGTCTATGCTCAAAACATGAATAAATGGATTATAAATACTGCGTAAATATAATTTACTATAAAAAAAATCCCCTAAAAATACAAAATATTAAATAAAAAAACATTATCAAACTAAAATATAGTACATTAATTTCATTGACAAAAAAAGAAATTGGTCAGAGGGTCACATGCACTGATCGAAATAAATCAATCCGATTTCATATTCTGAAAATTCTTTATGAACCCCAAAAATGTTGCCGATTCACAAACTCGTTTGCATGTGAGCTTTTTTTTTTATCAAATACTTGTTAAATATTCAGTCTCATCCAATGACCAAATACGTTATACATGATGCGTTAATGTACGCACGTTTGTAAGACTAAATCTGTTGAGATGTGCATCACAGCACTAGACGTGCACAAGGTATTTCTTAAATCCCATTGAGGAAATGTTGGATTCATGCATTTATTTGCTTAATTTATTTCCAGTTGATTGCATTATTTCAAGGCAGCACGATTCCTTTCGGTTCGGTTGAACCGTCAATCTGATTATAAACTGATTATTTGGGTGCATGTTTTTATTTATGTATTTGTAATCGAGTATTCTACCGATCATTCCATCGATTAAAAATCTAGTTTTAATGAACGGCTTGTAGTTTAACCGTCTCGCCCCCCTTAACAAACTCACACCTCTGACGAACGCTGGTTTCGCCCGCTGATCAAGCGTCCGCACTTCTCTTACGTTTCTGAAGGATCATGTGACACTGAAGACTTGGAGTAATGATGCTGAAAATGCAAGGAATAAATTCTTTTTTTTTTCTTTCTTTTTTCTTTTTATATTTAACATTATAACTTTTTTTTTTTTATCATATAAATGCAGCCTTGGTGAGCAGAAGAAACTTATTTTAAAAAGCATTGAAAATCTCACCGATCACAGCAGTGAATGTGAATATATTTAGTTTTCAGTTTAAGTTTTAGTTAGAAAAATCTAGTTTGAATGAACGATTGTACACACACACTCACAACACTCACACACACACACACACACACACACACACACACACACACACACACACACACACTCACAACACACACACTCACAACACTCACACACACACGCACACACACACACTCACAACACACACGCACACACACACGCACACACACACGCACACACACACGCACACACACAACACGCACACACACACACACACAACACACACACAACACACACACACACACAACACTCACTCACTCACTCACACACACACACACTTACTCACATACACACACAGACACTCACACACACACACAGACACTCACACACACAGACACTCACTCACACAGACACACTCACTCACACAGACACACTCACTCACATACACACACAGACACTCACACAACACTCACACACTCACACAGACACACTCACACACTCACACAGACACTCACATACACACACACACAACACTCACTCACTCACACAGACACACTTACTCATACACACACAGACACTCACACACACACACACACAACACTCACTCACTCACACAGACACACTCACTCACATACACACACAGACACACATAGACACTCACACACACACACACACACACAAACACTCACTCACTCACACAGACACACTTACTCACATACACACACAGACACTCACACACACACAACACTCACTCACTCACACAGACACACTCACTCACATACACACACAGACACTTTCTCACACACACACTCACTCACATACACACACACACACACACACACTCACACACTCTTTCTCACACACACACACACACACACACACACACACACACACACACACACACACTCACACAGACACACTCACTCTCACACACACACACACACACACACACAACACTCACTCACATACTCAACTCACTCACATACTCACACACACACTCACTCACATACTCACACACTCACTCACACACACACTCTCACATACTCACACACACAACACTCACTCACATACACTCACTCACTCACTCACACACACACACACACACACACACACACTACTCACATACATTCACTCACACATGCTCTCTCACACACTCACAGGTACACGCTCACACTCACACACTCGCTCATTCTCACACACTCGCTCACTCTCACATACTCGCTCACATACTCGCTCACACACTTGCTCACTCTGACACTCGCACGCTCACTCACACGCTCGCTCACACACTCACACACACACCTGACTACATCTGACGAGCGCTGTGTTCCCCCCCGCAGATCAAGCGCCCGTACTTCCACGTGAAGGCGCTGGAGAAGACCCAGCTGCACAACTGGAGGGAGTACCTGGACTTCGAGCTGGAGAACGGGACGCCGGAGCGCGTGGTGGTTCTGTTCGAGCGCTGCCTGATCGCCTGCGCGCTGTACGAGGAGTTCTGGATCAAGGTTAGCTACACGCGCTCGCGTTCCCCGCCTCCATTCCCTCAGTCCAACCCTCTGCTTCCCCATCAACGATATCATCACTTCCACAGTAAAAACTTGCTGCACTCTTTGCGTGTAACGTTGATATTTGACTGTATCTGTTATATTAGGGGATGGCCTGCTTTGCCACACAAGATTTGACTGCAGCATTTGCCAACTACGTTGCACCTCTCCGTCTCCTTCTACCTTACAGAAACTTATCTTATTGGTTCCATGAAGGTGCTGATGGGTTTAAAACAGAAATTCTCAAAACGATCTTGTGGAAATTCACCAGTGCAGGGGATGTGAAATGAAAGCTCAAGTTTTATGTGTTCTTTTCCCTCTTCTTCTGTTATTCCTCCTCTCTCTTTCTGTCTCTCTCTTTCTCTCTCGCTCTTTCTTTCTTTCTCTCTCTCTTTCTCTCTCGCTCTTTCTCTCTCGCTCTTTCTCTCCCAAACTGTTGCTCGCTCTCGCTCTCTCTCTCCCCCTATCTGTTGCTCTCTCTCTCTCTCTCTCTCTCTCTCTCTCTCTCTCTCTCTCTCTCTCTCTCTCTCTCTCTCTCTCTCTCTCTCTCTCTCTCTCACTCTTTCTCCCTATCTGTTGCTCTCTCGCTCACTCTCTCTCTCGCTATGTCTCTCTTTCTCTCTCGCTCTCTCTCTCCCTATCTGTTGCTCTCTCTCTCTCTCTCCTGAAGTATGCCAAGTATCTGGAGAGCTACAGCACCGAGGGCGTTCGGCACATCTATAAGAAGGCGTGCACTGTCCACCTTCCCAAGAAACCCACCGTTCACCTGCTCTGGGCGGCCTTTGAGGAGCAGCAAGGTAAAACGTTACGCTGTTGACTTGGTAAACAGATATTAAAGGGTTAATTCACCCAAAAATTAAAATGATCCCATAATTTATTCACTCTCAAGCCATCCTAGGTGTATATGACTTTCTTCTTACAGCCGAACACAGTTACATTAAATATCCTGGCTCTTCCCAGCTTTATAATGGGAGTGAATGGACTCGCGTACGGCCATTACGGGAAGCCAGAGATGATAGTTTATAAAGGTATAAATATGGATATTTTTCCTACAAAAAACGCTTCAGACGGCCTTTATTAATGGAGCCGTACGTACGGCTGATTTATTTTATGATGGATGGAAGCGCTTTTTTTGGGCTTCAAAATCTGTCATCATTCACTCCCATTATAAAGCTGGGAAGAGCCAGGATATTTTTTAATATAACATTGTTTAACTGAAAGAACAATGTCATACACCTTGGATGGCTTGAGGGTGAGTACATTTTTGGGTGTATTAACCCTTTAAACAATACTAAAAATCAAGTACCGTATTTTCTGGAATGTAAGTAGATAAAAATGCAACATAAAATGGCGTATTGATCAACGCCAAACCTTAAAACTACTTGCCTCAAGCTCCATGTGCAAAATTGACCTCTTTTCCCACATCCATATTCTCCTCTTTCCTTTTTCCAGCGCACATAAAAACCACAACTGACAAATCTTGCGCTGTTCATTTACCACTAGCGCACGCTGATGACGTTTTAATCTTCTCTACTGACTTGCGTCGTAGCAAAGTTACTTTCAAGGAAAGTCTATTTGAATGGAGGAATCCTGAAATAACACAATTCCACATATAACATATTTCAAATTAGCAACAAAATTTGTAGAATGCATTTTAGTTTTGCTCTGGCTTGGCATTTATATTGTCATTTATAGTGAATGGCATTTATACTTGTATGTTTTTCATTCCTGTTCTAAAAAAAAAAAAAATAAAAAAAAAAAAAATAAAAATATATATATATATATATATATATATATATATATATATATAATATATAATATATATATATATATATATATATATATATATATATATATTTATATATATATATTATTTATTTTTCTGTAGTGATGAACTAAACTAAACATTTTAAAAGATAATTGTGACTCACAATTGTGAGATAAAAAGTCGCAATTATCTTTTAAAATGTTTTATCCTGTGGCGAAAACCAGCTTGAATAGTTTAATATTTGTAAATGTTTTGTTTTTACCGATATTTTACATAATTTCTGAAAGAAGTAATAAAATGTGACTTATACAATGTTTTTTTTTTCTCTCTCAACAATTCAATTTTGACACGGTGCGACTTATTTTCCAGAAAATCTGGTAATTTGTCAAGTCCAATTTATTTTTATCCCACTTTTCACAATAAATACACATTGTTTCAAAGCAGCTTTACAGAAAATTATGATGTTAATGCTTATATCTTAATATTTTCATGCCTTAAGTTACATTTTATGACGATCAAGCAGTTGAGATTGGCAAAACCAGTCAAAAGTTTTAGATCTGTAAGATTTTAAATGTTTTTAAAGAAGTCTCTTCCGCTCACCAAAGTTGCATTTGATTAAAAATACAAAAAAACAAAACCGTAATATTGTGAAATATTATTCTAATGTAAATCAGCTGTTTTCTATGTGAATATATAGTGAAGTGTAATTTATTCCTGTGATCAAAGCTTCAGCATCATTACTCCAGTCTTCAGTGTCACAAAAAGAAAGATTATATTTCAAATAAATGCGATTCTTTTTAACTTTCTATTCATGAAAGAATCCTGAAAAAATGGAAACAACTGATTAAAAGTTTTTTTCGAGCATCAAATCATCATATTAGAGTGATTTCTGAAGGATCATGTGACACTGAAGACTGGAGTAATGATGCTGAAAATTCAGCTTTGATCACAGGAATAAATTACACTTTATATTCACATAGAAAAGTTATTTTAAATGGTCATATTTAACAGAACAAAAAAATTATATTTTTAATCAAATAAATGCAGCCTTGGTGAGCAGAAGAGACTTCGTATAAAAACTAAAAATCTACCGATCTAACACTTTTGACTGGTAGTGTGTATAGTATCTCTTTGTGTGCACCGTATGCATGCGTGTTTGACACTGATCTCTGTCAAATCTGGTGCCCCCCCGACAGGCAGCATCGATGAGGCCCGGAGCATCCTGAAAGCGTTCGAGGAGGGCGTCCCGGGACTGGCCATGGTGAGGTTGAGACGGGTGAGTCTGGAGCGCCGGCACGGGAACATGGACGAAGCCGAGGCTTTGCTGCGGGATGCCATCACCAACGGGAAGAACAGCAGCGAGTCCTCGTTCTACGCGGTGAAACTGGCGCGACAGATGGTCAAAGTGCAGAAGAGCATCGGGAAGGCCAAGAAAGTGCTGATGGAGGCCGTCGAAAAAGACGAGGTCGTGTTAGTTTCGCTGAATGAACACAAATATTTAAGTATTTTCATTTGTATGCACCAGTATAACAATGCATAATCCATTTAATTTGATAAGTTTGTTGTTTTTTAAATTATTGCAATTTTTTTTATTTTGAATTATTTTATTTATTGTCATTATTTTTTTCTCCTCTCTGTGATAAATATTGCAGTATAAAAAAAAACAAGTTTCAGACTTATTAATGAATCTAGAATTATTGGCATGATAACATAATTTAAAAATATATATACTTTTACTATTGTGACATTATACCCAAAAATTCTTCATACAGCGACTACCAGTAAAATTTATAAAAATTGCGACCAAAAATGATTCGGACACTTGAGCTGATCATGTTTTGCTGAAGTGTGTTTTGTCTTTAATTGCTAATGCTCTTTTTACACACAGACTGAACACAATGAAGCATTGCTTGGTGATTGGTTGAGCTAAACTGGTATTATCTAATTGTGTAGTTAAATTTAACAGCTGACAGATATTCAACATAATTCATGTGTGAGACAGTCTAACAGAAGGACGGACAAAACCAGTCAAATATCAACTGAGTTCTGCTCATATTTTATTAGCATTTTCTTGCGAATAAACTGATAATGTGAGAAATGTTGAAGGTAGTGATGGGAAGTTCTGATCATTTTAGTGACTCTCTCGTTCATCAGAATGAACGAATCTTTGAGTCATTTCGTTCATTTAAGTGGCTTTAAATGTTATACTTTTAACAGCCAAATTCCCCGCAATCTTGATCATATTTTGAATTAAGAAATCATTATATTGCAGCCAAAGATAATTTACCTTCTAAGTCTTTGGTTAATTTGTCGTGTGACAAACGCAATGAACGGGATCGTTCATGAATGACCCATCACTAGTTGAAGGTGTCTGAATACACTGGTTTGACTGTGTGTGTGTGTTTGCGCCTGCAGACGAACCCGAAGCTGTACCTGAACCTGCTTGAGCTCGAGTACAGCGGAGACGTGCAGCAGAACGAGCCGGAGATCATCGCGTGCTTCGACCGAGCGCTGAGCAGCTCGATGCCTCTCGAGTCACGCGTCACCTTCTCCCAGCGCAAGGTCGAGTTCCTCGAGGACTTCGGCAGTGACATCAACGTGTACGTAACTTTCCTCTGTTCTTAAAGGTGCTGTGTGTAGTAGCATTTTTACTCTACTAAAGCATAAAAATACCATATGTTTGCAGATATTCAGGAAACATGCTAAGATCACGTACTCGCTTCTCTGAAGAACACTTCTACTTACAGACAGTTATTTTACTGATTATTTTACACGTTCCGTGTTAGCAGTCGGTTTTTGTTTTGGTCTGTGAGACTCCGCCCACTGCCAGTTCAGCCAATAGTATTTCGACACCCCGGGATGCCAGTTGTCGGAAAACACAGCGTATTGTAGCCATGGAAACAAACAAACTGGGTCGGAGATTGCAGATTCCACACAACCTAAAAAGCCTCGATCCATCTAAAAATATGAATGAGAGCATATTAAGACGCGGATAAATCTACTCATTAACTTGCAGTCTGTAAGTGTCCTCGGCTTTCGTTGTCAATTGACCCTTCGCAGGGAGTTTGATTGACAGGTGATCTGACCAATCATAATCCGCCGAATCCGCCATTTTTGTCCGATAAAGCAGTCAGGAGAGTTAGTAGATTAACGGAGGATTTGAACTGAAAAACGGAGTGTACTGACGTCTTTCTGCCGTTAAAACAAGCTTTGATATTTTGAATTTGGACTGCAGTACCGATTTCAACCACTAGCTGTCATTCTTACAGACCGCACCTTTAAGCTCCTTGCACACAGAGTCCGATATTTTCATGTGTTTTTTCGTATTCGTCATTCGTTGGCTCTGAATTGTAAAAACACCTCAAAATGCTACGGATGCGAAAAACGCAGAAAATCGAACCCGATCTGAATTTTTGTATGACGGATGAAAGTTTCAGAGGCAGTGTGTAAAGGTGATTGACACAAGGTCGTATTTCTGACTCCGTGTGTAGGGACCTTTACCCTGAACATTAGTTTAGGGAAGCTGTTTTTAACTCGACTGTTTTTAACCGCAGGCTTGTGGCGGCGTACGAACAGCATCAGCGGCTCGAGACGGAGCAGGAGACGTTAAAGAGGAAAGCAGAGAACGGGTAAGAGACGCTCACAGGATCTCCTGCACGCCATTATGTGAATCTGTGCTTATTACTAGTGGTGGAACGCATCACAATTCACGGTTCGGATCATTTACAGTTTTTGAGCCACGGGTCGGATCATACCACATCAAAAACTACTAGCCTAACTGATGAAGTTCAAACATTATTAAAAACAAGTGAACAGACAGTAATAAAATAAGAACAAATACACAAATTACAAGCAGAGATGAATACTAAATAACAAAGTTACAAAGTCTAACAGTATTCAGGTACAGAAATTAATAATAGGCCTACATGTAAAAACACTTTGTTCACTGTAGAAATTAAATATAGTTTTATCTTTATTGTTGTATTTTGTTGTTTTTATTAACATTAATGACACGGACAACAGTAGGAATATTAGGCTGATGTCACTTTAGGACCGAATTCACGGATAAAACTGACAAACATCCGGTTTCTTTGTTCACTTATGACAGAGCCGAGAGAATACTTAGTTTTACAATACAGTTTGAAGGAGAAAATACTCAGGAATGGGTTTGACTCATGAATTTACACATGGTTTGTCTTAAAGCATATTAAAAACACCACATAGATGTATAAACATTATTAAAAGCTGGATTTACACCACAGGGGACTTTAAGTGCAGCGAGTTTTACTCATAAATCTCCACTTCAGCAGCTTTACATGCACCAAACTAGAGTTTTATTCATATCTATATTCTGACGGTTTGTTCATTTCATTCGCCTGATATACAGGACATTTTATTCCTGAAAACATGGTGAAAATGTATTTCAGTCTGTCGACGGTATTTTCTGCAAAAGAGAAATCCAAAACCCCCTCTGGGAAAAACTTAATACATCAACTAAATCAAACAGTAATTATGAATCTGACTTTATCCAATGTTTAGATTTCTGTTTTGGAAATGTATGCAAATGAGTGCATATTTAATAAGATGGCTAATTTGCATATTTAAAACAGCAATTTGAGAGAACTTGTAACAAAAAGTTGAGATGAGTGTTTTGTCTGGTATGATGCAGCTCAGAGGAGCCGGATGCAAAGAGACAGCGAACAGACGACCAATCAGCAGCCTCGGGTCAGATGATGGACATGCAGGCCAACAATGCAGGATACAACTATAACAACTGGTATCAGGTCAGTTTATGACCGTATAGATGCCTGAACATGGGTCTTTATGGGTGCTTTAAAGGTGCAGTCTGTAAGAATGACTAGTGGTGGAAATAGGAACTGCAGTCCAAATTCAAAATATCAGAGATCGTCGTTTCTCCCGCCGCCTCAGACTCGACACGGCTCACTGCAACAGGAACGAGCGCAATAGACAATGAAAATTGGCAACATGCAGTTTCACAGACCAAAACAATAACACATTCCAGCCTGGAAACACACATTTCAGAGTAAAATAACTGGCAGTAGAAGAGTTTTTCAGAGAAACGAGTGTGTGAACTTAGCATGTTTCCTCAATATATGCAAACATATTATGGTATTTTTATGCTTAAGTAGAGTGAAAAAGTTACATACTGCACCTTTAAAGTGCTTGAATTTGACTTTTTGAAATGTAAGTCCTGGAAAACCCTTGAAAACAGCCAAATTTATGAAAGGGTACTTTAAAAGTGCTTGAATTATTGAAGGCAAATATATGTGAAATTAGTGTTTAATTTGATCAATACAACAATCTTTTCACACAATCAGCGCTGCAGCTACCACAGTCTAGTGTTACCACAGTCATTGAATCTGCTGCACTTTATTTGTACCATTTTGTTTTTATTGGTTTATTTTTATTCGTCTATTTACCTTTTTTATTTTTAAATTTGAAGATAATGGATATTGTTTGATTAGTGAGATCTCTGATTGGGTTCCTTGAAAACCAAAAAGTAGTGCTTTAAAAGTGCAGCGTGTAATTTTTAGCAGCATCTAGTGGTGAGGTTGTGAACTGCACCCAACAGAAGTTATGCTGGCCGACAGGAAGTGATGTCATCGTCTGAGACAGCAGAGAGTAGCCAGTTAAACAATCAGGTTTCTTTACAAGATAAATTAAGAATTTGTTTACTTAATTATTCAGTAAAATGATGTTATTGCGCATATTATTGTGACTTGTTCATCATTGTACTGACTTTAGCTCACTTATCACGAAGAACAACACGTCAATGTAAGCGGACCCGCGGTGTGTGTAGAGAAATGCCTCATTCTAAGCTAATAAAAACATAACGGTTCATTATGAAAGGTCTTTATACACCACTGAAAACAGTGATATGAATATATTGCATTTCTGTCAACAGATCCTCCTAAATATGTGCACCATTAAACAGTGTCCTTTTACAGTACCTGTACGAACCCTATTTATACAACTGTACACTCACAACCATCTGTGTTTTTCTCTTCCAGCAATATAATTCGTGGGGAGGTCAGAATTCCTGGGGTCAGTACGGTCAATACGGTCAGTATAACCAGTACTACCCACCGCCTCCCACATAATGACCATCAGGAGTCCTGCATCTTTACACCCGCTCGAACTGCTGCAACACACACACCGTCTCGCATCAGACATTCTGTGTTCTCTTCTGTTGAAAAGTCAGCTTTCCCCCCTTCCCTCTGTCTAAGTGCAACTGAGTTTTTAATGAAGCTTAATTGGTTTAGTGCTTTTGGAGGTTTAGTTGTGTTCGGTGAACGATTTACATTTGTGTGGAAGGAGTGGAGAATGCAACACTTTGAGATGAAATCTGCTCTCCTCAATCAATGTGATCCTATTTTCAGAGATAAACGTGACATGAAGACGTTTTTTTTTATTTTGACTTGGTTTCATAATAAAGAGATTGACATCCTACACGCCTGTGAATGTGGTTCATTTACTCATGCGGCTGTTTGAATGTTTATACTAACATTATAATATCTATACAGGGCTGCCAACTCTCACGCAATTTACACTTTTGATATGAAACTAATTCTCAGATTCTATCAATTTTATTACAAAATTCAAACAAATGCTGTTTTGACGCTTGTAAATGTGACGTGACGGATCGTAGCGCCTCAGTTCAAGCGGCAGGTGAACCGATCATCTAAATGAACAATAGGCATGTTGAAAGATACAGTACAACTTAGTGAAATGTATATGCCTCATACATATCAGTCAGTGTTTTTCAACTGCGGAAAGAGGTCAAAAGCTGGAGATCAATGTAACATAACGTTACATTTACCTCAGGAAAGCCATTTAATGACCATAGGACATTAGAAAATTTGCTATATAGGAGTATTTTGCAAAATATGTGCACTATTATAATATAATGTTATAAGTATGTTTACAGCATTAGGTGAGATTTATTTTAAGAAAAATTTACATGTAGGCCTACCTACTGTACACATTTATCCAAACGAATCAAGATTGGAATCAAATCACAAGAATTAAATTGAAATTGTTAAATTTGTGTCGAGCAATATTTAAAACCGTAGCCTATGCACCATGTAAAAACTGTAACGTCACTAAGTTTAATACAATTCTGTTTCGTTACTAAATGTTTTGACAATCACAATACACTTATTTATTTTTTACACCCCCCCCCCCCCCCCCCCCCCCCAAAAAAAACAAACAAACCCATAATTCTCGCTCCAAGCTAAACTCAAAAGTTGGCAGCCCTGTCTAAACTGTTGCTTTAAATGTACTATTTGCATTTTGTTTAGCAACAAACTAACCGTTTTATTCTATAGCATCTGAGATTGTATATTTTGAGAACTGTCTGATGTCAGTGGAGAAAAGCCAAGTCATGTCACTCGGCGGCCATCTTGGAAACGCCTCAGTCATCTCTCTGAACAACACATCTGATTTTCCAAAGCTGTTCAACAAGCTTGCAATTTTAAGTCACCAATAAAATCTGACAACAACTGTCTCCTAAATGTTAATCATAACCATAAACTACGTTTCAGTCAACGCGCATGCGCAGTCATAAGTCACAGTGACGAGCTTCTAACGACATTATTCACAGCAGCGCCATTTTTGATTAATAGCGGGAATGAACGCGATGCTGTGAGGAATAGACATCTCTTCAGTGGGTTGTACTGTTATTTAATGTGTTTTTGAATTGTTCTGCTGACGAAATTTCGTGAAAATAAGTGATCTAGGATCTTTTTACAGTGGATGCCATTAAAAACACAGCAAGTCTATAATCCCTCACAGCCCCGATTTCAAACCTGTCATGGTGCCGCGCTGAATACGGTCTATGATTGGCTGTTTTATTTAAGAGGCGGGGCTTATTCCGCTAAATCGCGCGTTTCACTGATAAAAGCTTTGCTTATTTCTCATCTTATATTTTTATATCAAAATATAAATCATGTTTTAACTAATTTTATTTTTGTACTTGATATATTCGGGCTGGCTTTGTTTACCATTGGCCTCTTAAAAATGTGTGTCAGTCAAATTAAAAGTCTTAAACGCCTAATTTTTCTTCTTTCCCAGAGAACGTGAGCGTATGAAAACAGATGATTTTCTTTGGTTTTCCAGAATCTTCTCAACAGTGACTGTATATGATGACGCTGAGATCATCTATTCATCGAGGGACTGATGCTCAAGAAGGAAACAAACACAATAATAATCGACATTTTGTACTGGATAATAATTTTAACATTTACTTTTTGAAATATAGCCTATATACTCCGCTATCAAGGAACGTTCTCTCATGGTTCTTCCAGTAACATTAATAAAGCATTTCTTCAAAATCTTCTGGTCTTTATTAGTGTTCTCAAAATGTTTGCACACATCTGTTCTTTTTTATTTAATTTTTTTAAATACATTTTATTCAATTCCACAAGAACTAAATGCATTACATTGTTACACATTAAAAACATCACATAGTTACATACATTTCAGGATTTTTTTTTTACATAAATAATTTGTTCCAAAAGGTTTGTGTATACTTTAACGTCATTATAAAATGTAGGAAATGTGGTTCCCAAAGTTTCCACTTATTTTCTAATAAAATTAACATTGTTTCATTTTTGTTGTTGTTTCTATTTTTTCTTGTTCTTTTTCTGTTTTATGTATGTATGCATCATTGTATGACGTTCGATATCTGCATTTGAGCGAACGCGCACGCATAATGTTAATTTTTATTCAATAAAAAAATAATTTAGCCTTGCTGCATACGTCACGATCACGTGGGCCGCGTTTTTCCCAGAGTTCTTTGCTCCGCACATGCGCACTTTCCTTTCCTCGTCCAGTTGTGGAACGACTAGCATCATCAAATGTAAGGCCTGCTAATCAAATCACTTATTTATCGCGTTTATCGTCTTTAATGTACTTTAATGCTGCATGAACTGCATTCATAAGCGTTATCGTGTGTTATGTTCAAACCCTGAGCCGAAATATCTCAGTATAAGCCTTAAAATCGCGTTTATTTTCTCCGGGTGATCCACACGGCGCTCGCGCACGCGACACACTCACTCTTACACGAGTTTCTGCTAATATCTGTCATTAAACATTTAGTCTCATATCTCTTAAAAGATGATAAACAGTTACAGTAACTTTAAGAGAATGCAGAAAGACAAATATCATGAAAACGTTATCATGAAATCATGGTTTCCGTTACAAAATACATCAGAAATTAGTTGGTTTAAGGACAATAAAACCTGTTTCGGACCATTAAGATTAAAATTAAGAAATATTTATGATTATTATCAGTTATTTACATTTTTATTTCAGGATTATTTGAAGGTTAAAAAGAACAGCATTTATATGAAATATAATCTTTTTGTAACGTTAACATTATAAATGTATAAATGCATCCTTGATGAATAAAAGTATACATTTCTTTCCACAAAAAAAAGTAAACATTTGAATTATAGTGTATAATGTTACAAAAGCTTTCTATTTCAGGTCAATTCTGCACTTTTAAACTTTATATTCATCAAAGAATCCTGAGAAATAAAATGTATCAATGTTTTCATACAGAAATATGAACTGTTTTTAACACTGATTATAATCATAAATGTTTCTTGATCATCAAATCTTCATCACTTTACTATATATTCACATAGACAACAGCTGATTTACAGTAGAATAATATTTCACCATTTTTACTTCTTTTAATCAAATAAATCCAGCTTTGGTGACATTTCGAAAACATAAAAAATCGTATCAATCCTAAACTTTTTAATGGTATTGTTTATATATATATAAGTTTGAATATATCATTGTTACTTTTGATCCGTGACGTCTGGTCTGGTTCAGTGAGTTGGTCTGGTCTTAGCGGGTCTGGGGTGCGTTTCCCGAAAGCATCGTTGGCCAACTATGGTCGCAAGTTCATCGCAATGTCCACTGAACTCTATTGGTAACGAGGGAACTTGCGACCATAGTTGGCTAACGATGCTTTCGGGAAACGCACCCCTGATTGAGTCTGGTCTGAGTGTGTGTTGATCTGGTGTGTGTGTGTGTGTGTTTCAGCTCATCATGCAGCTGTTCCTGCGCGCTCAGTCTCTACACACACTCCAGGTGTCCGGACACGAGACCGTCCATGACATCAAGGTGAGCATGAGCCTCAGTGTGTTCTCAGACGTGTGTGTGTGTGTGTGTGCGCTCGCGCTCATGCTGTGTGTGTGTGTGTGTAGGCTCAGGTCCAGGCTCTGGAGGGTCTGTCTGTGGAGGAGCAGGTGCTTCTGCTGTCCGGATCTCCACTGGAAGACGAACACACACTTCTGAGCTGCGGAGTCACTGAGCACTGCACACTGGAGCTCACCGCCAGACTCCTGGGAGGTACGCAGTCTCTCACTCACACACACACACACACACACACTCACTCTCACACACTAACACCACAGTCACACACACACACACACTCACTCACTCACTCACTCACTCACACTAACACCACAGTCACACACACACACACACACACACTGGAGCTCACCGCCAGACTCCTGGGAGGTACTCACTCACTCACACACACACTCAATCACTCACACTAACACCGCAGTCACACACACACACACACACACACACACACTCACTCACTCACACTAACACCACAGTCACACACACACACACACACACACACACACTGGAGCTCACCGCCAGACTCCTGGGAGGTACTCACTCACTCACTCACACACACACTCACTCACTCACACTAACACCACAGTCACACACACACACACACACACACACTCACTCACTCACTCACACTAACACCACAGTCACACACACACTGGAGCTCACCGCCAGACTCCTGGGAGGTACTCACTCACTCACTCACACACACACTCACTCACTCACAGTAACACCGCAGTCACACACACTGGAGCTCACCGCCAGACTCCTGGGAGGTACTCACTCACTCACTCACTCACACACACACTCACTCACTCACACTAACACCGCAGTCACACACACACTGGAGCTCACCGCCAGACTCCTGGGAGGTACACTCGCACACTAACACAGTCACACACACACAAGGGGTGTAACGGTACACGTATTCGTATTGAACGGTTCGGTACGAGGCTTTCGGTTCGGTACGCATTACAAACTGAACGGTTCGTTGGACAATTTTTCCTGCCGAACAACATTTCGTTATTTCACATGCAGGCTGATAATCGACCACAACATTGCCCAACATCAAATGACAAACATAATGTAAGCGGAACGAAACTGCGCTACTCGTTATTTTGTGCTTCACGGACCGTTTATCAGTTTGGACCAAAGCAGCGCGAGCCGATCTTGATCAAGCGACACTGTTACTACACAGCGCTAAGAGATCCAGTAAAGAAAGCATTTGAATTCGCCACTGAAGTAGGGATGGTAAGATTCACCGATTCGCATCGGCATAAAAGCTAAGGATGCGATGCATCGATTTAAATAAGTGTGCATCGGATAAGTTGACATTTGTATCGCGATGCATCGTTTCTAACATATTTGCATCGGTAAAAAACGATTTATTCATTTATATTTATTAGTAGATGCGCTATACTTCTACTATTTAGAAAGTGATCAATCATTTTGTGACCAATATTTTATTATATAACTGCTGCGTCCACAACGAACGCGAATAGAGCGTCTGGAGCTAGTGGTTTCCATGTTAAAAAGACGCGTTGACGCGCGTCTGGTGGTCTTGCGGCGCGATAGACACGTTTAGCACTGCGCGATGGACGCGATTTCCCCTCATTCGCGTCTCATCACCATCACTCAACTGTTGCTCAAGCGCGTTCTCTCATCACCACTGCTGCAGCTGCTACGTGAATATGACGCATCACAACACTACGGAGTGCGATGCGTGTCATGAGTCACCTACAACCTTAAAGTAGGATATATATATATTTGCATTTGAATACAGTTATGAACGTTTATTTTTATTATTGTTTGTTAAAACAGCATCTTCTTTCAGCTGAAAAAAAAATTTTTTTTTATATTTTATAACCTGCCAAAAAAATATATTTTTTTTTTGTGTGAAAACCAAATCTTTTGTTTGTGAAAGAGCCATTAAAAGTCAGGCACTTAAGCTACTTTATGATTTGCTGTATGTCTGATATTTATTTTTAAATAAATAAAAGTTAACTATCTATAATTGCATAGCATATTACATTGAATCGCATCGCGCTGAATCGCATCGAAATCGTATCGCACTGCATCGTAATAGTAGTGAATCGCATCGCATCGGTAGCTGCTTATGTATCTTTAATGTATCGTATCGTTGGCTATGCATGGAGATGCGTATCGTATCGGCCTTAGGTATGGAGATGCCCATCCCTACACTGAAGTAATAACATCGCTGCGAGATCTAGTGAGAAACATTCATATTTCTCCGTTATTTACGGATCAAACAGCGCATTACGTCGGTTTTATTTCGACATTATGAATAAAATTGCTGCCCTCAAATGTTAATCTGAAATAAAATACACCTTTGTTTATAACTACTACAATATTACGTTTCATTTTTTTTAAGGAGCTGTTTTTGTTTTATATGCTCCTAAGAAGAGTCAAGTATAGCTCCATCATTGCTCAGTTAAAAATGATTATACTTTATGATGTTAGTTTTAGTTAAAAAAAAAATTAAATCAAGGAAATTTCTCTGGCATTTCTTTCTTTTTGCTGTATCGAAAACGTACCGAACCGTGACACCAGTGTATCGTATCGAACCGTGACAGTGTATCGTATCGAACCGAACCGTGACACCAGTGTATCGAACCGTGACACCAGTGTATCGAACCGAACCGTGACACCAGTGTATCGTATCGAACCGAACCGTGACACCAGTGTATCGAACCGAACCGTGACACCAGTGTATCGTATCGAACCGAACCGTGACACCAGTGTATCGTATCGAACCGTGACACCAGTGTATCGAACCGAACCGTGACACCAGTGTATCGAACCGAACCGTGACACCAGTGTATCGTATCGAACCGTGACACCAGTGTATCGTATCGAACCGAACCGTGACACCAGTGTATCGTATCGAACCGTGACACCAGTGTATCGAACCGAACCGTGACACCAGTGTATCGAACCGAACCGTGACACCAGTGTATCGTATCGAACCGTGACACCAGTGTATCGTATCGAACCGTGACAACAGTGTATCGTATCGAACTGTGACACCAGTGTATCGTATCGAACCGAACCGAACCGTGACACCAGTGTATCGAACCGAACCGTGACACCAGTGTATCGAACCGAACCGTGACACCAGTGTATCGTATCGAACCGAACCGTGACACCAGTGTATCGTATCGAACCGTGACACCAGTGTATCGTATCGAACCGTGACACCAGTGTATCGTATCGAACCGTGACACCAGTGTATCGTATCGAACCGAACCGTGACACCAGTGTATCGAACCGTGACACCAGTGTATCGTATCGAACCGAACCGTGACACCAGTGTATCGAACCGTGACACCAGTGTATCGAACCGAACCGTGACACCAGTGTATCGTATCGAACCGAACCGTGACACCAGTGTATCGTATCGAACCGTGACAGTGTATCGTATCGAACCGTGACACCAGTGTATCGAACCGAACCGTGACACCAGTGTATCGAACCGAACCGTGACACCAGTGTATCGTATCGAACCGAACCGTGACACCAGTGTATCGAACCGAACCGTGACACCAGTGTATCGTATCAAACCGTGACAGTGTATCGTATCGAACCGTGACACCAGTGTATCGTATCGAACCGTGACACCAGTGTATCGTATCGAACCGTGACAGTGTATCGAACCGAACCGTGACACCATCGTATCGAACCGTGACAGTGTATCGTATCGAACCGTGACACCAGTGTATCGTATCGAACCGTGACACCAGTGTATCGTATCGAACCGTGACACCAGTGTATCGTATCGAACCGTGACACCAGTGTATCGTATCGAACCGTGACACCAGTGTATCGTATCGAACCGTGACACCAGTGTATCGTATCGAACCGTGACACCAGTGTATCGTATCGAACCGTGACACCAGTGTATCGTATCGAACCGTGACACCAGTGTATCGTATCGAACCGTGACAGTGTATCGAACCGAACCGTGACACCATCGTATCGAACCGTGACAGTGTATCGTATCGAACCGTGACACCAGTGTATCGTATCGAACCGTGACACCAGTGTATCGTATCGAACCGTGACACCAGTGTATCGTATCGAACCGTGACACCAGTGTATCGTATCGAACCGAACCGTGAATTTTGTGAACTGTTACACCCCTAACTCACTGTCACTCACTCACACACACACACTCACTTTAATATTATATAATTGTAATTAAAATGTTTATATTTTATTAATTTATAAATATGTATTGATTTATAATTTGTAAGTGAATATTTCAATTAATATATAATCTATAATTAATTTGATTAATTTATAATGAAATATTTCAATTATTTTAATGTTATATACTATATAATTTAATTTATTCATTTATAATTTAATTTTAATTAATTTATAATTGATATTTATTCATTAGTATTTCAGTTCATCTGAATGCTCTCAGATCCATGGCTAATGTTCCCTGTGTTTTACCAGAATGTTCTCAGTTCTCAGTTGTAATGTGTGTGTGTGTGTGTGTGTTGATCAGGTAAAGTTCACGGATCTCTGGCTCGTGCCGGTAAAGTAAGAGGACAGACACCCAAAGTGAGTCGTTTGTTTATCATTATTCTGAAATCAAATGTATTTCCTGTATTTTCCTCAGATGCAGTTCTGTTGGCTAACTCCAGTTCTGTCTGTGTGTGTGTAGGTGGACAAACAGGAGAAGAAGAAGAAGAAGACGGGCCGCGCCAAGCGTCGCATCCAGTACAACCGTCGCTTCGTTAACGTGGTTCCCACATTCGGGAAGAAGAAGGGTCCCAACGCCAACTCCTAAACCCTGATCATGTTCATCACTGATCACATGACCCATCACTGATCACTCTCTCTCTGGAGAAACATGTGCTCATAATAAAGATGCTTGAGCTGACATGGGTCTCATTCATTCAGGCTTACTGTGCATGTCATGTGATCCGTGAAATATCAATATATTCATCTATTTTATAGTGTGTATTTAAGGAAAAATTGTAGTGCAATCACAGATTTATGGAAAATACATGCATGTGCATATAAATATATATACACACACACATAATTTGTGTATATAATGGGGAGCCAAACAAGAAATAATTATATGTAAATTGTGAATATATAAATGTAAATCTGAATATAGATAGGCCTGAATATATAAATGTAAATCCAAGTATATAGTTATGTCAGAATATAGATTTATACATCCTGAACATATAGTTGTAACTGAATATATAAATGTAATTCCTGAATATATAGTTATAATTCCGAATTATAAAATGTAAATACGAGTATATAGTTATAAAACTTTGAATATATAAAGGCAAATCCTGAATATATAGTTATAACAATATATAAATGTAAATTCTGAATATAGTTATAAAACTGAATATATAAAGGTAAATCCTTAATATATAGTTATAACTCTGAATATAAAACATAAATATGAGTATATAGTTATAAAACTGAATATATAGTTATAACTGAATATAGAAATATAAGTCTTGAGTATATAGATATAACATATAAAAGTAAATCCTAAATTTATAGTTACAACTGAATATATAAATGTAAATTCTGAATATATAGTTATAACTCTTGAATATATTAATGCAAATCCTGAATATATAGTTATAACTCTGAATATAAAATGTAAATACGAGTGTACAGTTATAAAACTGAATATATAAATGTAAATCCTGAATATATAGTTATAACTCCTAATATAGAAATGTAAATTAATATATAGCTCGTCAGAATATATATTTATAAATCCTGAATATATAGTTAGAACTCTGAATATATAATATTTAAATTTATATATTCAGAGTTCTAACTATATATTCAGATTTGCAACTATAAACCGGATTTATATTTATATCTATAGAGTTATATACACATAATATATATATATAAAATACAGTTCTTGATAAGTTTTAGTTTTTGAAAGCTGGATGTGTAAGAACGGCACACAACACACTGTTCAGGGTTTGTTTTTATTGCAGCTTTACAATCATGCAAAAATAGTCAGAAAACTTCTCTTTGTCAGGCTGAATAACTTGTGATTAATAATGAACATGTCTAAACAAACGTTCCCTCTAAACCTCCGTCACGTGGTTCCCGTCGGTCGACTGAAATGATCAATCAATAGCCACCAGCTCCACCTCAAATATCAGCTTTGCGTTCGGTGGGATTCTGGGTAATAATGGTTAAGGCCAAAGTAACAATCGCATATCATCAGTCTGAAGAACATGATCAAATAATCAATTAGTGAAGCGTTTAACGAAGGATACTTTGAATCTGGAAGGCCTTTCCTCCCGTACGCCCAATCCGACTCGATCTCCAACCGCGCCGTCTCACCTTTACTCATCGTCAGCACACCTTCATCCCACTGCACACACACACACACACACACACACACACACACACTGTCATCTGAGGATCTCTGGTGATCAATGAATCATACAGATCACTAATGAATCTCGAATCAGTAATGAATCGTAACTCACCCCTTGGGTCACTAATGAATCATAACTCACCCCTTGAATAACTAATGAATCTTGACTCACCCCTCGAATCACTAATGAATCGTGACTCACCCCTCGAATCACTAATGAATCGTAACTCGCCCCTCGGATCACTAATGACCCTTCGAATCACCAATGAATCGTGACTCGTCCCTCGAATCACTAACGAATCGTAACTCTCCCCTCGGATCACTAATGAATCGTAACTCGCCCCTCGGATCACTAATGACCCCTCAAATCACCAATGAATCGTGACTCGTCCCTCGAATTACTAATGAATTGTGACTCACCCCTCGAATCATTAATGAATCGTAACTCGCCCCTTGGATCACTAATGGCCCCTCAAATCACCAATGAATTGTGACTCACCCCTCAAATCACTAATGAATCATGACTCGCCCCTCAAAGCACTAATGAATCGTGACTCACCCCTCTAATCAATAATGAATCGTGACTCACCCCTCAGATAACTAATGAATCGTGACTCACCCCTCTAATCACTAATGAATCGTGACTCACCCCTCGAATCACTAATGAATCGTGACTCACCCCTCAGATAACTAATGAATCGTGACTCACCCCTCTAATCACTAATGAATCGTGACTCACCCCTCGAATCATTAGTGAATCGTGACTCACCCCTCGGATCACTAATGAATCGTAACTCACCCCTCGAAACACTAATGAATCGTGACTCACCCCTCGAATCACTAATGAATCATGACTCACCCCTCGAATCACTAATGAATCGTAACTCGCCCCTTGGATCACTAATGACCCCTCAAATCACCAATGAATTGTGACTCGCCCCTCAAATCACTAATGAATCATGACTCGCCCCTCAAATCACTAATGAATCGTGACTCACCCCTCAAATCACTAATGAATCGTGACTCGCCCCTCAAATCACTAATGAATCGTGACTCACCCCTCGAAACACTAATGAATCGTGACTCACCCCTCAGATAACTAATGAATCGTGACTCACCCCTCTAATCACTAATGAATCGTGACTCACCCCTCAGATAACTAATGAATCGTGACTCACCCCTCGGATCACTAATGAATCGTGACTCACCCCTCAAATCATTAATGAATCGTGACTCACCCCTCGGATCACTAATGAATCGTGACTCACCCCTCAAATCATTAATGAATCGTGACTCACCCCTCGGATCACTAATGAATCGTAACTCACCCCTCGAAACACTAATGAATCGTGACTCACCCCTCAGATAACTAATGAATCGTAACTCACCCCTCGAATCACTAATGAATCGTGACTCACCCCTCGGATCACTAATGAATCGTAACTCACCCCTCGAAACACTAATGAATCGTGACTCACCCCTCGAATCACTAATGAATCGTGACTCACCCCTCAGATAACTAATGAATCGTGACTCACCCCTCGGATCACTAATGAATCGTGACTCACCCCTCAAATCATTAATGAATCGTGACTCACCCCTCGGATCACTAATGAATCGTGACTCACCCCTCAAATCATTAATGAATCGTGACTCACCCCTCGGATCACTAATGAATCGTAACTCACCCCTCGAAACACTAATGAATCGTGACTCACCCCTCAGATAACTAATGAATCGTAACTCACCCCTCGAATCACTAATGAATCGTGACTCACCCCTCGGATCACTAATGAATCGTAACTCACCCCTCGAAACACTAATGAATCGTGACTCACCCCTCGAATCACTAATGAATCGTGACTCACCCCTCGGATCACTAATGAATCGTAACTCACCCCTCGAAACACTAATGAATCGTGACTCACCCCTCAGATAACTAATGAATCGTGACTCACCCCTCGAATCACTCGGCCCAGTCCGACCTTGAAGCTCAGCGGTTTGGACTGTTTCTTCTTCTTTGCAGCTGGAACAACAGAAGAGAATCAAACTAAAGATGATTTACAGCGACTCACTAGTGGTTCTCAAACTTATTATTAATTATTAAATATTATTAAAATGCAAATTTCCAATAATGTTTAATAATGTGCAAACCATAAATAAAAACTATAATAGTAGCTCAATGATACTAAAATAACACTGGATGGATATTGGATAAAATATTACCCTGAGACCCGAGAACACATTAAAACAAGTCTAATTCTATATAAAAACACATGCAGTATTAATATTCTCACACGCTGGGATGTTGGTGTCGAAGACGGTCCCGTCCTCCAGTGTCCCGCTGTACCAGCAGCTCACAGTGTCTCCCTTCCTCGGGAAGTTCGTCTTGTCTCCTTTCTTCAGGATGGACTTGGTGAACTTCGGAGGACCCTGAGGAGAAACACACGAGCTCAATGGCAACGTTTACATGCAACCAAATAATCTGTTAGTTAATGGCATTGATCGCTCAATCTGACTGAAAGCCTTCATGCAAAAACACCTTAATCGATCCGACTGAGCTCGATCCCAATGAGATTCCGATCGGATTCAAAGGGATGGTTTATTTCTTTTCTAATCTGATCGAGAGAACATGTAAACACTTGATCGGATTGAAAACTGAAACCGAAAGGACTGCGCATGTGCAATGACGTAGAAATAGCGTAATGACTGTTAGATTTTGGTGTATTTGGCCGAGCAGTGGTTTGGGTGGCTCGCCAATGTATTAGATTTCTCCAATACATAAAATAAGTAAGCTTGACCAGAGTGGGGAGAAGAATTTATTGAAGGTTTGTAGTGTAGCAGTCCTTCAGCAGCGATGTTAGCATGTCGCCCTTCAACAATCTTAACCCAACGTTCTGTGTCTGAGACAGAACTTTATACATGAAGACAAAAGGGCTACAAACAAAGGAAAACTGTGAGGACCTCCCACAGGAGATCGATCTATACTACAATCTACCTTGAGCAATGTGGTTTCACACCCATCAGTTTCTATGGGCCATTTGTCTGTATGGGCCATATGACTGTGGGCCATTTGGTTCACACAGCCACTGTTTTCAGTTGATTAAATCTAAGTCACAATGTAAATGAATCTGATGACTGAAAATACAAAATCTATCATGACGTAGAAATAGCGCAATGACGTTGAAATAGCGTAATGATGTAGAAATAGCGTAATGATGTAGAAATAGCGTAATGACGTAGAAATAGCGTAATAACGTAGAAATAGCGTAATGATGTAGAAATAGCGTAATGACGTAGAAATAGCGTAATAACGTATAAATAGCGTAATGACATAGAAATAGCGTAATGACGTTGGAATAGCGCAATGACGTAGAAATAGCGCAATGACGTAGAAATAGCGCAATGATGTAGAAATAGTGTAATGACAGAAATAGCGTAATGACATAGAAATAGTGTAATGACAGAAATAGCGTAATGACATTGAAATAGCGTAGCAATGGCATAATGACATAGAAATAGCGTAATGACATTGGAATAGTGTAATGATGTAGAAATAGCGTAATGACGTGCGTAATGACGTAGAAATAGCATGATGATGTTGGAATAGTGCAATGACGTAGAAGTAGCGTAAAGACGTTGAAATAGCGTAAAGACGTTGAAATAGCGTAATGACATTGAAATAGCGTAATGACGTTGAAATAGCGTAATGATATAGAAATAGCGTAATGACAGAAATAGCGTAGTGATGTAGAAAGTGCAATGACGTAGAAATAGCGCAATGATGTTGAAATAGCGTAATGACGTTGAAATAGCGTAATGACAGAAATAGCGTAGTGATGTAGAAATAGTGTAATGATGTAGAAATAGCGCAATGACATTGAAATAGCGCAATGACGTAGAAATAGCGTAATGACGTAGAAATAGCATAATGACGTAGAAATAGCATAATGACGTAGAAATAGCGTAATGATGTTGGAATAGCGTAATGACGTTGAAATAGCGTAATGACATTGAAATAGCGTAGAAATGGCATAATGACGTAGAAATAGCGTAATGACGTGCGTAAAGACGTTGAAATAGCGTAATGACGTTGAAATAGCGTAATGACGTTGGAATAGCGTAGAAATGACGTAATGACGTAAAAATAGCGTAATGATGTAGAAATAGCGTAATGACGTGTGATGCGCTGAACGAGCTGTTCTCCTGTTGAATAAAGTGTGGTATAAACGAGTGTCTCGTCCTCCTATAATCCTCCTCTTCTGCGTGTGTGGAGTGGAGCAGGACAACGGCCCTCCAGTGCTGCTTCAGACTCTCATCGACACACGACTGGTTTTGGCCATTTTTACTGTGTGATCAATATAAGCAGCGGCACAACGGCTCATACGCTCATTATCTCCAAATTATGACCAGAAATGCATCAATATTAAGTCTGCCGTTTAAAAAAAATAAAGAACCAATGTAGGAGAATAGTTATTAAGCGCAAACATCAGGAAACTCTTTATATTCGTGCATGTCAAAAAATATATTCCGATTTGAAGCTTGTGAAATATAAACACACACATCAACCCGATCACATGTTCAGCGTTCATGTAAACACTACAGTCAGATTCATTCCAACTGAATTCATTCTGATTGAAACAAAAGTTGTGCATGTAAACAACATAGCCAATGAAGATTCAACACTCATGTGTGTTCTGATTATGATGATGATGATGATGATGAAGATAGTACCTCATCCACCGTCTCTGTCTTGATTTCTTTGGGATTGTCGTGGATTTTAACAGCTTGAACCTCTTCTGTCACCACGTCCACTTCTGTGCCTTTAAACCTCTGAGAGAAACACAAATCATCGGCTCACAAACTTCTGCTCTGTCCCTGAATGAATCAGCAGTTTTGAACGAATCATTTGAGTGAATGATTCAATGACTCACTCGTTAAGACAGTGATTTGCCGCCACCTACTGGCGGTTTCAGGTTCATTTCTTTTTAGATTATGGGCGAAGACTGAATGTTATCGGTTGTGATTGTAACAATAGTTATGCGATTATAAATAGACTATTATTATTGGCTGTAATAATGTTGAATATGAGATGTTCTGTGTGTTTGTTACCTTGCTCTCAAACAGCTGGTTATATGCTTCAATAAGTTGCTCTTTTTTGGCCGTCTTTGCCACATTCTTAATGTTTCCAAGAAGTTTGTGTTCAGCTAGAAACTGCAAATGACAAGATGATCAATATATATATATATATACACACACACATACATATATATATACATACATACATATACATATATATTAACCTGTATACACACATATATATGAACCTATACACACATCACTTATATTCCACAATACCCTATAATGCATACAATTCTGCTTTATCATGCACATTTAATTTTCATTGCTATGCAAATGTATCTCTATAAATTACTTGTTTTTATACAGTTTGAAATAATGACGCATGCACATATTAATAAGTAAATATGTGAACCTCTCTCTCCCTCCCTCTCTCCCTCTCTCTCTCCCTCTCTCCCTCTCTCTCTCCCTCCCTCTCTCTCTCTCTCTACATATATAGAACATGCATTTGATTTGGACTGTTTTGACACATGACTCCTCTGCCACACACTCTCTGCACGCAGTGTCAGCGTTGCGTGTTGTGTGTTGAGTGGTACGCGGGAGCGCGCAGCTGTAGTGTGTAGTGTGTACACTACCGAGTGTGCTCCGTTATCCTGGATGAATTTGATGAGCTCTTTCTTCGGCACTTCTTCAGTCTTGAGCTGCTCGTCGCTCCACGCTCGCACTAGATCAGCCGCCATCATGATCAATGCGACACACACACTCACCACGTGCATGTAACAGCCAATCACGGCGAAGATGGGGCGTCTTAAAGGAACCGCGGCATGGTGCGTTCACGCTATGTCGTACTTACTTACCATAATAGACCCTTTAAATAAATAAATAAAAAATATGAAAACTTTACAAGGTTTGCAAAGTTGATAACTGTGGGAACGCGTAATAACAGTCTGTGAAAAGGGTCCATTATGAGATTTCAGCTCTTAAAAACAGCACATAATTTAAATTTGTAAGCTGGGAATGCCCTGAGAGCTCCTACTTGTACCACGTGACCACTGTCGCATAATTAATTTCCCCCCAAACCACATCACCAGAAATCCCGCTCTGCAGCTTATTAGGGCCCAACCCCTGAAAGGGCGAAGGCCCTATTGTTTTCGTAAGTATTTTTTTTTTCTTTTTCATTTTTTTTTTTTTTTCTTCATTTTTGCCACTTTTGGGGCCCTTAACATGCTCAAAAACTCTTGAAACTTTGCACACAGGTCAGAACCTGCGGCCATCAGGACCGGACTTAAGCTGGTACCCGGGCGTGGCAGGGGGGCTCGACAGCGCCCCCTGGAATGGGGTCCAAAATCTTGGTCCATATATCAAACACGCTTGCATGTAATAATATGAAACTCAGTACACATATAGATCTCATCGGGCCGAACAACTTTCATGCTCTAAGTTTTACAAAAGTCGGTTATTATACGTTGTTTGGAAAACGCATACAATGGAATGTGAAATACTCCTCCTAGGGAATTCATCCGATCGCCGCCAAACTCGGTGTGAATGAAGTCAAGACATTGAGGATGAATTCTTGCGAACAGATTTTTGATAACAATCATTACCTCAGACCCACAGGAAGTCAGATATTTTGGTTTGAATGTGGATTTTCTGGAGAATTTTCTCTCTCTCTCTGTGTGTGTGTGTGGGGGGGGGGGGATTTGTCTATTCCATTTAATCTTTGTTTTTCAAGGTTTCAGGGGCTTTTGGGGCCCTTAACGTGCTCAAAAACTCTTGAAACTTTCCACACAGGTCAGAACCTGCGGCCATCAGAGCCGGGCTGAAGCTGGTACCCGGGCATGGCAGGGGGGCTCAACAGCGCCCCCTTGGACACGGTCTGAAAACTTGGTCCATAGATCAAACACGCTTGCATGAATTAATATGAAACTCGGTACACATATAGATCTCATCGGGCCGAACAACTTCCGCACTCTAAGTTATTAGCTCCGCCCAACAGGAAGTCGGCTATTATGGGTTGTTTGAAAAACGCATGCTGTGGAATTTGATGTACTCATCCTAGAGAATTCATCCAATCGCCTCCAAACTTGGTCAGCATGAAGTCAAGACATTGAGGATGATAAATTCTGGACGGATTTTTGATATCTCGAACGGTTTGGCCGTGGCGAGGAAACAATGGTTGGCTATTATGGGTTGTTTGAAAATGCATGCTGTGGAATTTGATGTACTCCTCCTAGAGAATTCATCCACTCGCCTCCAAACTCGGTCAGCATGAAGTCAAGACATTGAGGATTCTAAATTGCGGCCGGATTTTTGATATCTCGAACGGTTTGGCCGTGGCGAGGAAACGAATTTATGGCGAAAAAAGATAAAAACGAAGTGTTATAACTTCTGCATACATTAACTGATCTTGATGAAACTTCAGCAGTGTGTTCGTGGTAAGAGGCCGATCACATGTATGTAACTATTGTGAGTCAAAGTTATAGCGCCACCAACTGGCAGCAGGAAGTGTGTCACTTTCTAAATGCTTTTGACAAAAGTGAAGGGGTTAATTTTATGTACAGTCACAAAAATCAGTACACATATTGGTCTCATCGAGCTGGACAATTTTCTAATTTACAGTAATTAGCTCCGAGTAACAGGAAGTCAGATATTTTGGTTTGAATGTGGATTTCTTTGCAAAATCAGCCTCTGTATTTTTACCCACTCCTCTTAAGTGGTTTATTTTATTCCCACCAAACTTTTTTAACATGATGAAAATACATTAAAGATGCTAAATTGTAAACAGATAATAAATATCTCAAACGGTTTTGCTATGGCGAGGGATTAAATTAATGTCAAAAAAGGAAACACTAAAAAACTCCTATCTTCTAAAAATGTAATTATACACCATTTATTTCTATATAAAATTATATATATATATATATTTTGTTACATATATATATAATGTGTATATATATTTTGTTACATATATATATAATGTGTATATATATATATACATATATAATGTATATATATAATGTATATATATATATATATATATATATATAAATATAGCTGCGAGCAGCGATGGAGGGCCCAGGCCGGTGACACCGCCACCCCGGTGCCTTTAGTGTAACTAAAGGCACCAGGGTGGCGGTGCCACCAGCTTGGGCCCACAATCGCTGCTCGCAGCTATATTTTAATTTATTAAGGATACAGTGATGGGTAGGTTTAAGGATCAGTGTTTGGTGTAGGCAATCAGTACTGTGATTGACGTGACCAATGAAATCCCCTGTAGTCAATAATTTTATCCCTTAGAACTCATCTTTAATCTCCAAAAGGACATATTTAAACTTTTTTCCTTTAAAAAGATTACTTCATGCCTTATAATAGCTTGAATGTAACTCGACATCCTTGCCTCATTTAGTATACGCGGTTCTATGAATATGCAAATGAGCCCCGCCTCCACTCACTCACTCAGCTCAGAGATCCACTCATTGACTACGTTTACAAGCTGTCAAATATCGGGTTATGGTCGGGTTAAGGTCACTATTTGGGTTTCTGAAACATTCGGAATAACCCGTTTACATGCGTGAGCAGAGAGAGTTACTCCTGTATACATGGAATTTGTAATCAATTGGCAGTATCCCGATGTAAACGGCGACGCACGGTTAGCGTCTGGACGTACGGACAACCTTAAGACGCAATATGCGTCATTTCCGATTCTTCTTCCTGTATCCATAGACAACAACAACAACAGCAGTACGCAGATAATGAATAGTTCGGGGCAGATAGCAATCGTCTTTGTTTGCGCTTTCCTCCTCGCTCCAAAAGTGTGGTGCTGTGCTGCGTCTCGCCATGTTTACCTCTACTTCTTGTTTACTTCCGGTATACGGCACGCAGGTTTTTGTATGCGCCGTCTCTACTCAAAAGACCAAGATTCCTTGCGAATAGAACATGCGCAGAACACAAATAAATGTTCCTTTTGATGGGGATATGCCGCGTTTTATACACGTTTACATGACCAAAATTCGGGTTAGAAAAGGGGTACCCCAGGTATAATATCCGGGTTTTTAAAAACCGGGATATGAGCATATCCGGGTTTTTGCCGGTGTTTACATGGCCGTGCGCGACCGGGTTATTGCTAATATCCCGGTTTTGAACGGGTTATTGGCTGCATGTAAACGTAGTCATTGACGATCACACGTTGATCTGATTGGTTACAAGGTAGTTTGTGACGTCAGAAACACCAGCGATTTCAAAGCATGTTTTTGAGACTGTCTTTGGTTCACTGCAGTTTTAAGGAGGAAATACTCAGCAATGGAGTCGACTTATGAATTTACACATGGTTTGTATTAAAGCAGATTAAAAACACAAACATAGACAAATAAACCGTAGAATGCGGAGTAAAGGGGCTGTTGTCTTTTCTTTTGCCAAATAGGTAAGAAAACTTCAACACCCATAATGCATTGGGCATGCTGCCGTACAAGGCCACTCCCACTCTGCTCCCATTGGATACGCTTGACCAAAGTCAAACACCGCCTTGCTTGAGTAGGATATACTTTTAGTCATAATGTCGACTTGTATTGTTCCCATGCAGGTGTAATATATTAAATACATTTAACAAATCATCAAATATCATTAAAAGTGAAGTGTCTGTATGTGTTATTTTATTAATTTGCAGTTTTGTTTGTTTTATGGAGGGCTTACATTAGTGCCCGCCCACTTTTTCAGCAAAGTTTTTTTCTGGAAGTATTTTTCCATTAATTTCTCCCATAGGGATTTCAAAAAAAGTAATTGTTAAATAAACTGTTATAAGCCATGAACCAAGCCAACCAGCCACGAGGTGAATCATAACATTACAAACTTTGATTTGAAGCAAAAAGTATTTGAAAATCGGACAAAAATATAAAGGCGCAAGACTGTGAACTTAATGGCTTTAGTGAAGAAAAGAACTACAATCCCATGAAGCATTGCAAGCAGCAGAATCCAATTAAAAACAACGGAGGAATATAAAACTATGCATTTAATTTTCTAATTTTACACACACACACACACACACATATATATATATATATATATAAATATATTGTCTGCAAAATATGCTTGTGTATTGAAATATAGAAATATTTTGAGAGTGTAGGGAGATCGATTCGATTATGTCATTCGCAGTGCTTCATGGGAGTGGGCGGGGCTTAAGAGATCTTTTGGGCGTTTTGCTTGTTTTGACTCTGATTGGTGGAATTTTCTGTACAGCATACTGTAGTTTTTCACCATGAATTCCGCTGTTAAACATGATTTTTTTTAAACTAAGTTGAAATAATGTGGGCTGACAGCTTCAACAGAAGCAAATACTATCAATGAACAACCTCATAGCTCACAGTAGGGCTGTTTTTAAAGGTTTAGGCCTATAAGTTATTGTTACAAATCAATTTTTCTATGGAGAAAATGGAGGTTTTACTTCTGAAACCCGACTATTGCAATCTAAGAGACTGTTGACTAACTCTTCCTTTTTTATTACACAAATATGTACCGTAATTAAAAATGACAAATGTATAAAGTTGATCTGATGTCACGTAAAAACAATTGACACTGGTTCATGGGTTTACCTCTAGATGCGAATCGTTGATATTTTGAAACAGTTGCGTAAGGAAGCCGCGTTTATTTAAATCACGTGACTTTGGCAGATACGCGCATGCGCACCCAGAGCCGATTATTGTTCGAAACAAACGATTCGCAAAGGTTTCGAAGCTTCACGAAGCAGTGGTTTAAAAGCACTTCAAAGAACCGCAAATACTGAGAGAAAACCGCGACGAAAAATCTGTTTGTTTTCATCTTTGTTGTCAACGTTTCAAACTGGACCACTACTGTGTTTTAGGCCAAACAGGGGAAAAACTGAAAGAAACGGCTATTTTTGTCAATTTGTCGCAGGTAAGAATTGCCATTGTGTTCTAGTTTTACCATAATGCTGTTTAAATAGTAGACAATCTAGACATAATACCATACAATTATCAGTGATAATCGTATACTCACAATAACTGTTCTATTAATAACCCTCTGTCGACTGTCTGTGGGCGGGAAAATGCAGAAGTATAATCTGTAGTTTTACACATATTAAACATATGTTCGGGTAAATCATATAAAGTCTGAATAATAAGATAAAAGCTCTAAATTATAAGTCAATTTTGAATTTTAATGTCAGAATTTACACTTAGTATATCATCATTTTGACTTTATATTAGAATTATTACTTTTCATCTCATAAATATGACGTAGTAAGGCATAATTTTTACTTTTTATGTCATACATTTTAACTTTATATGTTATATGTAATTTTTATGTCATAATTATGGCTTTTTAAGTCTGATTTTTCTCTTAGTATATCATTTTTTTTTTATGTTAGAATTATTCATTTTCATCTCATAAATATGACACAGTATGTAATATATATTTTTTTTAACTTTTAATGTAATTTGTTTTACATTTTATGTCATAATTTTGACTTTTTATGTCATTTTAACTGAACAGTGATTTCAGCCGGACTATTATTGATGAATTATTTCAGCAAGAGACTTGCAGATTAGGGAAAATATGGATTAAAATATTCATATTTGTTGTGACAGATGAAGCAATGAAGGATTATTTGTGTTAATTGCTGAAAACTGGCAAATAATTTTGTAAAAATACAGAAAAGCAAATGTACAGAACAACCTTTAAATTTACAATTTAAAACTGTGATTTACAAAAAAAATATAAAAATCATGACTTTATACTTTCTGATATAGAATTTATCAGCTGAAGCAAAACCTGTTTAAAGTCCTTAAGAATAGCAGATAAAAACATAAAAAAGTAAATATATTTTATTTATACTTAATATAAGTAATATTTAAGTAAATGCATTTATTTATACGAATACATATAATGTAATTCTATTTTCTGAGACATTGGGCTCGAGTTAGTTTGAAGTTCACACACACGAGGGCAGTAGATTCACACACATATTGAGCTGATCAAAGTCAAACTCTCAAATACAATAATTCATGTGCATTCACAGCCTCAGTGACCATATCATAAAACCCATAAGCAAAACACATTCCTCATCACCAAGGCAGTTTTACATTCAGTTTAAAGCCGTAACTCTGAAGGCATCAAGGGAAATCAGTTTATATTCTGGTTCTGAACTTAGTTAGGAAAGACTTATTGAGCCTGAATGAGAACAGAAGAGCTGGAACTCATCATGAAATCATGGAATATATCAGTGTTATATGTTAATGTTAATAATAATCTTGAACATCTCTTCTCTTCTCTGATGATGAGGGCGGGGCTATAACCTGTCACTCACATGAGATCCACCAATAGCAAACCACAACCATCCAATCAATTCCCCACAGACTAAATCAAGCCCCGCCCAAATTTGACCGTGTTTGATGAGCGTTTCACTCGGATATATGGAACAATAGAGAAGAAACTTTAAACTTTAGACTTTAAACATCCAGATGTGTTTGATCATGCTGAGAACGGCTTTGTCTGGATTTGCTGGTCAGTCAATGACACTTTAACTTCTGATTTGTCTTCATATCTATAATGACACATTCACAGTTTGTGTGGCTTTGAGTGAACGAGTTGCTTTAGCTGATGGACAGAAGAGAAAATAACTGAGCAACAGGGTTCTTGCTATCTCTCTCAATATTAATATTATACTCTGAAGACTGAGGACATTTGTGTGGATGGAAGTCCATTTCTGACACATAAGAAAAAAACATGCTTTGGTAAAGCATATTTATGACATAAAAAGTCAGAATTACGAGATAAAAGCTCTAAATGATGTCAATTTCGAATTTTAATGTCAGAATTTCCACTTAGTATATCATAATGTAGACTTTTTATGTTAGAATTATTACTTTTCGTCTCATAAGTATTATGTAGTATGTCATGTCATAATTTTGACTTTTTATGTCATGTTAACTTAAAATGTCATAATTTAAAATTTGATGTCATAATTGAGGCTTTTAAAGTCAGATTTTCCACTTATTATATCATAATTCTGACTTTTCATGTTAGAATGATTACTTTTCATCTCATAAATATGATGTAGTATGTCATAATTTTGACTTTTTATGTCATAATTGAGGCTTTTTAAGTCAGATTTTCCACTTAGCATATCATAATTTTACTTTTTATGTCATTTTAACTTTATATCTCACAATTGAGGCTTTTTATGTCATAATTGAGGCTTTTTAAGTCAGATTTTCCACTTAGCATATCATAATTTTACTTTTTATGTCATTTTAACTTTATATCTCACAATTGAGGCTTTTTAAGTCAGATTTTCCACTTTTTATATCATAATTTTGACTTTTCATGTTAGAATGATTACTTTTCATCTCATAAGTATTATGTAGTATGTCATGTCATAAATTACTTTTTATGTAATTTTAACTTTATATGTCACAATTGAGGCTTTTAAGTCATATTTTCCACTTATTATATCATAATTTTGACTTTTCATGTTAGAATGATTACTTTTCATCTCATAAATATGATGTAGTATGTCATCATTTTGACTTTTTCTGTCATAATTGAGGCTTTTTAAGTCAGATTTTCCACTTAGCATATCATAATTGTACTTTTTTATGTAATAATTTTGACATTTTATGTCATTTTTAACTGTCATAATTCTAACTTTTTATGTTAGAATTATTAATTTTCATCTCATAATTATGATACAGTATGTCATAATTTTGACTTTTTAAGTCATAATTTTGACTTTTTATGTAATTTTAACTTTGTCCTAATTTTATGTTTATGTCATAATTAAGGCTTTTATGTCAGATTTTCCTCATTACATATCATAATTTTATTTTAATGTAAGAATTTTACTTTGTCATAATTTTTAACTTTTTATATCATAATTTTACTTTTTATGTCATTTTAACTTTATATGTCATAATTTTTAACTTTTAATGTCATAATTTATAACTTTATATGTCATAATTTTGACTTCTTATGTCATTGATTAATGACTGTGTTTTTAGGAGTGTGAGCTGCTCTACCTTCATTTTACAGCTCGAACTCTGCATTACTGAAGACTCACGAGGAGATTAAAAGTATTTATCTCTCCTAAAGTTCCTGTTGGAGAAGCACTAGTTATTAGATGTCGACTCCTGAGAAGCACTAGAGATGTTCTTCTCACACAGAAAGCTCAGTTTTCCACACGTGGGTTTAACAACTGAACATTTTCCAAGACTTAAATCCCTCAAAGCTTCACTCTGCATGTAGAAGCACGACTCTAATCCACCGTCGTGAGTTTAACAGACGCACATCGCAAACGTTTATCTAGACGGAAGCTGAAATCTGAGTTTGGACTTTCAGTTTAATTACGTCTCACTGAGAAATAATGAGTGGAATTTCCTTTACATTATAAACGCTCCCGGAAACACAGACGTATTTCCATCAGTTCCTCCAGTGAAACCCCAGCAGAAGCTCATATCCTCACAAATCAGAACAGAAACTTATTAAACAAGTTTTCTGGCATACATTTACATCTACTTTTATGTCCTTACTTTGACTTTTTATGCCATGATATGACTTTATCTCATAAATATGATTTGGTATATAAATTTGACTTTGTCATAATCATGGCTTCTTAAAGGGAAAGTCAGAATTTCCACTTAGTATATCATAATTTCGATCTTTTTATGCCATAATTATACTTTTTATTGACTTAATATGTCACAATTCTGACTTTTATGTCATTATGAGTTTTTGTCCTAAAACTTAGTATATCATTATTATGACTTTTTGTCAACATTTCTACTCTTTATGTCATAATTCTGACTTTTTATTTCAGATTTTCTACTTTGTCATAATTCTGAATTTTTATGTCATAATTTTACTTTTTAATGTCATAATTTTGACACTTTATGTCATAATTTTGACTTTAAATGTCATAATTTTAATGTTTAAGGTCATAAGATTTCCCACTTAGTATATCATAATTTTGACTTTTGATATCATAAAGGTCATCTGATTTATCATAAATCAGCAGAAGCAAAAAGTGACCAGAACAACAGGGGAGGAAAAATCATTTATCCTTTATTTATAAAAGATTATACCATAAATAATACAACACATTTCATTCATTGATATACCATTTTTAATTTATTGTATGAGACTTGTAAAAGAAATATGGATACAATCAATAAGAAATATGGCAACACTTTACAATAACATTTCTACAGCATTTATTAATCTAATGTTATAATCTCAGCATTTACTAATACATTTTTAAAATCAAAAGTTGTATTTGTTAACATTAGTTTACATGAACATTTTTATCAACTAACATTAACAAAGGTTAATAAATGCTAACCAAAAATCAGTGTTATTTTAGTATCATTGCGATATTTCTGTAGTTTTTATTAATATTTTGAGTCACTTAATTTTTTAATATGTCTATATAGTTTTTAATAATTTTATTTTAGTTTTAGTCGTGATAGTAAAATGAGAAATGCTTTATTTTATTTAAAGCAACAACGTTTTGATTTCAGTATTAGTTTTAGTTTATGAAATATATTGCTGATTGTTAGTTCATGAATTAACAAACGAAACCTTATTTTACAGTGTTAGCAGAAAAATAAAGGAAAATGAACGTTTTCCAACAAGCTCTTTCTTTTCCACGCCGTCAGAATGATCAAGAGCATCACAAGCCTTTATGTTTTCATGTTTTATCTCTGCAAATCTGATCAATATTATATATTGTGTCTCAGTCTGTCCTCGTAACAAACGACGGAGGGTTAAAAAATCTCCCCAAATCTTCAAAATCCATCATGTTTCGTCTAAATTGAATCTGCTCTGATATGAGCCTCAAAATAATATGAGAAAACAACCTGTGGACGTGAGGAATCATGCGCTCGATGTTTCATATCAGGATCTGAGATGGGCTTTTGTTCACGCTGTGTTTCCCGGTCCTCAGATTGCAGGACGGGTCCGGGTTCGGGTTTGGAAACAGACTTGTGATGATCGGGATGTAGAAACTCTGAAATGCTCATTTGTTTTGATTTCTCTAGTTATTAAAAAGTATAAATGGCATTTTATTTAATGTGAAGTAAAGCTGAGATCATGCATTAGCAGGTCTACACCGTTCAGAAGGTTGAGGTTGGTGATATTCTTTTAATATTTAGAATTTATTTGATCGAAAATACAGTAAAAATTGTGAAATATTATTCCAATGTAAATCATCTGTTTTCTATGTGAATATATAGTAAAGTGTAATTTATTCCTGTGATCAAAGCTGAATTTTCAGCATCATTACTCCAGTCTTCAGTGTCACATGATCCTTCAGAGCATTTATGATTATTAAAAGTCTGGGGTGAGTAAGATTTAAAAAAAGATTTAAAAATATATCATTTGAGCATCAAATCATCATATTAGAATGATTTGTGAAGGATCATGTGACACTGAAGACTGGAGTAATGATGATGAAAATTCAGCTTTGATCACAGGAATAAATTACACTTTACTATATATTCACATAGAAAACAGATGATTTACATTGGAATAATATTTCACAATTTTTACTGTATTTTCGATCAAATAAATGCAACTTTGGTGAGCAGAAGAGACTCAAAAACATTCAAAAATCGTAATAATTCCAAAGTTTTTGATAAGCAGTGTCTATAAACTGCACACACACACACACACACACACACACACACTCTGCATGAAGAGCGTCAGGTGAAACACACTCTGGTTTCTCACGAGATGCTGCTGAATGATTTAGACACACTAATCGTTCACATTATTCATGTATGGAAACATTGGAATTCATTTACTTTCCAATTAATGAAGCATGAATTATTCAGCAGAAATGAAGCTGGAGGTGTTTCACACAATCGCGCGAGAGATTCGTGACAGAATCACGTACAAACATAATCTGACAAACATAAAATGAGTTAGAAAATCAGGCTTTATATATAATGCTTCTTCTGAATAATTTACAGAACATCTTAAAGCTGACTACACTTCCATCACTAAACGAGTCTTAAAGGGGTGGTTGAGTATGATTTGACTTTTCTAACTTTAGTTAGTGTGTAATGTTGCTGTTTGAGCATAAACAACATCTGCAAAGTTACAACGCTCAAAGTTCAAAGCAAAGGGAGATATTTGCTTTTACAGAAATCGCTTTTTAAGGACTACAACAAACGGCTGGTAGAGACTACAACACATTCCTCCTGGGTTAGTGACATCACCAACCCTAGAATTTACATAAACCCCGCCCCCGGAACACGATTTATAGATTATCAAGACAGAATATGCTAATCAATGACTAGAAGATAACTACACATCAGCTTCATAAATTCATCAACTAACCATTCAGAAATGTCCTGTTGCTTCTACATGTTGTCTCTTCTTCTTGAGTCTCTCCATCTTTCTGAATCCGGTTTGAACATAAAAGGCTAAAAGTTTTAGAAATGTTCAGTGCATGTGTGTGGGAGTGCAAGCTCTTGTAGCTCCGCCCCCTGTGCCGGGAGCAGCAGCTCATTTGCATTTAAAGGGACACACACAAAACGGTGTGTTTTTGCTCACCCTCAAAAAGTGACAACTTTAACATTCTATATAAAAATATCTGTGGGGTATTTTGAGCTAAAACTTCACACACACACTCTGGGGACATCAGAGACTTATTTTACATCTTGTGAAAAGGGCATTACACCACCCCTTTAAGTTACTTTTAACAGATTATGTGTTTTATCCTTTGCAGAATTGCTGTTGTGATGCTTGATTGTGTTTTGATGTGTGTTTGCATGTCTCTCTTGGCCAGGACACTCTCGTGAGTTTAATCTCAGTGTTTTAACCTGTTTTTAACCTGGTTAATAATGAGAATGAGTTGGTTATATTGTGAGCTTGAATGTTTTGAGGGTCACACACTCTTTTATCGGCGGGGAAAGCGTGACGAGATCATCTCTAACATCCACTGGTTTAATGGCCTTACTAATGAGTTTAATTTGCATCTTATTGGATATACATGACATTTTGGTTGTAAAATTCTAATTAAAAGAAGTTTAAGATGTGTTTACGGTCATGATGTCTTGAGCTCTTATTAGGACTATGTGTGTGTTTTTACACATTTTTAAACTAAACTACAATAACATGTTGTTTGCTATTAATTGACATATTTTCAGGTCATTAGTCAACAAATCTGATGATGATATTTGAGTGTGTGAGAATGTGTTTGTCTTGTTTTCATTTATGCATTTGGCAGATGCTTTTATCTAAAGCGACTCACACACACTCTCACACACACACACGCACACACACACTCACACACACTTACACACACACGCGCGCACACACACACACTCACTCGTTTCTGATGTAACGAAGGACATATAATATCCTGTATATCATAGACTGTTATGTTTTCTATCATTAATTGTTTTGGTGTTCAGTTCTTTTGTTAATATCATGAAGTTGCAGTATTGATTTCTCTTGGTGAAACATGTTTAAACTGCAGCGTTTGCATTTTCAGTGAGAAATATAGTGTCAGGGAAATTTGGGCATTGAATATAATTGCAAATGATGGAGGTCAGTCAACAAGAGCAGCGGAAATTACTGAGAACACAAACAGAAAATCAATCAGCGAGAGCAGCGATAGGAGACAGAGTGTGTGTTTAACGAGCCAGGAAACTTATACTTTCCTAATTTCAGCCGTACGACCCAAAACACACACAAACCTACCAGACAAAGTTCTATTATGGGTCGGTTTAGTTTCTCTGAAGTGTTTTGGAAAACAAAAGCATGTAAAACCCAGAGGTCATTAAGAAGACGCTGTGCAGCCACTCTTACCAGTAAAGCAATTTATAAATACAAAGATTAGATTTGTTGATTATATTCCCTATATTCTCCATTGTTGCGGCTCCTCTCTTCCCAGTCTGTCAGTAACGCTCTGTTTACTTCCTGTCTCTATGAAGCCCCTCCTTCTGAAAAGCACACTGTGCTCTGATTGGTCGGCTGGAGCAGTGTGTTGTGATTGGTCGAGCACTTCGAGTGTGTTTGGGAAATATCCCGCCCCTTTCCATAACCGCCAGTTTAACACACTACTAACTAACTCAACCAGGCCCCGCCCCTTTATTCTGCGCATGAATTATTATAATGAGGAATATTGTGACGTGTTCGTTCCCAGAAGAAACTCAAGATACAATGGAGGCGTTTCAGGAGTTCAGAAACACTGACACTGATATAGAGAAGAACTCCTCTTGTCATCCTCAAACAGCAACATTACACACACTAAAGACAGACAAACATGGAAAAAAGCAGAATAAATTTTTTTTTAGCAATTTTCTTCATTTTTTTAATTTGATACGCCTTTAGGAAAGTGAATGTGCAAGTCGCCACTACTGGAATGAATCCAAAGCCTTTAATTAGACTGTATACTTGCTAAAATATGAGTCCGTTTATAATACTGTATATACATCAGCTCAAAAGTGGATATATTTAAACCATAGACTGTATATAATATGTTCGTAGTGTGCGTGACGTCACCTGTAGTGTTTCAGAAGAGCGTTTTCGAAGTTTAAAGTGGGCGGAGCCGGCCGTCGCCATCTTGATCTTAATCTCTTAATCATGCAGAACTTTAAGGCTTAATATAATTTAAATGGATGAGTTATAAAATAATTCACCCCCTCACAGTCGTCATGAAGGGCTCAATTAGCAATATAGACCAAAACCACTTTTTGCACCAGACTGTAAACATGTTTTATTCTGCTGTAAAGTTGGGCATTTTAACATGGGGCTCTATGGGATTGAGTCTCTTCTGCAGCCGGCCTCTAGTGGCCAGTCGATGAACTGCAGTTTAACTCACTTCAGTGTTGATTCACGAGAGAGACCGCTTGATTTGGACACTTCATCTTGTTTTTTTCAATGACTTGATGTATTTTCTGGCATATAATCCCAGCCCTTAAACTGCCTCTCTGTGTCTTCATCATCCCTGATGGCTTCTCTCGGCAGTGTGTGGTTTTCAGATGTGTGTTTTGCATGTTGTTATTGCTCCTTTCAGTGTGACACACGAGTCCATCAGCATCTGTAGTGGCTGGGAAGTCATACACTTACAGTCCATTTTCTACACTGGAAATGTCACAGCTGACACTTTCTAATGAGCCGGCTGTCAACATCACATCATATACTGACAGTTTACTGTTATTTACAGTTTTCAAGGGGATTTTTGTTTGAAAACTTCAATAAGTTCACATGACTGAAACAAGTCAAATATATCATCAAATCATACTATTCTATGAAATGTGTGCAACCCATAATTTTGCTGTTTTTCATGAATGTATTTATTAATTATAAAATATCAGTATGCTTGTTTGAAATGATTTGGTTGCATAATATGTGCTGTTTCCATGAATGCATACAGGCTTTTAAATGCAAAATCACTGCTTTTCCTTCCATTTCCTGCGTATAAACATGCATCGTTTCTGTTCTAAGCAATTTATATTGCATATCTGGTAAACATTTTATCATCAAGATATTAGTGTATTAACCCTTGTGCGACCATTTTTTTATTTATTTATAATTTTGCCAGTGTTAATGCCAACTGCATACATTTTGGCACAGGTGTGTATTTTTACTGGAATTTTTTCCTATTTCACCGCCATTTCCTTTAATAAATCTATTTTGCATTAGTAACACAAAAAAGTTCGGGACCTTCAGGACAAAAATGTCCCCATTGAAACCCATTAAAACGGCGATTTTTAATCGGGCTATTTAACTGTAAAATGATGCAATCTTTGTTAATAGGCTTTCAGTCTATTGGCAAGGCTTTAAAATTTACATTTTTACAATTTTTTTTCCCAGATGTTGCCATTTTCTCAGGTTTGGCCTATAAAGCAAATACTCGCTTTATTCCTGTTTTCTGCTTCGGCCTATTAAAGAGCCAATTGGATAAATTATGCAGCGATAATTGTGTGTGTGTGTGTGTGTGTGTGTGTGTGTCACTGTGTCCCAGTGAGTTTTACTGCATCTAATGGGGAAATGTGTTACAGCATCCAAACACAATCTGGGCCCTATTTTAACGATCTGAAACGCAAGTAACTTTGTGGGCGGGTCGCAAATCTAAAATGTGTTGGTCTGAAGTCGCTTCATTACTCATAGGTGTAGTTTGGGCGTAACGTGAAATAAACCAATCAGAGCGTCATCTCACATTCCCTTTAAAGGTGCATTGCGCAAGTCTCTGAGTTTTTGCAGAACTATGCCCCCTCTGGCGACAAGCGAAACTGCAACCAGAGGTGTGCACGCTCATGGACCACACGCACACGCACGCTTGCACGAGCTGTTCATAACCAAAGGAGCATCAGCCGCACAAATCTTTTGTTTACATAATGTCTTCAGAGGTAATAAAGTTATAAATCTGCAAGTCATTTTAAATATGTGAAAGGAAAGGCATTTGAGTAAATTACACACTTATGTGTGAGGGAAAAACGGGGGTAGTAGAAAACTTCGTTTTTTGTTTCCATCTATCTCCATGTTGAACTGTTTTATGTGTTTACTGTATCCACTTATGATTGTATTATTATGGAAACACGTTCATGAACAATATAAGTTATTACTTTGTTATTACTTTGTAAAAGCTCAAAATAATAATCATACCATACACAGTTGGTCAACAAAGTACACTCAAATGTCTCAAGGTAATATTCATAGATTATTACATCATTTGTTGTCATAGATTTGCCGTATCAGACATTAGAGACTGGGCTATATCTTACCGTTTTATCAAGAAAAAAGCCAACTGAGGATCCCGTTTGAGCCCTAGAGCAGACCGGAGATTCCAACGAACAGTATTTATATCGTTTTTACCTTTTGTACACAGCCACGTCCAAGTGATCTGAGGGCGCGGGCGCTTCCTAGTGTGTGCAGACCGGAGATCTCTCCATTTGTTGAAAGCCTTCCCGATGTTGACTCTCGTCTTATTCCGACGCCTGTGGCACTAGACAAATGTTTTCTTTTCTTTGTCTTACGTGGAGTTTGCGTTGGGGTTTGGAATGAACTACAAGCCGATCTCTTTGAATCCATCTTTTACTTTTGTCGAAAGTTGACTAAAGTTTTGTCGCTCGAGTTCTCTTCGCTGATACGGAGAATGGCGGCGAATACCCAAACCTGCCAGACATTACCAGGTGAGCGTGAACGCGCATGACGTCACGCCCAGTCTCAAATTCCGTCCCGAATCCCTCTTATTTATTTTACTGTACAGGATTATAGAGGCAATCGCAGTGATCAGAGAAGGGCTCATTCAGCCCATCAGGCAATTGTTTAAGCATGTATGGGTTAGAAAAACGGGTATTTTTAACATGAAATGTTGCGCAATGCACCTTTAAGAGCAGGCGCGCTTGTTCCATGGCGGATTGCTATTATAACGGCGGATTTGCCCGACGTTCTCGTCAGGGCCGTAAAACACAGAGAAGTGACATTGGGGATGGAGAAACACACCCAGATTAGCTTCGGTTAAACAGGCGTATAATAATTTGGGTAAATGTGTAAGCTAGATTTATGCCTATTTTTTCACATCTTCATGGACTCCACAATGATTTCCCTCGTGTGGTAATATTTTTCCTTGTAATAATGTATGATTTGCAATAATGAAAACTGCTGCGTCTGTGTGATGAGAGAATCAAAGTGTGTGTGTGTTGTGCACACGCTACATTATGGCCAAACATGCGCCCTTAAAACAGCATCTGAATAACGCGCCGCTGACTTTAGACTAGGTTTCTCCTGGTCTGTGGCGGAATTGTTTTCTGGAACTGCAAAATAGCACCAGGGAACGTTTGCGCTGGAACACGCCTCCTCTTTTCGCTGAACCGCCCCCGGGAGCGCAAGTTCATTCCCTAGTTTACCGATGTGCGTCTGTGGAGGGAAAAGTCCGCTGTGCGTCGGGTGAGAAATAGGAATGAGTCAAAGTCAATTACGCTGGGTGCAAGATAGAGCCCTCTGACTGAAAGATCATTTTTTGAGATATAATCCTCAAGTTTGGACCACGACTTGTTTAGATTTATGATTTTCTAGCAGTTTTAGAGTTCAACATTTTTCATAAAATAGATATTTTATATAAAATAATGTTCATAAATCATTTTCATAAACATAAACCTCTATAACTTTTTTTGTTTGTCACTTTTACATTTTTTTTTTACTTCAACAATAATCTGCCAATCTTCTTTAAAATGAGACCAAACTTAAGTCTTAACTTACGCTTCAAAATTTTAAGAAGTTTTATGACAGACATTTTTGTGCACTATGGACATATACTGTATGTGTAACTTTTTGAATTGACGCACCAGTGTTAATGCAAGCATTCTCTGAGACGATGCAGCATGTTTGAGCTTCAGTAATGCAGTGTGTGTGTGTGTGTGTGTGAGCAGTGTTTAATACACCAAAGGATCGTTCTGTTCATAACCAGCTAATTAATTCACAGCATGCGCCGCGGTGGACGGGACGCTTTAATCTCCCTGAGATGTCATTGTGTTTGTGTAACTAACAATGCCAAATCTTCATTCGCCACACATAAATAAATGAGTTAACACGAGGAGGTGAAGTAAATTGTCTCCAGTGCTGCTAAAAACCTTTCAGAAATACCAATCAGGTCTGGGCGTCACGGGCCGGGCGACCGCTGTGAGAATAACACACACAATTAATATGCACAAACATCTCTACTGAAGAACGAGAGTCACCGCTCGAAATGTAGACTGAAATATTAGCCAATAATAATAATAATAATAGTGAATATGGAGGATTGTTTTGAATGCATATGAATACTTTAGATGCAATGGATAAAATTGACAAATGTGTAAATGCACTGAGCAAAATGTGGTGTAAACTGTATAAAATTATTTTTTTAAATTGTAAATGAAGATTATTGGTAAGAAATGCTATTTCAGCCGTTTCTTTGTAATTAATTGTGAAATTTACAATCATTTTCTGAGTGAAAATTGTTTCTACACCAATTTTTATAGGTGTAATATAGTATTAGTAGTATGTTTTCTTGTAAAACGTTCTCCGATAATCTTTTATATACAGCTTTTACAGTGTGTAAATGTAAAAACACCGCAAGAAACGGGCTGGTGGTTCGCATCACTGCAAAAATGCTTTTCTTACTCAGTGTTTTTGTCTTGTTTCCAGTCCAAATATCAATTTTTTTTTAAATCAAGATGCATTTACTAAAGTAGGAAAATGCTGTAAGATATTATGTCTTGTTTTATGGGGGAAAAATCTAAATGAAGTGAGTTTTTGCTTAAAACAAGCAAAATTATCTTAAGTTCAATTTTAAGTTTGCCATTGGCAGATCATTTTGCTTGTTTTAAGCAAAAACTCACTTCATTTAGATTTTTTTCCCTCATAAAACAAGACATAATATCTTATGGCATTTTCCTACTTTAGTAAATGCATCTTGATTTAAGAATGTTTAGATATTTGGACTGGAAACAAGACACAAATACTGAGTAAGAAAAGCATTTTTTGCAGTAAGTTTGTATTTCATATTGTATATGAAATATACAGAGATTAATCAAATCTCAAATGAAGAGTGCAGATATAGTGCGACAGACGAGGTGAAGTTAATAAAGCCGTTCATGAGTTTCTCTGTTCACACACATGCACTTTCATATAAAGCCACGAGGCAGGATAGTGCGCGTCAGCATTATCCGGTCGATAATAAATAAAGAAAACTCAGGAAAGCGTTTGAGAAATGCAGGATTTGAGATCGCTCTGAGGGGCGAGAATATTTATTCACTTTAATCACAAGGTCCTCTATTGACTTTTCCCGAATCTAATATTCAGCCCGCGAGCCTGAGAGAGTCTCCTAATGCAGTTTCAGATGATCTCTACGGGACCAGAAACATTCAGAACTTTCTGCCACAAACTTTCTTCATATAATGTGCTTTGGTTGTTTTTTGGTTAGAAAGGAAAAAACTCTCATTTTGGTTGTTGGACACAAAAGTAGAAATGTTTATCCATTCAATAAAAGTCAATGGGCTCCAGTGGTGTTTGAACTACATTCTTCAAAGTTTCTTCTGCGTATGAAGTCGTACAGGCTTGAATTATGACAGAATGATCATGAATGATTCGTAGTTTGTCTGTTAAGGCGAGACTCTACAGGCAAAACATTGTTTTTCTCATGCACTGGTCAATTTTGAGATCTGTTTCGCTTCTGTAACATCACATATCCAAAATACACTTTTAAAACTTGTTTTGCACTTTATCCCTTTGCGCCTCATAGACTCATCTCTTTAAAGTTGAGTCAGAAATCTCCACTTCTGCAGCTTTATTCATATCTACATTCTGAAGGGACTTTGTTCATATATATAATTCACCTGATTTTTAGAACATTTTATTCCTAAACACATGGGGAAATGTATTTCTATCAGTCTGTCGATAGTATTTACTGATTTATGGTGTAATAAAAAGAGAAATCCAGAAACCCCGCTGTAAAACCACTGTCAACAAGATCAAACTAGAATTTTGATCCTGGCTTTATCCAATGTTCGGATTTCTGTTCTGGAAATGTATGCAAATGAGTGTATATTTAATTAGATAATACCTAATTTGGATATTTAAACATGTTGTTTGTGAAAACTTGTAGAAATATACTGATATCCATTTTTTCAGTTCTATTCACATTTGGGGTCTTACCTTCAATATATAGAATTTATATTAAAAATATATAGAATTTATATATATAAATTATTTATATATTTTTGACTGAAAAATGTTTTTTTTTTAATGAAAAATGAAAAAAAAAATTGTTTTTGCTTCATGGGAATGGTACGAAACCTTTGCACTTGCTCTGTAAACACAAAAATAAAAATAAATAAATAAAGAATCATAATTTACATAATATGTAAAAGGTTAAAGGTTAAATGGTACTGAAGAAAAATAGTTTTATTGTCCGTGGTCAAAAATGTGGAAGCATAGTGGTAGTGGATTTTCTCACAGTTCTAAAGTAAAACGTGTATAAAATATATATTTCATATAAAAATTTAAAATAGTATTTTTGTGAACTTAAACTTCTATAACTTTAAGTCCACTCTTTCAAAACTTTATTCACTTCAGAAATAATCTGCCAAGTGTCTTTATAAAAAGACACCAAACTTCTGGTTAAGTTGTAAAAATTTACATTTTCACGTCAATGCTCAAGAAGTGAATAAACGGATTATATAACTACTGCATAAATATAATTCAGTACCATAAAATCCCCTAAAAATACAAAATATTTAATAAAATAACATTATCTAACTAGTAGTATTTCAATGAAATAAATCATTTTTGACTGCCACACGAGCAGCACCAGAGGGTTAGAAATATGATTATTTATATATTAAAAGTAAATAAATCAGGTAATCTCATTAAAGTCTGGTCTAGGGTCAGTGGAAACACAGTGTAACCTTTAAACCTACAGTAAGAAAACACTCATGTTTTCAATGTTCATATTCATTCATTATGATTTCAGTGGTGTAAAGTAATGGAGTAAATGTAATTAGTTACTGTACTTAAGTATCCTTTTGGCGACTTTGTATTATCAAATATATTAGCAACTTTTACTCTCCACTAGACTACATTTTTGAACAAGTAAATTTACTTTTTACTCCAGTCCATTTGTGAAGAGTAATGCAGTTACACAGTACATTTTGCATGGCACTAACTTTTTCTGCAGCAGTTTATCACTGCTATAAAGAAGTGACATCGCCGTCTAAAGGAACTATATCTGTGTGTTTTAACTTTACTCACACAAACTTGTCAACAATGCTACTTTACACGAATGCGAGTGCAATCGCTGGTGTTTCATATACGAGATGAGGCCGAAACCACATCCAGTGCAAGTAGGCTTTGACTATTTAATTTTACTTCACATTATTTTATTTATCCACTATATTGATGATAGCTTTTTGAAGGAAATTGGTTTACTAATGCCCTTCTTGAGCTCTTGAGCTTAACTGAGACTCGGGAGTTAATAGATGTTTAGATGTCTTTATTTATTGCAATATTGAGGTGTTCAGTTTTATCTTGATTTTAGAAAATAAACACGATTTCTCATCTTACAAATCAATTGTTTATTTTCACTGGCATGTATCTTTGGTGTCGAGGACTAGTTCATCTTTGAGCCTACGTTCAGTATGAGTAAAATACTTAAGGCGGTTATCGGATGCAAAATTCACTTTTATATGGTGTTAGTATATAAATGTGTGTTTGCAGTGTGTGGACACAACCACTACACAATGATTTATTTATTTTTTTTAAATCCTCAAAAAGTCTAAACACTCTCAATAATGCTAATGCTCATGCTCCGCCCACGACAGCATATTTCCCATATTAGCATATTTCTGCCCTCAGCCAATCGACACGCCCCGTGGAAGAGGGGGGAGGGGTGAGCAGTTGCTCATTATCATTTAAAGAGACATGCACCGAAACGGGTCGCTGTGAACAGAGCTGTTTTTGAGGAGGTAAAAGGGTGTTTTACACAACCATCGAGGAATTTTAACCAAAGTATGTTACAAACTTTACATGAACACCCTGAAGAATCACACCAACTTGTGGAAAATGGGCATCCGACGACCCCTTTAAAGCTGCTCTAAGCGATGTTGGGTGATGTCACTTCTTGTTGACGTTCAAAGTATTGTCAAACAAAACGGAGGCTAGCTCGACTAGTAGGACATCTCTCCTCTAGCTAACTTCCCTCTTCATGCTTCTCTCTCTCCTCCCCCCCCCCCTTCATGTGCACGCGCATCATTCCACCCCCACCCCCAAATCATTCCTGTCGGTGATTGGCTGGAACACTGTTTGTTATGTTTCGTGGTCCAGGCTGGGCCAGTTTGTTTTGCCGTGTGTGAAGCCTGGGCTGTCTACAGAGACCGCGCTTTTCTACAGTGTGTTCAGGGGACAGGCAGCTAGCAGACAGTGAGGAGATGTTTGCTGGATGTGACAAAAAATGTTTCAGCCTAAAAAACATGTGACATCGCTTAGAGCACCTTTAAAAGTACTGTTAAAATCAGATACTCTAAGACTTTTACTCAAGTCGTATTGGAATTGGTGACTTGTAACTTGTAATGGAGTCATTTTCGCTGTAAGGTATCTGTGCTTTTACTCTAGTATGGTTTTCAGGTACTCTTTACACCTCTGTATGATTTATGTTTTATGCACTGAACAGAATAAATCAGGCTGGAAGAAGGTCTCTGACTCTGAAGATGTGGAGAGGAATGTAGTTCAAGATCCCGCTGAATGTCTGGAAACTATATCAGAAGGTAATAACACTGCTTCTCACAAAAACAAAAGCGTCTCCGTGACGGCGTAATGATGACAGAGACGTGTGTGTGTTGTCAGCTTCACGGTGTGAGACCGAATTAATACGTCTCTTTCAATCCTGTCAGCTCTTTTTCTTATGAAGCTCGTGAAACGAAATTAAGTTTGCATTCTGTCTTGTTTGTTATCGCACGCACCCACGTTGTGTGTGGATTGGTTTTATTCCCATATGTAGGGCGAATGGCAGCTGGCCAAAACCACAGGGAGTTTCGCAGTGTAAAGACTCTGGATTAATAGGCACTGCTTACTTACTGATATTGGAAAAGAGGTTGAAAGCGTAGGAAGAAATCAATAATAGTAAATGAGTGCGGAGAAAGACAAACACACCGGCATAATGAGCCCAGCAGGGAGAGAATAAGTATGACACTGATTCATTAACGTGTTCCTCGTTTCCACTGGGACGTTAAAAGTTTAGACCGGATAAGATTTAATGCTCTTTAAGGTCAATCTGTAGGAAGACTCGCTGTAAGAATAAGAATATGAATAACTTTCTGCTGTTAAATATATGAAAACATGATGTGTTGTTCTGTAGGAAGCTTTAAGTATAACAACATGTTCTAAGAACATTTCCATTCAATTATTAAATTTAATATATTATTAATAATAAATAATAAAATAATAAATGTATATATATTATTAATATATTATATTTGTATATAGCATATAGCATACAGAAGTTGAGTTTGCTAAATATATCACATTTTCTTAGTTGGATATTGGATATGAAAAGAAGGAAATGGTTCTTCCATAAGAGATGTGTGTGAATTTCCCATGCCAGGACTAATTTATATAGTTTTATTTTATAGACCTTATGCCCCAGAGAAACGAGGGCGCCGCCATCTTTCGAATATTGTCTTTGAACTTCCGTTTTTGCAGTCGCTCTGTATATTTCTATGGCATTGCTGTCCAGGAGTAATTAGCTTTTGAAGTGGATTTACTTAATGTAAAGTTAACGAAAGTTATCATGAGGATTGTAATGTTTAAAGCAGATGTCTTAACAAATGTCAGTCGACCGGGAAGATTTTAAAACGAGCTGTTCATTCATAAATACGTAAGATCGCTGTGAAAATACAGACCGGAAGTCAAAAGACAACGAGCGCAGCGCTGAAAGGGGGCGGGGCTACACAAGGGGCGGGGCTACACAAGGGGCGGGGCTACACAAGGGGCGGGGCTACATAAGGTCTATAGAGATTGTCTGTTAAAAAATGTCCTATGTTCTATTCAAAAATGTTGAATGTTCTATTAAAGAAAAGATATAAAATAAATGTTTGTGTGTGCTGTAAAGTGGTTAGAAAAATTTAAATCGGAATCGGCTAAAATCGGCATCGGCAGGTCAAACTCGGAAATCGGAATCGGAAAAATTGTAATTGGTGCATCTCTGCTTTAAGATGATTTCTGTCCTGAACGAGACGCGGTGAGCACAAGTGCTGCAGGACGACACACGTTCAGGGGTTGTTGAGTAATAATAGCAATGCTTGACTTGGCTTTCTCTCAGACAGAAGCGTTTGCTCTCAGCTTAGTGTTGATCGAGCAGACACGTCCCCATCTGTGATCCACATCGCTTTTGTTTTTCTGCTGTGGTTAAAAAAAAATCATAGGCGGAAAAACATTCCCCGGGGGAAAAACTCCACACGACCCCTCCTGATAAAACCCGGCATGACTCGATCTGTCACTGGTGAGAAAAACATCATCAAAAGCCTCTTAAGCTTGAATCTCTGGGGTTGTGAAGTGCATTAATACATGTCCAATTTCTTTGTGCTTTCGTCTGAGCAGTGTAAATATCCATATCACAACTAAACCATCAGTGCAAACCAGTGTAAATTGAAGGCTTACAGTGTTTTGCAGGTATAAAGCATTCAGGAGAGTGTTTTTGCAGCAGATTCCCAAAGAAATTGGGCCTATATAATATTATTACACGGCTCTGTGGAATACTTGATTCTGATTGGTCAATCGCGGCATTTAGCGGTAGATTATTCCTCGATAACAACAGAAACACCGGCTCATCCGGGTCAGTGAAGTCAGCAGCGCTAGGAACCGTTTTCTTCGTGGAAGTTTTGCATTTGGTGAGCTAATAAAATATTAAAACTCAGTCGAATTAATATTTTGTGTACAGTTCTTTAACTATGCCATCCAGTATCGTGGACTCGCTCGCTCTTGTTTCACACAAACGCAGTGGCGGCCATTTTGTGACTATTGTTCTGTACTCTGTTGGATTATAAGATACAAACAGGTACGATTTAAAACAGTTTAATCTGAAATCAATATCTCTAATCCCCATAATTATTAATGTGTTGAAATGCTGTGTAATAAGTGTTATGACTGTATACAGTATCTCATATGTCCGTCTAGTTTGATCTCTCCGCGAAGCTTTGCGTTTAAAGACCTAATAAAATATTTTGACTCAGATCAATATTTCGTGTCTTATTATTTACTGATGTGGAAAGTATCCATGTAATAAGCAGATAATGGACATCCAGCCGGTGGTTCTCTCAGAATAACCCCCTTCAGTGTGTGTGTGTGTGTGTGTGTGTGTGTGTGTGTGTGTGTGTGTGTCTGTGTGTGTGTGTGATCTCAGAATAACCCCCTTCAGTGTGTGTGTGTGTGTGTGTGTGTGATCTCAGAATAACCCCCTTCAGTGTGTGTGTATGTGTGTGTCTGTGTGTGATCTCAGAATAAACCCCTTCTGTGTGTGTGTGTGTGTGTGTGTGTGTCTGTGTCTGTGTGTGTGTGTGATCTCAGAATAACCCCCTTCAGTGTGTGTGTGTGTGTGTGTGTCTGTGTGTGTGAGTGTGTGTGATCTCAGAATAAACCCCTTCAGTGTGTGTGTGTGTGTGTGTGTGTGTGATCTCAGAATAACCCCCTTCAGTGTGTGTGTGTGTGTGTGTGTGTGTGTATGTGTGTGTCTGTGTGTGATCTCAGAATAAACCCCTTCAGTGTGTGTGTGTGTGTGTGTCTGTGTCTGTGTGTTATCTCAGAATAACCCCTTCAGGTGTGTGTGTGTGTGTGTGTGTGTGTGTGTGTGTGTTTTTGTTTATATTACATTGTGGGAACCAAATGTCCCCACAAGGATAGTAAAACCTGAGATCACCTCCATTGTGGGGACCAGCCAGTGGTCCCCATGAGGGAAATGGGTTAATAAACATACTAAATGATATTTTTTTGAAAATGTAAAAATGCAGAAAGTTTTCTGTGATGGGTAGGTTTAGGGATAGGGTTAGTGTGTGTGTGTGTGTGTGATGGGTAGGTTTAGGGGTAGGGTTAGTGTGTGTGTGTGTGTGTGTGATGGGTAGGTTTAGGGGTAGGGTTAGTGTAAGGGGACAGAATATACAGTTTGTACTGTATAAAAACCATTACGTCTATGGAGAGTCCCCACAAAGTTATGTGCGCCTGTGTGTGTGTGTGTGCGTGTGCGTGTGTGTGTGATGAAGGCCTGATCCTGATCACCCTGTCGGGTTTATTCTGAAATATCGACCGGTTGGATGTACGTTACCCCGAACATAAACAACATTTTATAAAGTGGTAAAAGTTAGCGAACTAATCTTGTTTACTCCACCTGTTTGTCCGGTCGCCACAGCGATGTGTCGTTTGATTGTCACCAAAGCTGTGACACTAATTCTGCATTTTTACCCATTAAACAGAAATGTCTGAAGCGCACAGACGCTCACTAATGAAATGCATATAAAGCACTGAGTTTCCGCTGTGAGAACTGCGTTAATGCTGTGAGATATCAGGGGGATTTTCTAATTAAGACACAGTCATGTCTGGATAACCGGGTTGTGATTAACCTTCCCTGCATATTCACAGCTAACTACACACTCAGAGCCATTCATCCGAGAGCTAAATGTTTAAAATATGCACTAGCATTTTGTTAAGATATGATGAAAATGTTACTCTGTTAGAGAAATCCTGTTGTTGTTTGTAGAAACTCTTATGCTGCATTCAAGTTGTATTGATGTACATGAATGAAGCCACAATGTCATCATTACCAGTCAGAACCTGCAGGATTTTCTTTAGAGGACCTGCTATGCCTTTTTACAGTCTTGATGTTGAGTTTGGTCTCTACTAGAGTCGGTTTTCCTGCTTGAATGTTGATTATTCTCCTCATATTCTCCATTGTTGCGGCTCCTCTCTTCCCAGTCTGTCAGTAACGCTCTGTTTACTTCCTGTCTCTATGAAGCCCCTCCTTCTGAAAAGCACACTGTGTTCTGATTGGTCGGCTGGAGCAGTGTGTTGTGATTGGTCGAGCGCTTCGAGTGTGTTTGGGAAATGTCCCGCCCCTTACCATAACCGCCAGTTTAACACACTACTAACTAACTCAACCAGGAGGATAGGGATGATCATTTCGGTTAATTTTCCCGACCGACAACCGCCGCTCGTTATCTGAGTATTTTATTTATTAAATAAAAATAAAATTGACGAGTGTTTGTGACCCGTTAAAAAAAAAAAAAATGTTTTTATTACTTTACATTTTCCCGCACCTGCAGCATTTCTGACAGTGACAACAGAGAAAAACAGAATAAAATAAAAAACATAAATACTAAACCATTTTTTTTTACTTAATTAACAAATTAATCCGTTTGAAGCTTTGAAAAACCGGCAATCTTTTTTCATCAAATAAAAATAGCAGGCCGACCTCAATCCACACCTTGTCTAGTTTTATTATAAAAAAGTAACATGTCTCCATGATGTGGGGTTAGTCTGGAAACACCCTCTCCGATGGCTCAGATGTCCCGGGAATACAGAGATCAGGTCTCGCCAGCTTCGGGAAGCGTCTTTCATTTGCTTGTGGATGTTTGCTTCGCCGGTGATATTGCATTGTGCTTGTACTACTGCTGTACTTTAATAGTTAATAGTATATTTTGCATGTAATTTTGTCGCTCTTTCTGTCGAATGGTCCCACGAATGTGTCCCGTGAGTTAACAAATATAGGCTATATATATCATTTTTTTAACCATGCAGCAAACTTAAAAAATACAACTTTTAGGCTAACTTTTAAACCGTTTAACTGATAGTATTAATCTCTCAAAAAATGTACGTTTGGTTCAACGGTCAATATAAGAATCCCTAGTGGAGGCGTTTCAGGAGTTCAGAAACACTGACACTGATACAGAGAAGAACAACATTACACACTAAAGACAGATAAAGATGGAGAAAACCTGTTTAAACTCAGACTGAGTTTTGAGAAGAATCATGGAAGCTAATTGTTATTGATCAATAGAGAGGATAAAAAGAAGAAAGAAACATAAAATTGTCCAAAGAACCTTTATAGTCCCACCATCATCATAATCCGTCCCCTCAGGACACGAGCAAAGCTTCGGCAACCTCCTATTCAAAGGAAAACTAAAGCCGTCGTCGGCTGCATAATTGATATGTTAGTGATGGAAAGCTAATGTGTTAATCTCAATCAGACCCACAGCTTGTTAATGAGGAGATCTGGGTGCCTTCAAATGACAGTTGGCATTGCTTTTGTTATTGTTGTGCATGATTGACAGCCAATATAATTGCGTTTGATTGAAAGCAGCTGTTGCCTCCTGTCACTCGTCATAATCAGCATAAGCAGATTCTTAATAAAGGTGAAGTTTTCATGTCTGGATGTTCAGACTAGAGTTTATTCATACTGTGCCTTATATTGCCTGTATAATGTAGATATCTATCTATCTATCTATCTATCTATCTATCTATCTATCTATCTATCTATCTATCTATCTATCTATCTATCTATCTATCTATCTATCTATCTATCTATCTATCTATCTATCTATCTATCTAACCAAATCTGTCATTCTATCCATCCATCCAGTCTAAATATCAAGTAACAGTTTGAATTAAAAGTGAACTTTTGAAGTAGAAAGACTGTAATAGTATTATATAAAGTCTTTGTTTAATTTACAAATGAAAAACAAAACAAAAAATCTTGCAGTGTAGTCTCTGTTTGTGGGTTATGTTTAGTTTAGTTTCATTGTGTTTTGGTTTCGTTTTCTCTGTTCCTGAGTTATCATTCCTTATTTATTAGTCGCCATGGTTTCTGATTTGAGTTACGCACCTGTTTCATGTTATGTTGATTTGTCTCTGTGTGTATTTAAGCCCTTAACTTTTAAATGCATTATTAACAGGGTTTTTGGGGCCTGAAAATGCAAAAGTTTCAAAGTACAAGTTTTTGAACATGATACCATTATTGTTTGTCTAAACTACAAAAACGTGAATTTCTGAAAACGGTGATGCACATGCGTGTTATTTGTTCAGTCTATATACATGCGGCAGTACTTCACAACCAAAACATACTGAGTTTATCCAGCAAAGTGTAGATTTACTACACCAGCGGAGATTGGTATTTACACACTGCAAATTCTAACATCGCCAACTACTGGCCTGACATGCATAATACAGCGGTTTCACGGATCCGTATGAATGGGGATCGTTTCGACAATGTCATCTGTACACGGAACTTTTCAAAAATGCATTTTATGTACATTGTTGTCGTGTAAATGCACCCTTAGATCCTTTTGTTCATGGTTCAGTGTTGTTTATGTTGGGTTTGAGTATTATTCATGAATTTGCATGAGTGTTCAGAGTTATGTTGTAAATAAAAAGTTTTCTGTTATCTTCCTTCGTCATGCGATTATTGCAGCCCATCGTCACAGTTTGTCTGTGAATATCTTTGAATTCTTATTTATTGCATACTTCAGCTTTACGGTAAAGGAAGACATGCTGTATTGTGAACGTAACTATCGACAGGAATAGATTAACTAGTGATGCTTGACTTGGCAAACAGCGTCAATCATCAGATACAAACTAAAAATCCATGAACACGGAGCATCAGAGGGCCGAGCAGAGCCAGAAACACTCATTTGAAAAGTCTTTCACGGATGGCAAATGGTGTTTGGAGAGAAACAGCTCGCAGGCATTTGAAAGCCCATTATCTGCTCGCAGCAATTTTCTCTGATGGCTTTGAAATATTCAAGTCTCAGAAAGATTTCTGTGAAATCCCAGCATCGCCAGGATTGAGGCTGAATGGAGACACACACAAACACAAACGCACACAATCAAACCTCTGTGATGGAACGAGAGCAGAAGCGTCTTATGAAACTAATTCACGTCACTTACTCGGGATGAATCTTTTTGACATGCTGTTCTCTCAGCCCTTGTGTTTCACTCCTCAGAAATATTTTAATGTCATTGACATTCATCATCATCGAGTTCTCATGTAATGGCCGGAGACGAGTGTGTGTTTGTGCTGAATGTTGCTTTGATGAGCGCGAGCTGCTTTGAGTGTCTCTGGCGCGAGTCCTCGCACAGGGTTCAATAATTGAAGGAGTTTGCTTTTAACTCGACATCATTAGATAGGATTTGCAGCTTCTTTCTTTAAGTGCAACATTTTTAACATATTTTGAGCTTTTTGTTTTTTTGTTGTTGTTGAATTTATTGCTCGGTGCAAATTGTATTATGTTTCAGTGAATCTCAAAAAACACGTCCAGGTCATATTTCAACCCAAAAGAAAAATTAAGAAAACTTGAAAGTACAATTTTTTTTTTTTTCATTTTTTTGTAGGGTTCTATATAGAACCTTTTTGGCATAAATGGTTGTTTAAAATATAGTCAAGAACCCTAGGGATTTATATAGAACCTTTTTGGTATAAAGTTTTTTTAAGACTTATACATGTAGAACCTTTTTGGCATAAAGTATGAAATTTTGTCAAGAACCCTACGTTTTTATATAGAACATTTTTGGCATAAAGGGTTCTTTAAAGATTAGTCAAGAACCCTAGGGTTCTATATAGAACCCATTTGGAACTTTTTTTCTTCAAGTGTATTAATGAAAAATGATGAAATATTACAGTTGATGAAACTTTTGTGCTCTGGTTAGTAAAATTTAAAGTATTTTATCACAGTACATTATACCAGGGTTCACCAGTCTCGGTCCTGGAGGGCCGCTGTCCTGCAGAGTTTAGCTCCAACCCCAATTAAACACACCTGAACCAGCTAATCAAGGTCTCGCTAGGCTTACTAGAAACTTTCAAACAGGTGTGTTGGAGCTGGTTGGAGCTAAACTCTGCAGGACAGCGGCCCTCCAGGACCGAGATTGGTGAACCCTGCATTATACAGAAATTATATGGTTTCCTTATGTCTCAAAAGTCAATGGAGTCTGTGTCTTGGTGTCTCTAGACGTTTGAGTTACATCATTACTGCTGCTCTGACTGTAGAGCCGATTCTTGAAAGACATGTTCAGTTGCAATTACGGCGTGTGAAGATCATGTTCGTCTCTGTGGACGTTGGGTCTGTTCTCTGTCGTCTGTACTCTCTGGTTCAGAGGCTGTATCTCGGCCAAACTTTGATCAATCGAAACGAAAATTGGTGCGCTTTATCGGAACCATGATCTGAGGGTCCCTGCCAAATTTGGGAACAGCGCCACCTACAGGAATCTATAAAATGGCTATTTTTGCTAATAACTTTTGAACATTTTGTCAGAAAATACGTTTTTTTTCTCTCCTCATCTTCTTAAATTATGTATATGGAAAACATTGAGTCTGTGTTCTTGGTAGAGCTGTAGAGCAGTGTGTTCAGTACGCAGGCTTGATAAACCTTCATCTTGGTGTTGATTGTTAACATGGAGTTTTCCCAGACCCAGCCATTGATGTTGCTGCTTGTCTGATCTATATGTTCAGCTCAGCGGTACAGAAATACAGTAATGAGAATCAGCACTGAGAACTAAAATATCCACCTAAATTAACTTAACAATAATGAAAATGCAAAAAATAAAAAATAAAATAAAATAAAAAAGTCCTGAAATGGCTTTAGTTTCTTTTAAAAAAATTCCCTTTTCTTTTGATTTTAGGAGTGAAATGTGGTTTGGACAAGTTTTCATTTAATGCATTCTTTCATTGTCATTTAAAAACATCGAATCCTATCACATTATATATCCAGGCATTCATTATGCACTTATGAAACAGTGGCAGAGCAGAACCAGATCATTTCACTCGCTGCTTTTACTTGTAGTGCAATAATTTACCTCATTTTAAAAGACAATATTTTGCAGTTCACAACATGTCCCTGTTTAAAAGCCATTAAAGATGGTCTAAATATGACTGAACACGAGTTAAATATGTTATTCAATTCAATTCAATTCAAATTTATTTGTATAGCGCTTTTCACAATACATATTGTTTCAAAGCAGCTTTACAGAAAGTGCATTTCAGAAATGTACATAGAGAAATACAGTTAGTTAATCATGTATTGATTTAGGGCATAAACATATCGCCAGCGTCGAGTCGTCTCTTCACAGGCGCCGAGTCGTCTCTGCACGGGTGTTGGAGAATCTGTAGTTTCCATGAGAGGCTGGATACAAACTGGAGCTGACGATCTGTATTTACCTCGGGACTGGCGTCCCGAGATGATAACAGAAAAGCAGATGGGAAATAATTAGCGTAGCTGCTGTTCGTAATATTAATGCATTCAATCTGATTCAACTGTAGTATAAAAGGTAGGTATTATGTGAATGCTTGGCTAAAGAGATGCGTCTTTAATCTAGTTTTAAACTTGGACAGCGAGTCTGAGCCTCGAACAATATCAGGAAGGCCATTCCACAGTTTAGGAGCTAAATGTGAAAACGCCCTCCCTCCTTTAGTGGACTTAGATATCCTAGGAATGACCAGAAGCCTCGAATTTAGTGATCTTAAAGAGCGCGATGGATTGTAGGGCGATAGAAGTTCCGTTAAATACACGGGAGCTAAACCATTTAGGGCTTTATAGGTCAGTAGTAATACTTTGTAATTGATACGGAACTTTATAGGTAACCAATGTAGAGACGACAGAATTGGTGTTATATGATCATATTTTCTTGATCTAGTAAGAACTCTAGCAGCTGCATTTTGGACTAACTGTAGCTTGTTTATTGAGGATGCAGGACAACCTGCTAATAAAGCATTACAGTAATCTAGTCTCGAGGTCATGAATGCATGAACTAACTTTTCTGCATCAGAAACTGATAGCATGTTACGTAGCTTAGCAATGTTTCTAAGGTGGAAAAAGGCTGTTCTTGTAACATATGAAATATGATTTTCAAAAGACAAGTTGCGGTCTAATATAACACCCAGGTCTTTTACTGTAGAGGATAAAGTAACAGGACACCCTTCTAAATTAAAGTTGTATTGTAAGAGGTTTTGTGGGCAGTTTTTTGGACTAATAAGTAATACCTCCGTTTTATCTGAATTTAATAGCAGAAAATTACATGTCATCCAGTATTTTATATCTTTAACACACTCTGTTAATTTAGATAATTTATTGTTTTCATCTGGTCGTGATGAAATATATAATTGAGTGTCATCAGCATAACAGTGGAAATTAATTCCATGTTTTCTTATAATATTACCAAGTGGTAGCATATATATTGAAAATAGCAGAGGGCCTAACACAGATCCTTGCGGTACTCCATAGTTTACTGACGTTATCTTCGATTTTTCCCCATTTAAGCAGACAAAATGGTAACGGTCTGATAAGTATGATCTAAACCAGTTTAATGCCTGTCCCTGAACACCAGTGTAGTTTTGTAGTCGGTCTAAGAGTATTTTGTGATCTATAGTGTCGAACGCAGCACTAAGATCAAGTAAAACTAATATTGAGATAAAGCCTTGGTCAGAAGCTAGAAGTAAATCATTTGTGATTTTAACGAGCGCAGTTTCTGTGCTATGATGCGGCCTGAATCCTGACTGAAATTTTTCATAGATGTCATTTTCTTGTAAGAAAGAGCACAGTTGAGCGGACACCACTTTTTCTAGAATTTTAGACATAAATGGAAGATTTGAAATTGGTCTATAATTTGCTAGGTTATTATGATCTAATTGTGGTTTCTTAATGAGAGGTTTTATAACTGCCAACTTGAATATTCTTGGAACATGCCCTAAGGATAAAGACGAGTTAATAATATTGAGAAGAGGCTCTTCCACTACAGGTAACACTTCCTTCAGTAGTTTAGTTGGTATTGGATCTAATAAACACGTTGTTGGTTTAGATGCAATGATAAGTTTATTTAGCTCTTCCTGTCCTATAGTTGCAAAGCGCTGTAGTTTTTCTTGAGGGGCGATAATTGAGGCTGAATCATAAGACACCATTAAAGATTGTACATTTACAATTGTATTTCTGATGCTTTCTATTTTCTCAGTGAAGAAATTCATAAAATCATTACTACTACACTGTAACGGAATATTTTGCTCAGGTAACGTCTGTTTATTTGTTAGTCTAGCCACGGTGTTAAATAAAAACCTAGGTTTATTTTGGTTGTTTTCTATTAGTTTGCGGAGATGCTCAGCCCTGGCTGCTTTTAGGGCCTTTTTATAACGTGACATGCTGTCTTTCCAAGCGATTCTAAAAACCTCTAAATTAGTTTGTTTCCATTTACGCTCTAAATTACGAGTTTCTCTCTTTAGAACATGCGTAGCACTGTTGTACCATGGTGCTTTAGTTTTCTCTCTAACCTTTTTTAATCTAATTGGTGCAACGATGTCTAATGTACTAGAGAAAATGGTGCTCATAGTGCTAGTCATTTCCTCTAGTTCATCTGTTTGTTTGGGTTCACTAAGCAGCTGAGATAGATCAGGTAAGCTATTTGAGAATCTATCTATAGTTGTTGGAAGGATTGTTCTGCCTGGTCGATAACGTGGCGCAACATGACAAATTTCAGCGGTACGTAGTATGCAAGTGACCATGTAATGGTCAGTGACTTCATCACTTTGCGGTATAATATCTATATCGGTTGGATTTGTTCCATGTGATATAATTAAATCTAGCGTATGATTAAGACGATGAGTGGGACCAGTTACGTTTTGCTTGACCCCAAAGGAGTTTAATAAATCTGTAAACGCAGCCCCTAACGCATCATTTGAATTATCTACGTGTATGTTAAAATCTCCAACAATTAATGCTTTATCGACATTGACCAAAAGATCTGAGAGAAAGTCTGCAAACTCTTTTAGGAAATCAGCGTAAGGCCCAGGCGGTCTATATACAGTAGCCAAGGCTAGAGATAATAGGGATTTCTTTCTTACATCTAAGAAAGTAACATTTAGCACAAGTACTTCAAACGAATTAAACCTGTGACCTGTTTTCTGAGTAACAGTAAGAATATCTTTATAGATTATAGCAACACCACCGCCACGACCAATCAGACGGGGCTCATGCTTGTAACAGTATCCAGGTGGAGTAGACTCATTAAGACCGAAATAATCATTTGGTTTAAGCCAGGTTTCAGTAAGGCAAAATACATCGAAACTATTATCTGTGACCATTTCATTTACAATAACCGCCTTAGGTGTAAGCGATCTAATGTTTAAAAGACCTAGCTTTATAAATTGTTTTTGTTCACTAATATTGAGATTTTCTGGTTTAATCACAATTAGATTTTTCCTAGATCCTGCAGTAGATTTATTATTTGATCTCACTAAACGAGGAATAGACAAAGTTTCAATATAATGTTCTACATTGGTACTTATATCAATTAAGTTTGGACAGCAAAGAGTGTGATTTGGACTTTGACTTACTAGTCATATGGTGTGTAGCATCTTGGAGATGTTGTCCGACAGAAGAGCCGCTCCGATTCTGCTGGGGTGAAGGCCATCAGCACGGAAGAGCCTAGGTCGCTCCCAGAAAAGATTCCAATTATTTACAAAGAGCAGTCTCTGTTCATTACACCATGACATTAACCATTCATTTAGAGCAAATAATCTACTGAACCTTTCGTGTCCTAGTCGGTAAGTGGGAAGCGGTCCAGACACGATGATCGTTGTTTCAGGCGATGTACTGCGTACCGTCTCGATCAGGCTCCTGTAGTCCTTCTTCAGAACCTCCGACTGCCGCAGCCTGATGTCGTTCGTTCCCGCGTGCAGCACGACAGCTCCGACGGGCTCGTCACCATTCAGAATCCCGGGAACCTGTGCAGCGACATCGAGAACACGAGCACCAGGAAAGCAGTGAGTGTGCACCTTACCTTTACCTATGGTAGCATGGACATGCCGGACAATGGAATCGCCGATGATCACAGCGTCGCGTTCCGTCTCGCGTAGAGGGGAGAAGCGGTTCCGGGTGGAGATCTCGAAGGCCGGGAGGGGCGGAGAGGTCCTAGCTCTGGTCCTGGCCCGCGTCTTCCGCTGTGGAATCACCCAGGGTCCATGGTGTTGAGTCGGTGCCGGAGTGAATGAAACCAGGGATGGTCGCATCCTGGGCAGAGAAACACACGGAGTAGACGAGGTCGGAGTCAAAAGGTTACTAACCACTGACTTGTGAGCATCGGCGCGTGATGTTTCAAGCGCGAATCGCCGATCTCGTAGCTCGGCCTGTCTCTCTAGTAGGTCGCGGATCTGCTGTTATAAAAATACTCTAAACTGCGACCCTTATTACCTGTGATTCTTTAGCTTTGCCACTTTACATGTTTTTCTAGCGTTTTCTCTGACCTTTTCAAGCAAACAGGCTGTTTCTGCTGCTGTGCCTTTAAGAATATATGTAAATGACGTGTTATGATTGGCTAACCTCTTATCAGGGTGGGTCACGACGCTGAATACTGAACAGGTGTTGATATTTAAATGCGCTGGTCATATGTTAATAAGTGAACATCAAACTGTTTAACTTCAAACCCCACTAAGACCTTTTTCCTTAAATACCTGCTGAATGGAAACAGGGAATATTAACAGATGAATCCACAGACTCGCAGGCGTGATCAAAGGCTTGATATGGCGTGTTCTTCGCTGCGAGCGACGGGAAGTCGTTTCAAAGCTCAGGCCTCACACACACTTTACCAGATCGTCCATCAAACGGCACCAGGGAACCGTTTCTGTAGAAGGACAGGGTTATTTCATGTAGATGACACGTGATTCCTGAGGCTGTGATTTATCAGCACGCAAATCATCAGCTGGGAAACAGATTCAATGATCCTGGAACAAACGTCAACACGCTGAAGACACCGCAAACAAAAAACACGGGAGAATACTGTCACAGCTGAACATGAACGTCAAATATCTTCTGATGGTTTCATTGATCTCACTGTCGGCCACAGTACCTAAATTCAGTAAACATAACATTTCTCAAAAGCAATTTTTGAAGGGGACACAAATAATACAATCAAAATTGTATCTGTAAGCATACGTGTACAAAAGTAAACAACACAAAGCGATAGCAATAGATTGTTTAAATATGAGTTGCACCGTACACGTGATCATATTATAATTAATGGTTACACTTTATTTTAATGTGTCCCTGTTACAGTGTAATTATAGATTTAAGTACTGAGTAATAATAATTAACTACATGTACTTACTATAGGGTTTGGGTAGGATCAGGATTTGGTTGAGGGTTAATTGCATGTAATTATGCATAATTTAGAGTTATTACTATAGTAAATACATGTAACGTGTGTAACAAGGACACATTAAAATAAAGTGTTACCTAATTAATGAATTATCTTTTGTCCGGCACATAGTAATTTATGTTTCGTTCAAAATATGAACATTTTGGCCGATACCGATAACCGATAATTTTTTATATCTGAAAGCCGATAACCGATATATTGGCTGATTAATCTAAATCCAAATTTTTTTAATCATTTTTGAGAGCCTGATTACAAAAACAAACGTCTCTCCATTAAAATCCACGTTCCAAACACACAATTATAATGTTCTCGTAATAATTTTATGAAGCCGATATGACAGACCTGCACTGCACGTTGCACTTGACTGTATTTTCCAGTCATATTTCAAAAGTGATTTCAATCATATTTCAAGCAATTCAAAACCATCATGCTGAACAGTCTCAGCTGAAGTGTCTCAGCTGAAGGAAATAATACAATATTTATCAGCTTTAATATATCAGCCAAATTTTCTTATCAGGCCAATAACATTAAAAATGAACATATATCGGCAGATGCGGATATGTTGGCTGAGTTTTAAGTGTAAAAGCCTACTTTTGATTTTCTTGCCACTGTCGCCTTTGGCTTTTGTCTTGCTTAGTTGGGGACATTTAATTTAATATTCAACAATATTATTGATCTCCTGCATTGACAGCATTATATGAGAACTGAACTGAGCTGGACGATGACATCACGCTTTTCTCCAGAGCGGATATATATATAAATGAACTAAATTAATAACTTTTTTACAACAAAACTGAACTATCACTGGACTGACTTAAGCTGGACTGTGACGCTATTTCTTCTGGAAACAAACTCTGTTGCATTATTCTCCTGTTATCTCTGTGAAGCTGCTCTGAAACACTCTGTGTTGTAAAAAGCGCTTTATAAATAAAGCTGACTTGACTTGATTTATTCATCAAAGTTCTGTTAAGTTCATACTCTGTTTTCATTAATGGATTCCTGGATCCTGTCTGCTTTTTTCTCCGCACATATGCAGAGTCTCAGTCCGTGTTTAACACTCGGCAGATTGTGTTTATATCATACAGCAGAATCTGTGAAGAACAGATGGAGTTCTTCTCTGATCATATGAGACGGTCAGCTGACACACACACACACACACACACACACACACACACACACACACACACACACGTACGATCTCTCAGGATGCATTCCTGAAACAATTTAGTCGTGATGCAATAGACGGCACTTTGAAATGAACTAAAGCCTCATTGTTCTTTAATTAGATTGGATCATGCACAGTGTTTATTTTTGATTTTTTACTATAACTCTATAACTTTATTTCCTCTAAAACTCTCCTATATAGAATAATTGTGTTTAGACTGTTTTCAGTATTTCGCATATCACAATATATTTTTATGCTGCTGTCATCATTCTTTAACTATTCTTGTAATCAGTTATTTATTAGTTTAGCACCTTAAGAATTGAAATAGCTTGTCTCGATTTGACGTGTCTTTATATTTCTATTTATTCTTTTTATATATCATTGGATTCATTCATTGAAATATGTTGTTTCTCATTTAATGTTTGTCTGATTTGTTGTTTTTAAATGGATTGTGTCACAGAATGTCGTTGTGACTGTGTTACAGTGACAGTAAAGAAGTCAAAGTTTATTGCTTTGTGATTTATGACATGCTGTTGCATATTCCAATTCAATATTCTCTCATATTTAATTAACAGCCCTGAACTAATAAAGTACACATTCATTAACTATCATCTGAGTCCTGGTGATCGTGAGCTGATGCTGTCTGATATATCATTAATAACAGGAGTAAATATTTTGATAAATAAAAAGAGATTGACTGGTTTTGTCTGAATGTGAAATTCTACAATCGAACATGAACACAAAGTTTGGCCTGGAGTTAGAGACTCTACGGCTGATTTTAATTACAGCTTCACAGTCAAACACCAACAGCAGCAAATCAGTGTGAATGAATAATATCTCATAATCGAGGACTGGCAGTCATTAAATCTTCTTGTGTTGTGTTTGATTGCTTTAGTGTTTTATTCAGATTCTGAATGTAAATTCTTTTTGCATTTCGACCTGAAATGCTCTTTGTTTCAATGTTTGTAAGTCGTTTCTTGCACTTGTCTGGAATAATTGCCCGAGAAACAATGTTTTCCTCATTCATAAGAGCTTTTGCTGTTGTATTGAAATTGGTATCGACTGAAGCCATTATTTGTGTCGCATGAAATCAACATGGACTCTATTTACTTCAGTTCATTCTCCTGCTCTTATTCTAAAGAGAAATAGTGATTACTCTCTCTTTCACACACACACACACACACACACACACACACACACACACACACACACACACACACACACACACACACACACACACACACACACAGCCATGTTTATGTGATTTGTGAGGACATTCCATAGGCGTAATGGTTTTTATACTGTACAAACTGTATATTCTATCCCCCTACACTGCCCCTATCCCTAAACCTACCCATCACAGGAAACATTCTGCATTTTTACATTTAAAAAAAAACACTGCTTAGTATGTTTTTAAAGCCATTTGAAAAATGAGGACCCCCAAAATGTCCTCATAAATCACGTATTTTCCCGAGTGTCCTCATTTGCAGGTGTGTTATCATAAAAATGTCCTCAGTTGTCATGAAAACAAACTCACACACACACACACACACACACACACACACACACACAGAGAGACTCCAGTTGGTCTTTAACTGCAGCCACTGGACTACACACACACACACACGCATCGACGTCACGATCACACAGATTAATTATAGAAAAAAAATGAAAGATAATAGATAAGAAAATTATAGATAAAAAAATGTATTATATAAAAAAAATATGTCGAACTACATTATTGCTTAAACGCAAACCTTTCTGGAACTCGATGTATAGCAAGATCTGTCACGGGACGCAACACCCCCTCCGTTAGGATCATAAACAACAACAGTTATTTATAATAAACAGTCACCAATTCACTTTATTATTCAGTGAACGCTCTGAAACGTTCTATTATTCATCCAATCATCCATCCATCCATCCATCCATCCATCCATCCATCCATCCATCCATCCATCCATCCATCCATCCATCCATCCATCCATCCATCCATCCATCCATCCATCCATCCATCCATCCATCTATCAATGAACATTTTATTAACGTTACTGGAAGAACGTAGTTCACTTAATATGTGCCGTCTAGTAGACGAGAAGACAAACATGAAGTCTCAAAGAAAGCTCTGTAATTCTGCAGCGATTTCATGTATTGTTTATTAACACAGTGTCTGATTCACGCGTGTGACACGATAAAGGCCTGTCAGTGACATTTCACATTTAATTGTCTGTAATTCGCTTTCCTTGTACCTGCGTCACATTAACAGAGACATCAGAGCTAACCTGTCAGGACACACAACACAATCACGTCTCATTAAGAGAGCTTGTAAACGTCAGTGTGAAACGAACCTGTCTCGAGTCACACAGAAAACACACTCGGCTTCATATGACAACATCACTGTCAGAACACGTGTGTGTTCACAAACCAACACCAGTTACTGTCTTCTGGAGAACAGAAGATGCTGAGCAGAATATTAATGCTGATCTTTCCCAGCGAACACAACGTTCTGTCAAAGATATGAACAAACATTCTTACATTAACATTAATAAAACATTTGTTCAAAGTTATTTGGATGGATGGAAAATAGAATGTTCGTTTAAAGTTATCTGGTCTATAATAATGTTCTCAAAACATTAGCACAAATACATTATTTATGGAACGTTTATGATTTTTAGTTGAAAGTTTAGCTAAAGATTTTAAAATGTTGCTACTTGTTTCAGAACATTCAAAAGTAACGTTCCCATAATGTTTGAAGAATGATACAATGGAATGCTTTTTTTTTTGAACATTCAAAAAAAAATTACGTTTACATGTATGCATATCTTTTTATTCTTTGGCAAAAAAAAGTTTTATTTTAGTATCTTGGAGATGCTATTATATTTGTTTTATCCATATTTTAAATTAGTTTTAATTTTATATTTTCTGTTTCCTGTTCTAGTAGAGCCCAAACACAACATCAAGGGCATCATATGGCCTCTTAGATGATTTAAGGACATCTCCTATCATAAAAACCCCCACTAAATCAGTTTTCTCTAAAGACATGGTGAGATGCAGAAAGAGTATAAATCTAGAGAGAAATGTCAAGCATCAGTTTCCACAGTCGAGCATCAGAGGTTGATCCGGGTTGTGCTCGACTGAAGCCGTTTGAGCCTCTGCAGACCCTGATAAGAGCCCGAACATCTGGACGTGGAGTTAAGAGCCATCAGAACCGACAGAACCGCTCGCTTTCAGCAGCCGGACTCGTGTTGCTTCAGCTTCAGATACATGTCATCATCTCACAGGTGTAATATCATAATCCCCTCTTTACCTCAGACTGACGAAAGGCTCAAATTGGGGCGGTAATTAAACGCATGCAGCTCATGTTTATTCACGAGCTTCCGAAAGCTCGACGCGATTAGAGTTTAAGTGTGAGCTTCACACTTCAGAGGCGAGTTGTCATGTGTTTTTATGAGGAAAGTGCTGGAAATTATTAGTCACACTGACTTTATTTGGACTTCAAATGTTTTGGATTACAGTGATGGCGGCTTTGAAGCAGAATATTCTAGCTGTCAAAACTTGTTGTTTAGATGGTTAGAATCAGCAGGGCAATTATGTAAACAAGTAAATTAAGTATCTATCATACTGTAGATTATTTTTATTATTACACTCTAAAAAATCTTGGGTTATTTTTTCTACCCAAATCCTGGGTTGAGTTTTTGGGTCAATTCTTTGGGTTATTTTTTTCCAGTTTTTGAGTAGTTACTCAGCTCTTGGTTCATACGTAACAACCCACTGTTTGAGTAGTTTTTGTGTAACACAGATCCTGGATCAGACGTAACAACCCAGTGTTTGAGTAGTTACTCAGCTCTTGGGTCAGACGTAACAACCCAGTGTTTGAGTAGTTTTTGTGTTACCCAGATCCTGAGTCAGACGTAACAACCCAGTGTTTGGGTAGTTTTTGTGTAACCCAGATCCTGGGTCAGACGTAACAACCCAGTGTTTGTGTAACCCAGATCCTGGGTCAGACGTAACAACCCAGTGTTTGGGTAGTTTTTGTGTTACACAGATCCTGAGTCAGACGTAACAACCCAGTGTTTGGGTAGTTTTTGTGTAACCCAGATCCTGGGTCAGACGTAACAACCCAGTGTTTGGGTAGTTTTTGTGTTACACAGATCCTGAGTCAGACGTAACAACCCAGTGTTTGGGTAGTTTTTGTGTTACACAGATCCTGAGTCAGACGTAACAACCCAGTGTTTGGGTAGTTTTTGTGTAACCCAGATCCTGCGTCAGACGTAACAACCCAGTGTTTGGGTAGTTTTTGTGTAACCCAGATCCTGAGTCAGACGTAACAACCCAGTGTTTGGGTAGTTTTTGTGTAACCCAGATCCTGGGTCAGACGTAACAACCCAGTGTTTGGGTAGTTTTTGTGTTACACAGATCCTGAGTCAGACGTAACAACCCAGTGTTTGGGTAGTTTTTGTGTAACCCAGATCCTGAGTCAGACGTAACAACCCAGTGTTTGGGTAGTTTTTGTGTAACCCAGATCCTGGGTCAGACGTAACAACCCAGTGTTTGGGTAGTTTTTGTGTTACACAGATCCTGAGTCAGACGTAACAACCCAGTGTTTGGGTAGTTTTTGTGTTACACAGATCCTGAGTCAGACGTAACAACCCAGTGTTTGGGTAGTTTTTGTGTTACACAGATCCTGAGTCAGACGTAAAAACCCAGTGTTTGGGTAGTTTTTGTGTAACCCAGATCCTGCGTCAGACGTAACAACCCAGTGTTTGGGTAGTTTTTGTGTAACCCAGATCCTGAGTCAGACGTAACAACCCAGTGTTTGAGTAGTTTCTGTGTTACATAGATCCTGGGTCAGACGTAACAACCCAGTGTTTGAGTAGTTTTTGTGTAACCCAGATCCTGGATCAGACGTAACAACCCAGTGTTTGAGTAGTTTTTGTGTTACATAGATCCTGGGTCAGACGTAACAACCCAGTGTTTGTGTAACCCAGATCCTGGGTCAGACGTAACAACCCAGTGTTTGAGTAGTTTTTGTGTTACATAGATCCTGGGTCAGACGTAACAACCCAGTGTTTGAGTAGTTTTTGTGTAACCCAGATCCTGGGTCAGACGTAACAACCCAGTGTTTGAGTAGTTTTTGTGTAACCCAGATCCTGGGTCAGACGTAACAACCCAGTGTTTGAGTAGTTTTTGTGTAACCCAGATCCTGGGTCAGACGTAACAACCCAGTGTTTGGGTAGTTTTTGTGTTACATAGATCCTGGGTCAGACGTAACAACCCAGTGTTTGGGTAGTTTTTGTGTAACCCAGATCCTGAGTCAGACGTAACAACCCAGTGTTTGAGTAGTTTCTGTGTTACATAGATCCTGGGTCAGACGTAACAACCCAGTGTTTGAGTAGTTTTTGTGTTACATAGATCCTGGGTCAGACGTAACAACCCAGTGTTTGAGTAGTTTTTGTGTAACCCAGATCCTGGGTCAGACGTAACAACCCAGTGTTTGGGTAGTTTTTGTGTTACACAGATCCTGGGTCAGACGTAACAACCCAGTGTTTGAGTAGTTTTTGTGTAACCCAGATCCTGGGTCAGACGTAACAACCCAGTGTTTGGGTAGTTTTTGTGTTACACAGATCCTGGGTCAGACGTAACAACCCAGTGTTTGAGTAGTTTTTGTGTTACCCAGCTCTTGGGTCAGACGTAACAACCCAGTGTTTGAGTAGTTTTTGTGTTACACAGATCCTGGGTCAGACGTAACAACCCAGTGTTTGAGTAGTTTTTGTGTTACACAGATCCTGGGTCAGACGTAACAACCCAGTGTTTGAGTAGTTTTTGTGTTACCCAGCTCTTGGGTCAGACGTAACAACCCAGTGTTTGAGTAGTTTTTGTGTAACCCAGATCCTGGGTCAGACGTAACAACCCAGTGTTTGAGTAGTTTTTGTGTAACCCAGATCCTGGGTCAGACGTAACAACCCAGTGTTTGAGTAGTTTTTGTGTAACCCAGATCCTGGGTCAGACGTAACAACCCAGTGTTTGAGTAGTTTTTGTGTTACATAGATCCTGGGTCAGACGTAACAACCCAGTGTTTGAGTAGTTTTTGTGTTACCCAGCTCTTGGGTCAGACGTAACAACCCAGTGTTTGAGTAGTTTTTGTGTAACCCAGATCCTGGGTCAGACGTAACAACCCAGTGTTTGAGTAGTTTTTGTGTTACATAGATCCTGGGTCAGACGTAACAACCCAGTGTTTGAGTAGTTTTTGTGTAACCCAGATCCTGGGTCAGACGTAACAACCCAGTGTTTGAGTAGTTTCTGTGTTACATAGATCCTGGGTCAGACGTAACAACCCAGTGTTTGAGTAGTTTTTGTGTTACATAGATCCTGGGTCAGACGTAACAACCCAGTGTTTGAGTGGTTTTTGTGTAACCCAGATCCTGGGTCAGACGTAACAACCCAGTGTTTGAGTAGTTTCTGTGTTACATAGATCCTGGGTCAGACGTAACAACCCAGTGTTTGAGTAGTTTTTGTGTTACATAGATCCTGGGTCAGACGTAACAACCCAGTGTTTGAGTAGTTTTTGTGTTACATAGATCCTGGGTCAGACGTAACAACCCAGTGTTTGAGTCGTTTTTGTGTAACCCAGATCCTGAGTCAGACGTAACAACCCAGTGTTTGAGTAGTTTCTGTGTTACATAGATCCTGGGTCAGACGTAACAACCCAGTGTTTGAGTAGTTTTTGTGTTACATAGATCCTGGGTCAGACGTAACAACCCAGTGTTTGAGTAGTTTTTGTGTAACCCAGATCCTGGGTCAGACGTAACAACCCAGTGTTTGGGTAGTTTTTGTGTTACACAGATCCTGAGTCAGACGTAACAACCCAGTGTTTGGGTAGTTTTTGTGTTACCCAGATCCTGGATCAAACATAACAACCCAGTTTTTGGGTAGTTACTCAGATCTTGGGTCAGACCTGACAACCTAGGGATTTGGGTTATTTATTTTGGGCTTTTGTGACCTCTTCAGGAGAGAGCAGTGCAACTCCGTCAAATTGATGCATGTCTTCGGTAAAATACAGGTTTGTGTACATTTGATTTCATCTATAAATTCATTATTGTTCTGTATATCGTTTAATCTTATGCAAAGCAACATGCAGGGGCACGATTTGAGTCATGTAGACAATTTTTTTTGCGTGATGGAAACATCTGATGCTTTACATAACATTTTATGAATTCATTAAAAAAAGATACAGAATATAAATATTTGGGATGTTAAAATATGTTCTCAGAACTGTCCACTGATTGTTTATGGACAGGTTATGGAGTCACAGCATATTTCGGTCTGAAGTTCCTCCGCACAGTAGAGACTGGTCCATTACACTTGAATTACTTCTAAATGTTGAATTTTTACTCTTAATATTTGTTAAATGAGCTTAAATGTATGCAACATGTATTCAAAACTATATAAAATATGCTAAACTGTAAAATATGATTGAAAATAAAGGAATTATCAACTTGTGTGGAGTATTTTAAAAGCGTTTAGAGGATTTAAGTTAATCCTTAAACATTAATTCATGTATGAAGCAAAAGAAAAAAAAAAAAAAGAAAAGAAGAAAAGCTAGTGCTATAATAAAAATGAATTGGGGTTGAAAAAGTATAATATGAAGTCTTTTTGAAGCAAGATTCTGAGATAGTCCTGAAAATGTGTTTTAATGCAAAATCAAACTTATGTTCTACTGTTATTGAAGTCCAATGTCAGTTTGACCCCTGGATGTGTTGCTTTTCTCAACGGCAGCTTGATACCATTTAGAAATTTGGAAGAGTTTTTGCTCAAAGTCATAAAATGTCAAGGTTTCAAGTTAAAGTTCATGTCCTGCGGTGCAAAGCGATATTGTAACTCAAAAGCTGTTGCAGCTTGTGAATGTTTGACCTTGCTCTTTCATCATCTGAACTGATTAGCATACAGAGATTAATAAACCTGCAGGATTTAGAGCTCTGGATACGTTATAAAGTGTGTCGCTGCTTCTCTGATCCACAATGAAGGCAATTAAAGGTGCAGATTTGTGTTTCTGTGGCGTAATTCATCAAGCTGAAACACACCAGAGCTTCAAGATGTTCATTTCACGACTTCAGGAAGTCAAGCTGTTGTTTTTCTTTGATCGTCATCTGTGTTTCTAATGCTTTAAATAGAAAATGACTTTGTCAATTCAGACTGTCATTATTATTACCTTTTTGTCATAATTTCAACTTTTTTTTAATTTTTATTTATCTAATAAGTATGACTTAGTATGTCATAATTTTGACTTTTATGTCATAATTTCAACTTGTCATAATTATGAGATAAATAAATCAAAATTGAGTCAAAATTATGACAAAAAGTTAAAACTATGAAATAAAAATGCTATATGCTATATGATTTTTGTCATAATTGCAGCTTTTTGTCATAATTTAGACTTTTTATGTTATAATTATGACTTTTATGTTATCTAAAATTAATTTTTTTAATCTCATAATTATGACTCACTATGTTATAAATTCAACTCTTTTTCATAATTTTCAACCCTTTGTCATAATTTTGACTTTTTTTATCATAATATCATCTCACAGTTTGAGTGACCATTTCATTTATTATTTTACTTATTCAATTTAATGTTTATGGGCATCTGTGTCATTTGGAAGCCCATTTCTGACATATAAGAGAAAAACGTGCTTTGGGAAATTGTAATAGACTTATAATTATTACATTAAAAAGTTGACAGTCAAAATTATGAGAAAAAAGTATAAAACTCAAATTAATTTGTACTTAATATGTCATGATTATGACTTTGAATCTTATACTTTTGACTGTATATCTCATACTTATAATTTAGTATGTCATAATTTATGAATTGTATGTCAAATATTTCATAATTATAACTTAGTTTGTCATAATCTCAACTTTTTAGGACATAATCTCAACTTTGTCACAATTTCAATTTGTCAATTTTTGACTTTTTGTCATAATTTTGACTCTCAATTTTGATTTATTTATCTCATAATGATGACTTTTTATGTCATAATTATGAGATAAATCAATCAAAATTGAGTCAAAATTGACAAAAAGTTGAAATTATGACAAAAAAAAATCCTAATTATGTCATCATTTCCACATGCTATAATTATGACATGTCATTAAATTATGAAATAAATAAAAAATTCTGACCCTGAAAATTTGAAATTGAGATTTGACTTTCTATGTGATCATTACGACTTGTCATAATTTTGACTGTCATAATTGACCTTTTTAAGCATAATTTCAGCATTTTTTTTTAAAAATAATGTTGATTTTCATTTCATTTCATTTTAGTTTGTCATTATTTAGATTTATTTTTCTTCTTCTATAGTTCATCACAGCAAGGCAAATACAATTCATCACAAATACATCCACATTGTTGCATTTCACGGGCTTTTCATGGGCCGTTTGAGTTTCATCCACAACACACAAATCATCCTGAAGACCCAGACACTGAAGGTTATTAAACGTGATAAAAATGGCAAATCAAACTGATTAGCATATTGTATTTTCCTAGCGTGACACGTCCGTTATGCTATTACCTGCTGGCTAATGGTGATGCCAAACAGCTTCAGGAATGGAATAAAGATTAATGCGCTGTGCATAAATTAGATGGATCACATTAATATATTACAAAGACTTCCCACACTGCACTTTTGGGGCTGATGAGCAATTAGCATATCATCGTGTGCGTTTATGTCACGGTGACCCTTCATTTCCATGCTATGATTATGCGTGTAGGGATACTCATTTGGAAAGCGATGAACTCATATTATCGTTAACAAAAGCTATTATAAAAAGAAGGAAAGAAGAAATGCAGTTTGCAAAAGAGGAAGTATAAATGTGCTCTACAAAACCAACAGAAGCAGGAAATGCACAGATAAGAAATAATTATTTTTAATCTCATAATTATGAATTATATGCCATAATTATGATTCATAGTTGTGGTTTCACAGACAGGGCTTAGATTAAGCCAGAACGTGCCTTAGAAAAATAATTTTGACTTGTATCATAATTATGGCTTAGTATATAATTTTTTTGTCTTTTGTCTCATCATTTTGCATTTTATGTCATCATTTTGACTTTTTATCTCATACTTTTGACTTATATCATAATTATCTGCTGCCCATCATTATGGGGAAATATTATCGTTGTATGGCCCGGTTTATCATAATTATGGCTTAGTATGTAAAAAATGTTACTTAATTTTGAAAAATAATTTAGCCTTTTTATGTCATAATAATGGCTTAGTATGTCATCATTTTGACTCATTTTTGTCTCATAATTGTGACTTATGTCAATTCTGTCTTAGTATCTTGTAATGTTGACTTAATTATGGCTTATGTCATCATAATTTTGACTTTATTATGACAAATTATGACATTAAAATCACAATTTTTGTCCAAATTTTTACCTTTTATCTCATATTTTTTCCTTTTAATCATAATTAAGATTTACCAAAGCATGATTTTTTTTTTTCTTGTGCAGTGGAAATGAGCTTCCGTCATTACGGGGAAATATTATCATCTTCATCCGCACGGATGTCCCGGTTCTTCAGTCCAGGCGCACACACACACTCTGGCAGCTGTGTCTCAGATAAACACACACGCGTCGACGAGCATCATTCAGTCGGATGCTCACATCGGCTCGATTAAAAACTTCCCCATGTGATCACTGTGGCCTTGTTCCTCTGCTTTACCCTTATAAATACATGAATTAATACTTCTTGTTGATCTAGTGGAGGGAAGGACACACCAATGGGGAACGTGGACGTGAATATGAAAACAATAATGATACTAAATGATCCAGTTCATGAAGTAGTGACGTGTGTTTGTGATTTGTGTTCAAAGGAAGTCTAAAGTCACGTGATTTCAGTAAACGAGGCTTCGTTACTTCAGAACTGTTTTGTAATTTATTTAGTTAATAACTAATGATCTTTGCAACGGAAGTGAATCAATAAAAACTAACTTTATCTGAACAATAACTTTATTCTAGAGCTGCTGTAAAGCCTGAACAATCTCTGTTACTGTAATCTCCTGTTATCACTGTAAAGCTGCTGTGAAACATCTATATTGTTAAAGCGCTGTATAAATGAAGATGACTTGACTTGACTAATGTCAATGTTTCTCCACTAGGGGGCGATGATCTCTGTGAACTCAAGAACGATATTTTTACCTGATCTCGGATCAATTTTATAAATTTGTAGACATTTAATGACACATTTGTATAATATAAAGGAAGAGTTCTTGTTCCACAAACCGTCTCACTCGGATATACGGCACAATAGTGAAGAAAAGACTAGTGCAACAAGTCATGGACATGGACTCTATTGGCGGCCAGTGAACCCTTGAGAAAGGGAAATTGCATTAGAGACATTATCCAGTTGATAGAGCCCATGTTTCTCATGGGTGTAGAAAACACCTTCCCATGAGGCTTTGCTGGAACTATTGATTGACAGCTGCGTAATGAACAGAATTCACTGTTAAAACACGCATGGCTGGTGTGAAATGTATCAAGCTGTAGCATTTATACTACAGTAACTGTATTTATGTGGCTATCATTGCATTATTCATACATGAGAGTGATAAAAAAACATGAAGCTATGTGAAAATATAGCATCAATTACAGTGAGGAAAATAAGTATTTGAACACCCTGCTATTTTGCAAGTTCTCCCACTTAGAAATCATGGAGGGGTCTGAAATTGTCATCGTAGGTGCATGTCCACTGTGAGAGACATAATTATATTGAACTAATTATATACATATATTGAACATAATTATATTGAACAATATTTGAACACCTGAGAAAATCAATGTTAATATTTGGTACAGTAGCCTTTGTTTGCAATTACAGAGGTCAAACGTTTCCTGTAGTTTTTCACCAGGTTTGCACACACTGCAGGAGGGATTTTGGCCCACTCCTCCACACAGATCTTCTCTAGATCAGTCAGGTTTCTGGGCTGTCGCTGAGAAACACAGAGTTTGAGCTCCCTCCAAAGATTCTCTATTGGGTTTAGGTCTGGAGACTGGCTAGGCCACGCCAGAACCTTGATATGCTTCTTACAGAGCCACTCCTTGGTTATCCTGGCTGTGTGCTTCGGGTCATTGTCATGTTGGAAGACCTAGCCTCGACCCATCTTCAATGCTCTAACTGAGGGAAGGAGGTTGTTCCCCAAAATCTCGCAATACATGGCCCCGGTCATCCTCTCCTTAATACAGTGCAGTCGCCCTGTCCCATGTGCAGAAAAACACCCCCAAAGCATGATGCTACCACCCCCATGCTTCACAGTAGGGATGGTGTTCTTGGGATGGTACTCATCATTCTTCTTCCTCCAAACACGTTTAGTGGAATTATGACCAAAAAGTTCTATTTTGGTCTCATCTGACCACATGACTTTCTCCCATGACTCCTCTGGATCATCCAAATGGTCATTGGCAAACTTAAGACGGGCCTTGACATGTGCTGGTTTAAGCAGGGGAACCTTCCGTGCCATGCATGATTTCAAACCATGACGTCTTAGTGTATTACCAACAGTAACCTTGGAAACGGTGGTCCCAGCTCTTTTCAGGTCATTGACCAGCTCCTCCCGTGTAGTTCTGGGCTGATTTCTCACCTTTCTTAGGATCATTGAGACCCCACGAGGTGAGATCTTGCATGGAGCCCCAGTCCGAGGGAGATTGACAGTCATGTTTAGCTTCTTCCATTTTCTAATGATTGCTCCAACAGTGGACCTTTTTTCACCAAGCTGCTTGGCAATTTCCCCGTAGCCCTTTCCAGCCTTGTGGAGGTGTACAATTTTGTCTCTAGTATCTTTGGACAGCTCTTTGGTCTTGGCCATGTTAGTAGTTGGATTCTTACTGATTGTATGGGGTGGACAGGTGTCTTTATGCAGCTAACGACCTCAAACAGGTGCATCTAATTTAGGATAATAAATGGAGTGGAGGTGGACATTTTAAAGGCAGACTAACAGGTCTTTGAGGGTCAGAATTCTAGCTGATAGACAGGTGTTCAAATACTTATTTGCAGCTGTATCATACAAATAAATAGTTTAAAAAAATCATATATTGTGATTTCTGGATTTTTTTTTATAGATTATGTCTCTCACAGTGGACATGCACCTACGATGACAATTTCAGACCCTTCCATGATTTCCAAGTGGGAGAACTTGCAAAATAGCAGGGTGTTCAAATACTTATTTTCCTCACTGTATATAATCTTGCTAAAGTGTTTTGTTAGTCATAATGTAATTTGGTTGAAACATCACAAAGTTCTTGCATTAATCTTGGTCAGATGGTGTGTTTTTATTCGATTCACTATCTCACTATTGTCTAAGATCAGTTTAGCTGTCTTAAATCTTTGGCTGGATAGTTCATTAAAACAATAAAAAAAAATCTTTACTTGAAATATAAAAAATACTGTGATTGAAATAAAAAAAAAATTTTTTTTTTTTTTTTAAACCTTAGGTTTCTTGCCAAGGCAACATTTCTTATTTTCATTTAGTTTTAACTTGATAATAACTAAAACTAAATATAAAAATAAAATCTATATAGACATTTTAAAATAAAAACTTGACAACAAAATTACTAAAACATTAACTGAAATTAAAATGAAAACAGAAAATATAAATACAAACAATTTTTTTTAAGTTTAAATTTCAAGCCAAATTAAATATAAGATTACATTTCACATTTGTCTTTAAATCACAATGCAATTAAATAATTCTGCAGTAAAAGTGCAAAGTAAACCCAGCTGTACACAAACAATCTATATATTGAAAAATATGTGGTGTAGGATTTACTTTTTCACTCTATGAAGAAAAAATTATATAAGGAACCTTAAAGGGTTCCGTCAGACGCCTCATAGAACCTTTTAGTGGTTATATAAAGTATTATGTAATCATTTAAGACATTTCTCCTTATATAGAACCTTTTTGGCATCAAGTGTTCTTCAAAATTGAGTCAATAACCCTAGAGTTCTCTATAAAACCTTTTTGGCATAAAGTGTTCTTTAAAAACTGTATCAAGAACCCTATGGTTCTATATAGAACCATTTTGGCTTAAATTTTTCTTTAAAACTGAGTCAAGAACTCTAGCGTTCCATATAGAATCTTTTTGGCATTCTTTAAAATTGAGTCAAGAACCCTAGGGTTCTATATGGAACCTTTTTGGCATCATGCGTTTTTTAAAAACTGAGCCAAGAACTCTAGTGTTCTATATAGAGCTTCACTGTGTAGTAAACGATCACAGTAAATCCGCGTAAGTGTCTACAATCACACAGTGTGTTGGGGTGTGTGAACAGGAACACAGCGCTGCATGGGAATTGAAGTGTTCAGAGAAGCAGCAGTGCAACACACTGCACCTGCGCCAAACCAACACACCACTGAACTCCACACCTGCCTCACTGCCAGCCTGACACACACCGTCTTCACACTCACCGAGGAGATCGTAAGGCTGTTTCCAGGTTCTCCGACCGTCACAGAACACACAGGACAATCCGATTCTGGCCTGTTTTCATTACAATACAGGAAGCGTGATGTGAAAAGGAAATATAGCGTTTTATGAATGGATAGAATTAGTCAGAGGTTCGTAACTTGCTTTGATGGCTTATATTAGTGGATGAAACTTCTCATCTGACGGAACGTTCTCTTAAAGTTATGAACACGTTCTTCCAGTAACATTAATGCACTGCAAAAGTGTTTTTCTTGCTCAGTATTTTTATACTTTTTATAAGTTTAGTTTTTATAATATACTTGAAATGCAAAATGACTTAATATATTGAAAAATATATCAAAATTAAGTGAGTTTGTGCTTAAAACTCTTTAAGAAACTATGTCTCTAAATTTACTCCCTGTAAAGATATTAAAGCTAAAACAAAAGTATTCACCCCTTTGTTTTATTCATCCAGTACATCTGTTTGTAGTTTTCCTGCTCTGTCAGTAGAGAATTACAGTAAATACTCTTGATAATGGACCCCATACAATGAAATATTTATATTTTCTGAGGCGTTGTTAGACCCCTGATGTAAACTGACCTGAATACTGCATGACGTACATGAAGCTTCAAACCTATTAGAAATGAACTCCATTCAATTACTGGTGAAAAAACTTTAACCATCACCAAGTATATTATATAAGATGCATTATATAAGCAACATGCAGCATTAGAATCCTGTCCGGTTCAAACCCACTGCTGCGTTCCTGCCCGCATGTGCCGAAGTTAAAAGCCATGATAGAATATTCATAAATATACAGTGTATAAAGGCAACATCCCTGCTGTGTGCTGATCCGCTCTGCAGTGCTGTAATGCCTCGTATATGTGTGTGTGTGTGTGTGTGCGTGTGTGTGTGTGTTACACGCCAGTGGCGGCAGAAAGGCAAATCTGACTCATACATACAATTACAGACATTCATGCTGGTTTTCTGTCTTTATTTATTACATTACATTTACATTTCATTTAGCATACACTTTTATCTAAAGTGCTGTGATCAGTCCCAGTTAGTGTGGGAAGGTGTTTTTTAAATAGATATATAGTACAGTAAGTGTTGGTATTAACGGATCAGATGTTGACCAAAAAGATGCGTCTTCAGGAGCTTCTTGAAAATGGCTAAAGACTCAGCAGCTCAGCTCATATATAGTTATATAGGGAACCTTAAAGGATTCCGTCAGACACCTCATAGAACATTTTAATGGTTATATAAAGTATAATGCAATAATTTAAGACATTTCTCCTTATATAGAACCTTTGTGGACCTTTTTAAGAGTTCTTTAAAATTGAGTCAATAACCCTAGGGTTCTGTATAGAACCATTTTGGCATCAAGTTTTGTTTAAAATTGAGTCAAGTGCCATATATTTCTATATAGAACTTTTTTGGCATCAAGTGTTTGTTAAAATTGAGTCAAAAACCCAAGAGTTCTATATAAAACCTTTTTGGCATCGAGTGTTCTTTAAAAGGGTCATATAATGGTACATGCACTTTTACAACTTGATTGTACTGAAGTGTGTGTTGGCAGTGCCTGTACACAACCATCATAAAATGATAAAAATCCATCCAGTGTTTTTTTTTTAAATCTTCTTATATGTTTTCCCCCAACTCAAATCAAGCCGTTCGATTTTGTGACGTCACAAAATTGACGCCCCCCTCCCACGATTGTTGATTGACAGCAGCGTTTCAACACAGACGCGCCCTCGCTCGTGAGCGAGCTGTCAATCATCATAGTCCGCACGTCATTGTTGATACGCTGGAGCACTGTCTATGAGCAGAATGGCGTCTAAGCGATTGTGGTGTTCTGCTCTTGGGTGTTATACGTCTTCTCTTTGGCTCTCAACGAAGGCGGTCGCATTTTCTTCCCCTCCTGTCCCTTATCTCCCCTGCTTGCTGCTCTCGTCTCGTCTACTGTCTTGTATGTACTTTGAGAGACTCTCTCCGCACTGCTCTCCAAACTAAGAAATTATGGATTTGATCAACTGGTCTCTCAACGCAATTGACACCATCTTCTCGACGAGAAGCTTGGGTTTGGGGGAACCTGACTGCCCTGCCGGAACGTTCGCAGCTGGCTACACGATGGACGCGTGGGAGAAGTGGCGGGTCGTGTGTCTGGCGGCTCTTTCCGTGGAGGACATTGAAGATATCTACCTATTCGGAACCATGATAACAGGTTTTCTGCTGTTTGGATTAGGCATTGCCCTGGTTTATCGAGGAATTAAGAAGACGGTGACAGCTGTCCAAAACCCCACAAGGCTGCCCGTCATGATTGAAGCAGTGGGCAGAGCTGTCAGCACTCAGACTGTGACTATGAACCACTATATTGATAACATCATGGAGAAGCTCACAGCTTTGCAAAGGCAAATGGATCGTTTCAGAGACCAAGATGGACCAGGAGCTGTGTAAATTGGAATGCGGCTACTCGTCCCAAGACCAAACAACCCCTATCTTATCTGCTTTCGGCCCCCCTCAACCAGCACTGGCCTTGGCGAGACTGCTGCTGGAACTACAACTCCTCCAGAAGAGAGCACTGCAGCGAGACGCTCTTGCGTTCCTTCCCCCATTCTCCACTGACACCTGCTGATTGTTGACTCTGTCTGGGACCTGATCAAGGTTGACTCCATGGCAACTGCTGTGTATCGCTATGACATCCTGCGGACTGAGGCACCTAGATTAGGATGCCAGGCGTAGCGACTCTCCAGGCCTACACATACACGAACTCTTACATATTTACAGATATGCAATCATCCACCCCACCCCCCATCCCACGCCTTCGACGCTTTGTACCACCACTCTGACAGGCGGGTCTGTGACCAGCGCCGAAAATGGCTGCAGGACCGGATGGCTGCTTGCCTGTGCTGGGTTACCTCCATCCCCCACTCCCCTCCCCTGTTGCAAGTCTTGTGTGTTCATGCTGTGTACTGATTATGTGCAAATGTTGCTGAGGTGTTTTTTTTACTGTTCCCAAACTGTACTCCTTACAGGAGCATAGTCTGGGGGTTGCCTTTTTTTTCTCCTCACCTTTCCTCATGTTATGCTGTATTATTTTCCTCAATGCTCTGTCTTCCTGTTCTGTCTACCCCCTTGTCAAATTGTATGTATGTTTGTATGGACAGGTTGATGGCTAATTTCGCTGGTACTTGTGACTAGTGACAATAAAGGCTACTACTCTTGGGTGTTATAACGAACACAACAGTCTTTTTGATGTTCCTAAATCCGAACCGCTGAAGACGCAGTGGCTGAGTTTGTTTTCGAAGGGAATATTCCCCACGATCAACGTCAATGCTTTCATGTCTGCGCGAATCATTTCACACACCAGACGACTTTACAAACGAGGGTCAGTAAAGCTGGTTTTGCTAAGAAGCTGCTCTTGAAAAAAGGATCGGCACCAACTATTCGTGTTCCTGCTGCACCTCCAGAAGAAGAAGTGAGTGTAACGTTTTATTAACCTTTATATTAATATTTATATTAATCTTTGCAAATCGCTTGCTGCACACTTCACGATGAACGGCTGTTTACACTCAGGGTACATTACGGCATGTTTTCTATGTACGACGTTCTCAATATAATTCATAATCCCACGTTTATAATGAACAACGCGTTATGGTTATTGTGTTATTATTACAAACGGTGTCTGCACAGAACAGAGGGGCGGGGTGAGCAAAGCTCATTATCATTTAAAGACACATGCACTGAAACGGCGTGCTGAAAACAGAGCTGTTTTTGACCAGGTAAAATGAGTGTTTTCTTACAATACTAATGAGAATTTTTAATTAAAGTATATTACAAACTTTTAATTTAGACCCTAAAGAATCATATTAGCTTGTACAAAAATGGCATTATATGACCCCTTTAAAAACTGGTGTTGACAAAAAAGATGCGTCTTCAGGAGTTTCTTGAAATTGGCTAAAGACTCAGCAGCTCAGGTTGAGTTAGGCAGATCATTCCACCAGCAGGGAACAGTCCAGATGAAGTCCGTGAAAGGGATTTTGTGTCTCTTCAGGATGATGGCACCACCGTTCACTGGCAGAACACAAGCTTCTGGGGGACACATATAGGTCTGAAGTAGTGAGTTTAGGGATGGGGTGCAGAACCAGTTGTTGTTCTGCCTTGAATTTGATGTGAGCAGCAATTGCATAGCAGTGATGGGAAAAAAACATGTTTCTGAATGACAGATCCTAGTGAAGACATGTAGATGGAGAAGAGAAGCGGTCCCAGCACTGAGCCTTGAGGCACTCCAGTAGCTATATGATAACAGTGATGGGAAAAACCATGTTTCTGAATGACAGATACTAGTGATGGCATGTAGATAAGAGAAGTCCCAGGTCCCAGCACTGAGCCCTGAGGCACTCCAGTAGCGAGATGTTGGGTCTTAGACACCTCACCCCTCCACAACACCCTGAAGGACCTACTGAGAGGTCAGACCTGAACCAAACATGCATTAAATCCAGACCTAACTATTGTGCATAATGAATGCTGCACCTGACTGACCGTCGCTCATAGGCTCATTATAGTGATTAACTCACAATGGCTGCATAATCACCTACTAGAAGTCATTTCAAAACACTTTAAATTAAACACAAGGGCATCACCTCACATTTGCTAATGCAAAATATGTAAATCCTGTTTATTTATTTATCATTCCTTCTGTAAGGCCTATAAATATTTAAGCTAAAAAGCCAACATTCAAAATTGTTACCTTTCTTTTTAAAAATGCCAATATCTTTGAATGTCACTTTCATTTATATAGTGCTTTTAACAATATAGATTGTTTTAAAGCAGCTTTACAGTGATAATAGGAATGTACTTCCTTACATTGAAATAGCAATTCTGTACCCTATTTGCTACCTCAGTTCAAATTGTATTCAATTTAAATTGTGATGTAATTTAAAAAGCAATGCAAGTATAGCAATGAAAATGTAATTAGTCCGATTTATAATTGTGATTACAGTATCTAAGGAAAATACCCTGTGAAAAAGATGCAAAAGGTTGTAAATGAAACTTATTGGAGTACTTTTTCCAAGAAAATACAACTTGAGCATTTCTGCTTCAAAATTTCATATTTAATTCAATGTGTCACTTGCCATTTCTTTATAATTATTTGGAAATCTACCAGCAATTTCTGAGCGAAAATTGTAGAGGGGGAAATAACTGGCAATTAATGCTGGGTAACGATTAATCGCATCCAAAATAAAAGTTTATGTTTACATAATATATGTGTGTACTGTGTATAATTATTTTGTATATATTCACACACATGCATATTTATATTTAATAATTCTTTTATTTATATATAGAATATTTATATATAATATAAATTATGTATAAATATATATACAGTATAAACATGCAAATATTTCTTAAATATATACATGCATATGTGTGTATTTATATATACAAAATAATTATACACAGTACACACATATATATTATGTAAAAACAAACTTTTATTTTGGATACGATTAATCGTTGCCCAGCACTACTGGCAATTCAAAAATCATTCTGTCACGAACTGCTCTGAGACACAAAGGTTGAGGATCCAAATGCAGTATTTATTGAACAGGGTAATCCAAAGACGAAATCCAGATAGTAGGCAAGGGTCATACACAAACAAACAATCCAAACAATAACAGATCAGGGCTGAGGTAAAGGGAGAAATCCGAGGGAACAGGCAGAGAATCAAGAGAACCAGGAAACAAACACACTCAGAAATGCAGCAAGACAACACACAAGACTTCACAGGGAATGAACGAGTGTACATGGTTTAAATAGGCTGAGACTAACAAGGTAATGAGACACAGGTGGATGCAATCATGGATGATGAGTCCGGGCAGTGAGTTATGGGAAATGTAGTTTGTGAGGGAATGACAGTAGTCTGATGTGGAGTGCCCTCTGGTGGCTCTCAAGGGCACTCCAGCTGGTGACCGTTACACATGCAAATAATGAGAATTTTGTTATATACTCTTGATAGTGTTGCAGAGGGTGTGATATTTGGAATTTGCATGCAGTCAATCAATCAATAAACAAGCCGTAAAGTGTGAACATCTTCAAAACAGCATACGAGGAAAGAGAGGAATGTTGTTTTATGACTTTCCTGAGGCGAGAACATCAATTTGTAGCTTCTGGGTGAATATGCATATATTTATTTTTACACACCTCTCGGCTCCGCCAGATTATTGTGTCACTCTGTCCGGTGTGTAATCATATTCGGGTTGGTATTATTGAATATAAAAACCTCATCGCCGCTCTCTGACAGCGTCTCTATTAATAAAATGTCAGAATCGTTCATTCTAATGGATCGGCGCTGAGCTGCCTTCAGTCTCCGATCTGTCGCTCAGGTGGTAATATAAGACCTGCTTTCCATATAAAAGACCTCGTCGCGCCGTCACTGCTTCCTCAGAACAGATGGGGAATAAGCAGACTGGGTCTTGTGTGTGTTTGCAGAACTCTAGTACCCATCGGAGGAAGCTTTCGCACACAACTTATGTGTTGCTTTGTTTCTCTGAGCGCTCCGTGTAGATTAAGCTGCTAATGTAGACCAACTGCACCTCCATCTGTTGAGCAGGAAAGCCGAGAGAACGGCCAGTGTGAGTGTGGTAAAAGAAAAGGAGCAGTAAACAATGAAATCCCAAGCCTCAAATACACAAAGTTTCAAAATTTCTTCCCAAAGTGTTCCTAAAAGGATCTGAGGTGTGTTCAGGCCCGTAAAACTCGCTGCTGGTATTTTGGGAGGATAATTTATACTGAAAAGTTCGAAGTTGTAAATAAAACAAAGTTTATTGGTGTAAAAATACCATTTCAGTTTTTCTACTTTAAACTTTCATGTTTAATTCAGTGTGTTTCTTTGTAATCATTTGTGTAATTTACAAGGAATTTTCTGTGTGGAAATTGTTTCAAAGTAAATCCCACACCAAATATTTTACTTCAGTTTATGAGCTGTAGTGCTTATAAAGGATCAGGATGAGCAGATAAACACATCTACACTTTTAATAATTCAAGAGATGAGGACTAATCATACTTGCAATGTCAAGGGAAGTAAAAATCATGGTAATAAGAATGACTTTTGTTATAAACTCAACATGTTTGTTACACTGAAAAAAATATTGGTGCAGAAGCAATTTTCACTCAGAAATTACTAATAAATTTCACAATTAATTACAAAAAAAATTAAACTAAATGAAATAGTGATTTATTGTAAAACATACATCAGTAATCTTTATTTACAACCATGAAAAAAGTTTTTTACACTGGAGGGTAAGAGCTAACAAAAATATGTTCTTAGAACGCTTTGCTGACATTCCCATTATGTAAACGTTAATTCTGATTGTTCTCCGTTTTAAAAATGTTTATGCGAAAGTCAAGGGAACATTCCATTTTAGCATTCTTCAAACACTGTGGGAACGTTACTTTTGAATTTTACATTCCGAAACAAGCTGTAACATTTAAAAATGTTAGACTAACATCAAACTAAATGCTTCAGAAAAACGTTTAATGAATGATGTATAAATATTTTTTTTCTGCTAACATTATTAAACATTAACATTATTAAAGACCAGATAACTTTGAACGAACGTTCTGTTGATGTTACTGGAAGAATGTTTGTTCATAACTTTGAGAGAACCTTGAGAGAACGTTCCCTGTTAGCTGGTGATCAGAAACCTAAATCACTGTATGTCAAAACTGTGTCGTTTTCTGAATTCCTATCCATCAAAGTTTCATTTGCCAATGGTTTTTTGTATTCAATCCAGTTCATTGTATGTAATAATTGTGATTTGCATGCAGGCAATCTATAAACAAGTGTGAAAATCTCCAAAACATCACACAAGCAACTTACTAGCTAACAGGGAACGTTCTCTCAAGGTTCTCTCAAAGTTATGATCAAACGTTCTTCCAGTAACATTAATAGAACGTTTGTTCAAAGTTATCTGGTCTTTAATAATGTTCTCAAAACATTAGCAGAAAAACATTACTTATACATCATTCATGGAACTTTGTTCTGAAGTATTTAGTTAGATGTTAGTCTAACATTTTTAAATGTTACAGCTTGTTTCGGAATTTATCATTTCAAATGTAACGTTCCCATAGTGTTTGAAGAATGATAAAATGGAATGTTCCCTTAACTTTCACATAACCAAGAATTTTTTTTTTTTAAACATTCAGAGAACATTCAGAATTAACGTTTATATAACATAAAGGGAACGTTAGCAAAGCGTTCTTAGAACATATTTTTGTTAGCTCTTACCCTTCAGTGTAAAAAATGTTTTTTTTTGTAGTTGTATATAAAGATTATTGATGTACGTTTTACATGAAATCACTATTTCATTTAATTTTTAATTAATTGTGAAATTTACTAATAATTTCGGAGTGAAAATTGCTTCTGCACCATTTTTTTTTCTTCTGTGTAACAAACATGTTGAGTTTATGTTTTTGTACCAGATTCACTTTAAATAACGCAAGAGAGGAGCCACTGGCAAATGGGCCTATTATGTTTTATCTAACAAGAAAATATTTTTTTAAATATAAAAATTCACAGTTTCATGTAAGTCTGATAAATAAAAAAGTGAAAATATCAACCAACGCATCAACACGGATGCCCTTATTTACTTTGAAAACAAACCGTAAATCTAATTCAGGAAAAAGGTTTTACTGAAAAACAAGATGAAGATGCTTTTAGAGTACAGGATTTGTTGCATACTTTATAATGCTAAAACGAATGATAAGCGAACATGAGCGTATCTCATTCTGCATGTGAACTGAGATGTGTGTATGAGATGCAGAGAGACGACACACACACACAGAAGTCATCGCGGCGGCCAGCCATGTTAGCGGCTTACACACCAGATCCCATGGAGAAATTTGAAAACCAAATCCATTTGCATGGAAGCTAAATTTCATCAGTCAGTAAAATATTCAAATCCTCCTGAAACATTTGGATTACGAGGGCGATTCAGAACTCATTCCTGTACGTCCCGTTCAACTTCAGTAAAGAACACACTGTTGTCTCGATAGTTTTGCCGGATCTGAAATGATGTGACAAACCTGATACTGAACGATGAATCTTGATGAAGAAAGAAGGAATGAACAGATGTGCAAAGTGACGATACATGGAGAACCAAATGATGAATATGGGCTGTCTCGAGTCATTACGATCTTCATGGCTGATGGGAAGAGCATCTTTTCAGGGTTGCTAGGGAGGTTTGGATGGTTGCTAGGTGGCTGCTTACGAGCCCAAGTCAAAAGAGCTTCCAAATGTGTGAGAAAACAAAGAAAAATCACATATTTTTATTTCTGTTCAAGTTGAAATTGTGGCAAATTATGCAACACAAGAGTGAAAAGTTATTTAATTGAGTGTATTCAGTATACAGTATTGTACGGAAGAGGATTAGGGCCAAGCAATAGTAAAAAAACAAAAAATAATCTCGAGATTAAAGTCATTATAATGCGAGATTAAACTCGTTAAATTTTGAGGAAAAAAGTCTAAATATAATGTTGAGAATAAATGTGAGTGTGTGTTTTTGAGTATGTGTGTGTGTGTGTGTGTGTGGATGTGTGATGGATGTGTTTGCACACTTAAATCAGAGTATCATAAAGGCCAGAGGTTCTTTTGACACCCTAGCAACTTCTCAGAACACCCTAGCAACCGCATGGCAACCTCCTGACAACAGTGGAGCTTTTAAGACTCTTCTCATAGACACTATGATATATCAAACACAAGGTCAGTGTTCGTCTGCTGAATGAAAGACATTATGTGTGAAGCGACTCTCTCACTTCCGCAGCTCATATTGTTATTCTGGTCTTTATTATACGTTTCTCTTCAATGATAGCAAACGTTCCCTCCACTCGACCCACGCATGGAAGAACTTCTGCTCAATAGATTTGCCCCCGAATGAACTCTTTAATTGTGATTATCTTTATCGAGTCTCCATCTCTCCTTCTAAACATAAAAAGGATGTATTTAATATTTCTGGGAATAATTATTTTACAAGATGCAGTCGATGGCTTGTATGAGTAATGTGAGCTGTGAAGTGCATTAAACATGTTTATAGTGAAGGTTACAGTCTCTCTGAAACTCATTCAGCTGATAGTGACGATTCGTAATCATTGAATCATTGAATCATAGAATCATAAAATCATAGAATCATGGAATTATAGAATCATGGAATCTTAGAAACATAGAATCGTGGAATCATAATCATAGAATCATTGAATCTTGGAATCATGGAATCATAGAATCATAGAATCATAAAATCATAGAATCATGGAATTATAGATTCATGGAATCATAGAATCATGGAATCACAGAATCACAGAATCACAGAATCATTGAATCTTGGAATCATAGAATCATAGAATCACAGAATCACAGAATCATGGAATCATAGAATCATGGAATCACAGAATCATGGAATCATTGAATCTTGGAAACATAGAATCATGGAATCACAGAATCATGGAATCATGGAATCTTGGAATCATGGAATCATTGAATCTTGGAATCATAGAATCACAGAATCACAGAATCATGGAATCATAGAATCATGGAATCATAGAATCATGGAATTATAGATTCATGGAATCATTGAATCGTGGAATCATAGAATCATGGAATCATAGAATCTTGGAATCATTGAATCGTGGAATCATAGAATCATGGAATTATAGATTCATGGAATCATTGAATCGTGGAATCATAGAATCATGGAATCAGAGGATTTCAGAAGGCTTTAGTTGGGATTGTTCGCTATGCAGTTGTTCTGCATGATTTTGTGTTGTGCTGATGAAGAACAGCGATGGATCTTGTTCCTCATTAAGCTGCTGTATGCCTCACACAGTTTTGCAGGAATAAACTAAATTTCCCATCATTTTTTGTGGCAAATGGAAACCTAATAAAAATTACAAAAACATACAAACAAAATTACCAAAACTTTAAATACAGTTAAAATGAAAACAGAAAATATAAAAAAACTACAATAGTCTCAATCTAAATTCTTACTAAAATTTAACTGATAAAATGAATAAATTCTAGGGATGTATAAATAAATATTTGCATAATGTGTACAAATAAATAAATAGATACAGGCATACAATAAAAAAAAACGTTTTGATTGACAGAAAAAGATAATGCATAATGCTGTAATTATGGCATCTACCAGCAGCTGAACTTTGACCTCTTTTTTGTAGTGCGCACTAATGGGAAGTAGCAGCCTGGGACTTTTCCAAGATGGCCGCCGAGTCCACTGACTTCTCTCCAAAAGACTGTGTGAGTAACCAACTGGGGAATTTCTCAATCATAAGCTTTAATTTGCTGCTGAATAGGTTTCTTCCGTGAGCTTCAGTGTGTGTTTTCAGAATCCAGATGTGCTGATTAGTGCAGTAGTTGTTGACCATCATCACATCAAGAGTTCTTCTTTGTTTGGTCTCTTCACATAAAATTATGTTAAAAATCAAAACTATTGTGAAAAACGAAACTGTGTAGAGTTATAATGGTTTGTGTGTAGTTATAATGGTTTTTGTGTAGTTATAATGGTTTGTGTGTAGACTTATAATGGTTTGTGTGTAGAATTATAATGGTTTAATGGTTCGTGTATAGAATTATAATGGTTTAATGGTTTGTGTATAGAATTATAATGGTTTAATGGTTTGTGTGTAGAATTATAATGGTTTAATGGTTTGTGTGTAGAATTATAATGGTTTAATGGTTTGTGTGTAGAATTATAATGGTTTAATGGTTTGTGTGTAGAGTTATAATGGTTTGTGTGTAGAATTATAATGGTTTAATGGTTTGTGTATAGAATTATAATGGTTTAATGGTTTGTGTGTAGAGTTATAATGGTTTAATGGTTTGTGTATTGACAAAACCTGGTTTCTCCCAAGGTTTTTTTCTCCATTCTGTCACTGATGGAGTTTTGGTTCCTTGCCACTGTTGCCTTGGCTTGGCTTGCTTAGTTGGGGACATTTAATATTCAACAGTATTATTGATCTTCCTTACTTAAGGTGGACGATGACGCAATTTTCTTCTAGAAACAAACTTTGTTGTATTATTTTCATGTTATCACTGTGAAGCTGCTTTGATACAATCTGTATTGTAAAAAGCGCTATATAAATAAAGGTGACTTGACTTTTGTAGAGTCATGTGTAGAGTTTAAATGGTTTGTCTGTAGGAGTTATAATGGTTTGTGTGTAGAGTTTTAATGGTTTATGTGTAGAGTTATAATGGTTTGTGTTTAGAGTTTTAATGGTTTGTGTGTAGAGTTATCATGGTTTGTGTGTAGAGTCGTGTGTAGAATTATAATGGTTTGTCTGTAGAGTTATCAAGGTTTGTGTGTAGAGTAATAATGGTTTTGTGTGTAGAGTTGTGTGTAAAGATTTAATGGCTTGTGTGTAGAGTTATAATGGTTTGTGTGTAGAGTTATAATGGTTTGTGTGTAGAGTTGTGTGTAAAGTTTTAATGGTTTGTGTGTAGAGTTATAATGGTTTGTGTGTAGAGTTATGGTTTGTGTGTAGATTTATAATGGTTTGTGTGTAGAGTTATAATGGTTTGTGTGTAGAGTTATAATGGCTTGTGTGTAGAGTTGTGTGTAAAGTTTTAATGGTTTGTGTGTAGAGTTATAATGGTTTGTGTGTAGAGTTGTGTGTAAAGTTTTAATGGTTTGTGTGTAGAGTTATAATGGCTTGTGTGTAGAGTTGTGTGTAAAATTTTAATGGTTTGTGTGTAGAGTTATAATGGTTTGTGTGTAGAGTTATAATGGTTTGTGTGTAGAGTTATAATTGTTTGTGTGTAGATTTATAATGGTTTGTGTGTAGAGTTATAATGGTTTGTGTGTAGAGTTATGGTTTGTGTGTAGATTTATAATGGTTTGTGTGTAGAGTTATAATGGTTTGTGTGTAGAGTTATAATGGCTTGTGTGTAGAGTTGTGTGTAAAGTTTTAATGGTTTGTGTGTAGAGTTATAATGGTTTGTGTGTAGAGTTATAATGGTTTGTGTGTAGAGCTATAATGGTTTGTGTGTAGATTTATAATGGTTTGTGTGTAGAGTTATAATGGTTTGTGTGTAGATTTATAATGGTTTGTGTGTAGATTTATAATGGTTTGTGTGTAGAGTTATAATGGTTTGTGTGTAGAGTTATAATGGCTTGTGTGTAGAGTTGTGTGTAAAGTTTTAATGGTTTGTGTGTAGTGTTTTAATAGTTTAAAGTTGAAATTGTTGGAAAAAAGCCCTTTTGCTTCATATGCAATCGGGAATTTCCTACTTCCCACTTCAGAAGTCGTAGTTCCGAGTGTTTGCTGTATGAAAGATCCGTAGTCATGGAGACAGTTTATTCTCACCTGTTTCTTATTGAAGAGAAAATGTATTGAAGATATTTCATTCTGAATAAAATGGAGCATCTCGTTCACTGACAAACATATAAACATCATCCATTGCTCTATTGTCTTTCTTTAGTTCTCTCGTTCTCTCTATTGTTCTGTCTATCATTTTATCTCTTGTTCGGTCTATCATTCTGTTGTTCTTTTTGTCATTCTATTATTATATCATTCTGTCTATCGTTCTTTCTCTCGTTCTATCTATCATTCTATCGTTCATTCTATCATTCATTCTATTGTGTGTTCTATCATTCTTTCTATCATTCTGTCTATTGATCGCTCTATCTCGTTCTATTGTTCTATCGTTTTGCCTACCGTTCTTTCATTCTTTCTATCATTCTACCTATCGTTCTGTCTATTGTTTGATAGTCCTATCTATCGTTCCTTCATTAGATCTGTCATTCTAGCGTTCATTTTATCATTCTATCATTCTATCATCTTAATGAAATGTATATGTGTGTGTGTGTATTTCTGTAATATTGTGTACAGTCTTCACTCGAGGTTCTACTGTTGAGTTTCTCTTGATGTCCAGATGAGTGAAGCGTTGGCTGATGTGTTTTTCTCTTTTCTCTGTGATGAGAATAGCAGATGAACGAGGGCCGCATCTCCTCTCCCAGAGAAGCTTAGTTTGGCCTTTATCTGATTGAGTTCTTCCACTCCAGTGCGAGGAGCTCGCAGATCCAACACAAACCTCTTTTCCATTATGCTAATTATTTCCCCAAAGAAAACAACCCCTTCAGACCTGCGGTGTTGAATCCAGGCGGTTTCGAGTCGGACTCTGCAGTTTCTGTTGCGGAGCTTTAGCGTCGGGAATAAAAGAAGACCTCTACACAATCAAGCTTTTGAAAATATGTATTTTCATCAGTGGCATGAGATCATACAGATGTGAGGGGAATTCTGGCTCAAGCGTAAGGTGCGTTTATATCGCCTTGGGTTGTTTGGATGATGATATTATTATTCCTTCCACGTTTCTCAAGCAGTGGAAATACATTCATAGCACATTATATTAGCAGTTTTCTTCAGAAATAACACCTTCATAAAACTCATAATTAGTGCATTCAGAACTGGCTCAGATGCCACACTCTTAGAAGAAAAGGTTCTATATAAAACTTTAAAGAGTTCCGTCAGGAACTTCATATAGAACCTTATACACTTTTAAAAATAAAGGCTCTTTATAGACCCCTTTTCAGATGGTAAACATGGTGATGTTTTTTTGTGGGCGGAGCTAAGGTGGAGGCAGAACGATCCCTCTGGCCGCTTCACTAACGTTAGTGTGCAAGTTTTGTTAGCTTGTTTTTTAATAATGACTGGAGAAAATCCAATTTTATCTTAGAGGCTACATGCAACTTTTCCCCCAAAATAAACGTAACAATAGCCTTTTTATTTGACCATTTATGACTCAAACATCTCCTGATGAGCATACTGACACCTTGTCAGCTCACAGTGGGTGCACCTATAAGCCTGTATCCTATTTTTCCTATTTTCTGTCGGGTCGGATTTTTCGCGCGCTGTCTGCGGATGTGACGTCAAGCGCGTTCATGTTAAACGTTTCAGATCACTCTGCCACCACCGCTAGTCAGAAAACAAACTTAGTTTGTCAAACAATATATGTATTTGACTGTTCTTACCTCTGTAAACATAATGTTGACTTCTTTGCAGCGGATGACTTGTGAAGTGTGCATGTACGAGAGCGAGCAGAAAGGAAGAGCAGTTCCGTTTTTTGACCACAGGTGTCAGTCGCGAGTTTAAATTTCAGAAAATCGCATGTAGCCTCTGGTCAAGGTCACTCACTGTCAAGGAACGCGATTGTTATTTGCAAAAGTTATTTTAACGTTAAGTATTTTGACCCGTACATGCTCAGTTAATGGATGGACAATCTGACAGGATTAACGTTAAGTCAGGATTGGCCTGACTTCTACACCGACCCGATAGAGAAACTGAACGTAAAGAGAAACTGAGGGCATATACATCTTTATATGCCTATAACTGTACTAAATGGTCACGTACAAGACTTGTGTATTAGCCTACGATCCGCAGTTCTGCCGAGCCAGCGCCAGCGCCACACAGAAGACGACAATAAAGAGTGACATTACGGTGCAATTTTAATAAAGTGAATATTTTCTAGAAATAAAAATTCCAGATACAGCATATTCATTTTTGAACTATGTATTCACAATCAATCAAAACAATGTATACAATCATAGATGATTCACAAATAAATCAAAATCATTTTGAAAACAACATTATACAATAAAATGTCAAATTGGAGCCTGTACTCCGTCGATTCTTGCACCCAACAACACAACAAGATGACATTTAATAACAATAATAATAATTTAAGCTCCTTTGCCTCCGGCTAACGCCGTAACGTAACTGTGACGTCGGCTCGAAATTGGTCTATTGGCGGCGTTGGTTCCATTGAGAACCTTGAATGTTTTTGTTCCACAAAAGGTTCTTTATATTTTTAAAATGTTCTTCACACTAAGAAAAACTGACTAAGAAAAAAAGGTTCCTTGGGGAACTAGAGATGCTGTGAAAAACCCCTTATGGAACCTTTATTTATAAGACTGTAAAGGGTTCCTGTCATGGGATAATTCTGTGGATTTAGTTTTAATTCATTTTTCAATTCATTTGAAATTTCATTGAAATTGAGTCAAGAACCATAGGGTTCTATATAAAACCCCACTGAACCTTTTTTTCTAACATGAATATAAACTTAGAACTATTACCATTTCCCTAAAAGGATCGTACAGTAAGTAACCACTTAAAGACCCCCTGTGGTGAAAATCCAGATTTTAATGTTGTTTATGTGTCTATGTGGTGTTTTTAATCTGCTTTAAGACAAACCATGTGTAAATTCATAAGTCGACTCCATTGCTGAGTATTTCCTCCTTAAAACTGCAGTGAACCAAAGACCGTCTCAAAAACACGCTTTGAAATCGCTGGTGTTTCTGACGTCACAAACTACCTTGTAACCAATCAGATCAACGTGTGATCGTCAACCAGTGGATCTCTGCGCTGAGTGAGTGAGTGGAGGCGGGGCTCATTTGCATATTCATAGAACCACGCATACTAAATGAGGCAAGGGTGTCGAGTTACATTCAAGATATTTTAAGGAATGAAGAATTTTTTTCAAGTAAAAAAAAACGTTTAATGTTATTTTGGTGATCAAAGAATTCTTTGATCACCAAAGAACACTGTAAAAAGTGAACAGTTGGATCAACTTAAAAAAATTACTTCAATTGGTAACACCTAAAGAAATTAAGTTTTCTCAACTTAAATTATCACGTTTTTCACGATAAAACGTGATAATTTAAGTTGAGAAAACTTAATTTTTTTAGGTGTTACCAATTGAAGTAATTTTTTTAAGTTGATCCAACTGTTCACTTTTTACAGGTTTAAGGGATAAAATGATTGAGCGGAACTTTAACAGGACACGTGGAGAGACTCTATCATTAATCTGTCTCACTGTAACCAGTCATTTCTCTTTCCTCTGGAGGCGAGAGTTGTTTTCACGGCGAGGGTTCTCCTCTGGGTTCTCGTGTGTGTTGAAGGGCTTCGGCTCTTGAGCTTCAGACGAGCTCTTACACACCGCTGAGGTTAGACAGAATTAGGACACTCACACTGGAGGTTTTGCACACGAGTCTCTGTTTGTTTCGGTCGATTGGTGAGAAAGTGGGTTTCTAAACTCCAGCAGGCACTCGAGAACGGTCATTATGACCCGGAGAGGACTTGAGTTTTTTTTACTAAAAACGCTAGTTAATGTTATTGCATTGGACTAAAACCTAATGACTCTATTATCACAGGGTATGACAACTTTCCTTTTTTGTGCTTTTACTACTTTGTGAAGTATTTAGATTCTTGTGTGTTTTAAAAAAAAATTATTATGTTCTTGGTTTTGTATTTTGTAATGCTCTTAAAATAAGCGCATTAAAACTTTTTTTTTAACTTTAGAATTTAACATTTTTCTTTATTTTCAGTAATGCTTTTTTAATATAATAATTATATTTAGCTTTATTTCAGTTAACAGAAATGTTTTTAATAGTTTTTAATTATCATTAACTTCTTTTTTTTTGGTCATTTTTATTAGTATAATTTAACAGATAATAGAAATGTATTAGAAATATTTCTAAATTTTTTGTTTTATTTCAGTTAGTGGCCATGGTAACAATTCAAATTTTGATTATTTTAAGTTATCATTTTTGATGAAATATGAATATTTAAGCTTTATTTCAGTATTCAAAAATGCTTTGAATAGTTGTAGATGCAGTATTAGTAAGTTTGTGCTTTTGCCATATTTATTATGTTTTGTTTTTAATAGTTTTATAGAATTATTTATAAATTGTTTGTTTCGTATGAGTTTGTAATTTTGTACTTCAACTTGTTTTAGTTAGTTGCCAGAGGAACTTTTAAAATGACGACTAATGAAACATTATTTCATTTAATGTTTTTAATCGGTTTAGCATTTGTTAACGATAACAACACAGTTTAATCTCGAACGATCGTCATGTGATGCACATCAGCGCTTGTTAGTGGAGCTTCTCCAGCTTTATGTTACTTAGTTGGAAGGGCATTCGCAATTTCGTTGTATTTTAAATGCAATGACAATAAAGTATTCTGTTCTATTCTGTTCTATTCTATTCTATTCTATTCTATTCTATTCTATTCTATTCTATTCTGTTCTGTTCTGTTCTGTTCTATTCAGCACTGATTCCCATGTTTCTCGAGGGATGCGGTCGGATGCGACGAAGCTCGTGAACTCCACGTGTAGAACACGAGACCCCGGTTAATGAGAGCCTGAGTGGATGTGCCATAAAGAGAATAAGAAATCAAATGAAGCGGAGAGAAAGAGATGTGGAGTCTCATATGGGTCCCTCTCATTACGAGCCACTTGCATTGATTTCAGAGACGTGGGATTTTTCCACTGGATGTGTCCGGGAATATTGCTGCTCCATTACCCAGAAGAAACCATGAAACTATAGGCTACTCTATCATTAATCCCCATTCATGGCCTTGAAAATGGTTTTTGTTTCCACACTGGCTTCCACACATTATAATTTTTGTGTAGTTTTGTCATGGACTTTTGTCATTTTTATTAGTTTTAAGTTATAAAAAAAAAAAAAAAAAAATGTTTGTACTTTTTTTCCCAGTACTTTAGTACTGATAATTACGTACAAGCCATTTTAGTAAGGTAATTTTAAAAATAAGTAAGTAAATTTAAAATTTTTAAGTGATTCCTTTTTAATCTAATATTTCGGGGGTTTTTAGCTTTATTTCAATTAAAATTAGTTAAAAAGTTGTTTTCATTTTAAAACTCTCTGTCCACACTATAATATTTTAGTAATATTTAAATACCATTATAGATTTTTTGTTTTTTTGTTTATAAACTTTTGTTTTTATTTTTTAATTTTAATTTTAGTGTAATTATTGCTTTTTTATGGTTTAAAAAAATAGTTTAATTATATACCATTATATTTTTTATTAATATTTAAAAATATATATTTTAATTATTTTAGTTTTATTTCATCTAGTAATTTTACGGTTATTAGTTATTTTTAATCTAATATTTCTATTTTACTTAATCTTTATTTCAGTTAACAAAAGTGTTTGTAATAGTTTTTGTTTTTGTTAAAAAAACAACTACTATTACTATTTTAGTTATATTTATATAGCCCATTGTTATAGTTGGTCTTCATTTTGTATAATATTTATATTGTATTTGTATAATATTTTTAATTTCTTTTATTTGTATATTTTCAATTTTAATTTTAATAAAAAATAAAATTTTAATTTTAGTGTAATTTGTTTTTACTGGTTTAATAAACATATTTCTAAATTATTTTATTTTATTTCCGTTAGTAATTTTACTTTAACTGTTGTATTTATTTAATCTGTATTACTCTGATGATGAAGCTGAGTTTTCAAATGTATTTAAGATTTTAAATTTAAGACTCCAAATTCAGTATTTCTACTTCAAAGCTTCATGTTTAAGTCAATGTGTTGCTTGTGAAATTGAGTTTTTTCAGTGTAAAGGCAAACCTGATGTTAGACAATCCTGCGGTTCTTCCGTTTCAACAAAGAAATATCCTGATAACCGACTGAGAGACAATAAACGATGCCAGCTTTTGTTCTGCAGTTGTTCTGATCTCTGTTGAGTTTTCATGTTGCATTCTGCTGTACTTTTATTATTACACTGAAAAAAAATGATTTGTTGAATTTAATAAATAAAAAATGTATGGTAAGTGGTTACACACAATTGATTTTAGCTACATTTAAACAAATGCATTAAGTTGAACTTAATCAATTTTAGTTCAACTTAATGCATTTGTTTAAATGTAGCTAAAATCAATTGTGTGCAACCACTTACCATACATTTTTTATTTATTAAATTCAACGAATGCATTTCTCCACAGAAAATAAAGGTATTTCTGTCACTAAAGGCAGCAGATTTCTGAAACAGGCGTGATTCTGCAGATCTGTAAGGCTGGTTATTCTGTTATACTGTTATACTGCTCTTCCTCGACCCTCTTCCCTCCACAGTTTCTCATGTAACCGCGAGCTCAAAGCTTTACAGACGCTTCTCCCTGTGGATCTGGACGTTTCTTCCAGACACTACACTGGAATATGATTTTTCGAATTTGCAAACAAAGATTATTCAAAGACCAAAATACACTTTATTAATGATGTACATACAGGCGAGCAGATGAGCCCATGATATGACCGTAATGATTCAATATAATGGTTTTCTATGCAAGAAACTGGGTTCATCTGCTTATGAATTGTAATATGTTTTACAAGAAAACACTATTCATCTTTCTCTAGTGTGTAATGTTGCTGTTTGAGCATGAAAAAGCTCCAGCTCTTCTCTATATCAGAGTCAGTGTTTCTGAACTCCTGAAACGCCTCCATTGTAGTCGTGAGTTTCTTCCGGGAACGAACACGTCACAATATTCCTCATCATAATAATTAATGCGCAGAATAAAGGGGCGGGGCCTGGTTGAGTTAGTTAGTGGTGTGTTAAACTGGCGGTTATGGTAAGGGGCGGGACATTTCCCAAACACACTCGAAGCGCTCGACCAATCACAACACACTGCTCCAGCCGACCAATCAGAGCACAGTGTGCTTTTCAGAAGGAGGGGCTTCATAGAGACAGGAAGTGAACAGAGCGTTACTGACAGACTGGGAAGAGAGGAGCTGCAACAATGGAGAATATGAGGAGAATAATCAACATTCAAGCAGGAAAACCTGTTCTAGTAGAGCCTGAAACAACATTAGGCATTAAAGGGCATAATAATCAGCAACTCAAATCATCATACAAACAACGCTTCTCACATGAAGTGCACGAGAACATCGACTCAACTGGTTTAGTTTGGTCTTCACTAATGTAACATGATGCATTCATAAAAGCACAAGAGCAAACACTGGCAAAATCAATGTTCAGTTAAACTGGATTTGATTTGGTTTTAATTCAATAACTATTTTTGGTAACACTTTACAATAAGGTTCGTTAGTTAACTAGATTTTAATAAAGTATTACTAAATGTTGAAATTAACATTTACGGAGATTAATAAGTGCAGTTCATTATTAGTTCATGCTAAGGTTGTTAACTAATGAACCTTATTGTAAAGTGATTTTTAATCATTACTTTAATAATTATGCATATGTGTTAACCAAGATTTCTCTCGCTTCATCCAGCATTCGGATAGCTTTCTTCACGAAGCCTTTAAAATGCCGTGTGTGTGTTTTGGAACAGAGCCGTCGAGTAACGGTTCAGTTATGAGCTTCAGTGAATATGAAGTGTAATCTGATGTTAAACTCATAACTGAGGCCAGCAGTGACTCTCACGCCTGCTTTTCAAGCTCCGTTTGTGGAAGATCAGCTGTGTTTGTAGGACGAGAAACCACAGTCAGAGCGTCGTCCTCGATGAAGGACATCACAGCACAGTTTTAAAGGTTTGAAGGACAAAAACAACTAAGAAAAGCAAAAAAATCTTACATTTAGTTTGTTTTTGAAATTGACAAATAGTTTTATTAAGCATAAACCTTTTGTTAGATACACACTACTGATCAAAAGTTTGGAATAATTCTGATTTTTTCCATTATTATTTTATTAAGATGACTCTGACTGTAAATAAACAAAGCGCTAGGTTAGGTTAGTTAAGGTAAGGTAAGGTAAGGTAAGGTTCTTGAAGTAAAAATAACATTCTGATTTTTAATAACATATAAATAAATCTTCCAAGACTGATAACCATGAACTGTAAGTAAAGTTTTGGGAATTACACAACTGAATTTATCTAAGAGATGTTTGGTTCGTTTCAAGTCTCTAATCTCTGTACTGAAGAACGTTTCAAAACATTTTTTAGATTATTTATTATTTTTTTAATCAGGGGAAAGGAATATTCCATGAACATGCGTGTTCTCCTCCTGTGTTGAGTTGTGTGAGTCACATGTCTCGCAGTGAATTATGACAGAATGTTTATTTTCTGTAACACACATCAGTCTCTGACAGCAGCCTTACATCATCTCAACCTGTCTGTGACCCACGACCAGCGAGTGTGTGTGAGTGAGTGTGAGTGTGTGTGTGAGTGAGTGAGAGAGATAGAGTGAGTGACTGTGTGAGAGAGATAGAGTGAGTGTGTGTGAGAGAAAGAGAGAGAGAGAGAGAGAGTGTGTGTGTGTGTGAGTGAGAGAAAGAGAGAGAGAGAAGAGAGTGTGTGTGTGTGTGTGTGAGAGAGAGAGAGTGAGTGTGTGTGAGTGAGAGAAAGAGAGAGAGAGAGTGTGTGTGTGTGTGTGTGTGAGAGAGAGAGAGAGTGTGTGTGTGTGTGTGTGTGTGTGTGTGTGTGTGTGTGTGTGTGTGTGTGTGTGTGCGTGAGTGAGTGTGAGTGTGAGTGTGTGTGTGTGTGTGTTTGAGCTGTGATCACGTTGGCTTAATTCAAAGTGTCGTGAGATATAAAGGTCAGATGTCGCTGAGCTCTAGAGAGGAGTTGCCATGTTTGTTCTCAGTCACACACAGTTTATCCGCTGACAGTGTCGGAGGGGAAGCGTTTGACCCGACGACAGTGTGTGTGTGTGTGTGTGTGGGGGACCCGACGACTGCTGATTTTAATGCTCGCTCATGTAAGCCAGCCGCTCTGACCCAGACATGGACTGGCCTTATTAATCATCAGAGTTTCAGATGGAAATCAAAGACAAAATGAGCTGTTTAAATGAAAAACATATTGCTTTCTGCTGTTTATAGTTATAAACGATGGCATGCTTCTTTATGGAAAAAAACAGTTTCTATCACTGTAATTTAAAAAAAAACTTTATTTTACTTTATTTACTTTATTTAACTTTTTAAACAAAAATAACAACATATCGTTCCTGTAGTGAAGAATTTGGTCATGGTACAGCAAAAGTGCAGTGTTACAGGAAAGAGACTCTTATAATAATAAGATGAATGACAAAACATTAAAGTGCATGAGATTAATGACATTTAACATTTAAACAATAAATAAACTATAATTTATTTTTTTACTTTATTTATGTCACCTGGACATGTTTTCATAAATCATTTCTTGTGATTTATGTGAATAACTCATTTATCTACAGTTTGGATGAGACAGAAGAAAAACAGACAAAACCCGGATCTGTTTCTGTCTATCAATGAGATGATCCAGGTTTTAATGTAAATTAGTTCATTTCGGTTTAATCCTGTTTCACATTTGAGTGTCTGATGTTTGCAGTATAATCTGAGATATAGTGGAAATAAGATCCTGATATTATCCCACACTCATTGAAATGTGTTTGTTGCTCTATAAAGCAAATTAAAAGCCACTTAAATCCCTGTATTAGATAATTCACCATGACAAAGCCCGCATTCACACAAACAAACGGCTCTGAATCTGCGTTTGTGTGGGTCTCTAGCCATTCTAATTTTAAAGATTCATTATGTTGTCTTGACTGAGACATCAAACTGTTATTGTACAGTATGATGTGATTTTTTTTTGTGTGCAAAATCACTACCTGATAAAAAAATATTTCTGTATCTCCTGCGAGAGTGTAACAATCTGATGGTACATAGCAACACCCTAAAAACCATCCAGAACACCTTAATAACTGTTCATTTGATGGTGCCTAGCAACACCCTAGCAACCACTCAGAAGACATTAGTAACTGCTAATCTGACACTGCATAGCAACACCCTTGCAACCACCGAGAACATTTTAGTAACTGCTAATCTGATGGTGCATAGCAACACAATAGCAACCACTCAGAACACCCTAGTAACTGCTAATTTGATGGTGCATAGCAACACCCTAACAACCACTCAGAACACCTTAGTAACTGTTAATCTGACGGTTTATAGCAACCACCTAAAACATCTTAGTAACTGCTAATCTAATGATGCATAGCATCACCCTAGTAACCACCCATAACACCTTGGTAACTGCTGATTTGATGGTGTATAGCAACACCTTAGTATCCACCAGAACATTTTAGTAACAGCTAATCTGATACTGCATAGTCAAATTTTAGTAACTGCTAATCTGACAGTGCATAGCAACACCCTAGAAACCTCCCAAAACACTGTTGTAACTGCTAATCTGTCACTGCATAGCAACACCCTAGCAACCACAGAGAACATCTTAGTAACTGCTAATCTGACACTGCATAGCAACACCCTAGCAACCATCCAGAACATCTTAGTAACTGCTAATCTGACAGCGCATAGCAACACCCAAGCAACCACTCATAACACCTTAGTAACTGTTAATCTGATGGTGCATAGCAACAGCCTAACAACCACTCAGAACACCTTAGTAACTTCCAGAATGCCTTAGTTACTAACTGCTAATCTGACGGTGCATAGCAACACCCTAACAACCACCCAGAACACCTTAGTAACTAGAATGCCTTAGTTACTAACTGCTAAGATGATGGTGCATAGCAACACCCTGGACTTTCAAGCACGACCCTGTCCAGTCAATATCAAAGTTTGTCTTGATTAACCTTCTTTTTCTGTTTGCAATTACTTCTCATTGTTACAAGTTAAGTCATCTTTATTTCTATAGCTCTTTATACAATACAGATCGTTTTAAAGCAGCTTCACAGTGATCAACAGGAAAATGATGCAATCGTTCAGCTGAAGTCAGTTCAGTGTTGATTCAGTTCTGTTGTAAAGATCCTCAATTATTAATTTAGTTCATTTCATCTATAAAGCAGTTCTGCAGAAAACAGTGATGTCATCATCAGCTCGGTTCAGTCAGATCAATAATAGAGTTGAATATTAAATGTCCCCAACTAAGCAAGCCAGAGGCGACAGTGGCAACAACCCAAACTCCATTAGTGACAGAATGGAGGAACAAACCTTGGGAGAACCCAGGCAGTTCTGTCACACTAATCTGGTGCATTGTATATATATTTGATCTCTTTAGTTATGAAACTGAAATTACAGCATGTGTCTCCACAACATCACACTCCATACAGTTCACTTGAGATGTATTGATCTCTGTTTCTGAAGGGATTACGGTGCGGCTTCTGTATTCCATAATTCAACACCGCCGGGATCAGTGTGTTTGGATGTTGCTTGGATAGGAGTGATCACATGTTTTATTTATTGCTGGAAAAAATGTGTGTAACAGCAGGAAAATACACATTGTGGAATCGAATAAGAATATAAAACAGTCCCGACTGATTGCATGAGCTGTGCTCAGAACTGTTGTAGAATCGCTGATATACACCTTCATTGAATTATTAATGGTGTTGGCTAATAAAACATCACGATTCCTGTTGATTTAAAGCCTCTAAATCTAAATATTAAAGTTGAGCGTGTGCGTCGTCCTGCAGAGTTTGTTCTCGGGATGAATGACTACATAGCAACACAATGTTTTCCGCCATTTATAAAAATAAAGGTAACTGTGTCTATCTCACACCTTTTTTTTAATAAAGAAATTAACGTGCAATTTTGAAACAAAAGAAGAAGCTAGAATAGCGATTATATAAAATCAGAATTGCAAGATACCCAGTAAACAATTACCATTTTTCAACGTTGAAATATGGTTGAAAATAAGTCGGATTGGTTTTCAACGTGATTTCAACTAAGTAGTTTCGGCCGGACTGTTTGACTACGTGTTTTCAGCTGATCATCTAAGACAGGATAAGTCTGTAATACATGCTAAAATAACGGA
>NC_139980.1:35058164-35103164 GCF_963993115.1 Abramis brama
AAGCAATATTATGGCAACCAGCAAGAACATCTTAACAACACCCTAGCATCCACTCATAACACCTTGGCACATCCAGAACACCCTAGCAATGCCCTAGCAACCACCCAGAACACCTTAGCAATGCCATAGCGTCCACTCATTACACATTAGCAATGCCCTAGAACACCTTAGCAACACCCTAGAACACCCTAGCAACACCCTAGCATCCACTTATAACACCTTAGCAAAGCCCTGGCAACCACCCAGAACACCTAAGCAATATTATGGCAACCACCAAGAACACCTTAGCAACACCCTAGCATCCACTCATAACACATTGGCACAGCCAGATGCCCCAGCAACCACCCAGAACACCCTAGCAACGCCCTAGAAACCACTCATAATATTTTAGCAACGCCCTAGCAACCACTCATAACACTCTAATATTTAAGAAGTGAGTTTTGCGTAGGCTCTTCCAAAAATGTAAAATTCTAGTTGGTTTAGATCCTCTTTCCTAGATCATGCAGATGTTTATCATAGATCCCTTTTTTTAGAAGTATAATCTTTAAAGTAAGTTTGCTGTGGTGTGTGTTGTGCGAGTAAACAGAAGTCTGTAGAGCTGATGTCTGTCTGTGGCTCTTCTTGATTCTCCTTGAAATGCATCTTGAAAGCGTGTTTGGTTATGGTGTGAAATCAGTCCCGCAGACTGAAGGGAATGACACTGTCACCATGGATTTGCATGTGCGTTTGGCACTTGAAACGGATGAACAGAGAATCGCAAAACGGTGTCATAAACCCTTGTCCCCCTCCTTCACGGTTAAAAATAGATCTTAAAGGGTTGCAGTGTTTTAGATGCTCAGAATCAGATACTGTCCGGAATCTGTGTTTAATGTTCAGAGTTTGACTTCCTGTAGAGGCCGTTTCAGATCCGAGACCGTACAGAATGTGTGTGTGCTCTAGTGCACGGCAAAAAAAGATTTTCCTGCTTAGTATTTTTGTCTTGTTTCCAGTCCAAATATCTACAAATTCTTAAATCAAGATGCATTTACTTACCGAGTGAAATGCCATAAAATATGGGGAATCTAAATTAAATGAGTTTTTGCTTAAAACAAGCAAAATGATCTGCCAATGGGGTCAGAAAAATAATCTTGTTTTCCATTTAAATGAAGATTATTTTCTGACCCCATTGAACATTTTGCTTGTTTTATGCCTAAACTCACTTCATTTTGATTGTTTTTCCCCAGAAAACAAGACATAATACTTACTCAGTAAGTAAATGCTTCTTGATTTAAGAATTTTTTGTTATTTGGACTGGAAACAAGACAAAAATACTGTGTAAGAAAAGCATTTTTTTGCAGTGTAATTGTGATGCTTGCCTTAGAAAGATTCACTAAATGCAAAATGCCTCATTTACAGATTTCTTGTTCAGAACATTTTTATTTTAGTAGCTTTATTTTGAAGGTTATATAGACCTCAACACACAAAACTCAAGAACGGCGGCAACCACAAATGTAGAAATTCAAGCTCTTAAAGGCGCAATATGTAAGATTTTTGCATTAAAATATCCAAAAACCACTAGAACAATGCTATATATTTTGTTGACGTGCATTTACATTATCACAAATGTTTCCAACAATGTTTAAATCCAGAGAAATCTGCTATTTTAACCAGCGGCCTGTGTCATTGTGTCGCTTGTCAATCGCCCCTTTCACACTGCAATCCCAGTAAATTACCGTAAAATTACGACTTTAATTTATTAAATAAGTTTTATCTATAAAGCACCCATCCCAAGCTCAAGGTCGCTGTGAAAGATGACAAAAACACATTAGTATGCATCACACATAGCACATATACATATACAAATATACAGTTACAAAACAGCAGAACACGATCTAATAATCTTCACTATGCGTTCTCACAGATCATATTACCGTAACTTACCGCTAATGTTACAACTTCCCTTACTAGCAAATTGCCGGAACCACTTCACTGGTATTTTTGAAAACGTCCTGTTCACACATGATCTTTTACTGGTAATTTAACGGTAATTTACCAGTAAAGACTGTATGTGTGAAAGGGGCTAATAATGTCATATCTGCATTACCCTCGATTTACCGCGAATACCATGTTTGTACCATGCCTCAGAGACAAAGCTATTTTGTCAAGTGTCTAATATAGCCACAGTAATAAAATAATGTAAATTTAAGTGATCAAATGTAACTGTAACAAAGTTGAAATTCAGGAAAGTAAGAGGTGAATGTTAAATGTAATCGTAACTTTAATTGGAAAATAAACATAAACAACAAAACGAAATGAGCGGCAACGGCAACTGCGGTATATTAGCGTATTAAAAACAGCAGGGTGAAATGTAACGTTCCTAAAACTTTAATACCATGAACGTGATTTCTGCCCGAGTCCCGTCCTATTGCTTTCCATCGGCAGTGGAGATGAAGACGACCCATAATTCAACACTCATTAGAGCATCATCAAGCTACGCCTTTGTTTTCAATAAGCGACCTCTAGTGGACAAACTTGCACACTGTGCCTTTAACATCACAACACAAGAAATAACTAACCTTGATGACAAAAAACAACAAAAAAAAGTTTTAACAAAAGTCAGCAAAACAATAATCCCTGTAACAGTAACGGCATGATTTATTCATGCCGCACTGCATGCTGGGAACTCACAAACCCATAACATTTCAGCAGGAGTGCTCAGTGGAAATTGCTTTGTTCAGATGGATGTGTTTGACAAGTTGGGAAAACATTTGGGCGAATTCTATTGGGTTTTTAATCTAGCTTTTGTGACTCAAAGGGTAAACTTGAACACATTTTGGTAACACTTTATTTTACAGGGTCCTTGTTACATACGTTACATATAACAGTAAATTATGCATAATTACATGCAACTAACCCTCAACCAAACCCTAATCCCACCCTAACCCTATAGTAAGTACATGTAGTTAATTATTATTACAATGACAGCTTAAAATAAAGTGTAAGCTATATTTTTTTATAGCACATTAACATGAAGTCTTGTATATTTGCTGCATGAAATCTTCATATTAATGAGTCTAAAGAGCAGGCTTTAGGAGTCATGTTCTGCTAATGAGTTGAGTTAATTGGTCAGTGCAGAGGTGAAAGCTGGCAGGAGTAATGAAGTCTTGTCAATGTCCGTCTCGTTGGGAACATCTGTCTTGTGGAGGTGTGTCAGGCTGACTCAGGCTCCGGCGTCTCTACAGGCTTATTGATTTTCAACATCAAAATCAGCAGCTCCTGAAAGTTTCATGGGTTGGGCCGCGAACAGAACTTCTCGTGTGGAAGATGAACACGGGTGTTGGTGAATCTGCCTTAAATGATCAACGTTATTTAGATCTCATTTTGGTGCTCTTGAAGAATCATTATTCATAAAATACGATGTGTAAATAACAGATGCAGTTCAAAAAGGGGTCGACTAAAATTGTCCGGGTCAGATCTTTCTGTTTCACTGATCGGCCCGTGGCTGTGTTTGACTGACAGGCGGAGGAATGACAGCTAATTACGCCACTAGCAGATTCTAAGCGTTGCTGTCTCCTAACTAAAGGAAGTGACATCACCGGAGGCTGGTGAAAACTACCCAGACTGCCTCCAAAATTAGCCGTCTTAAAGTGTGACCACACATCTGATGGCAGCTTCATAACATCTGCTCACAATATTGTCACGAGCAGACAGGAACTGCAGAATCTCTGGGTGGTTGCTAGGGTGTTGCTAATTAAGAGTGGTTGCTGGGGTGTTGCTAATGTGTTCTAGAGCATTGCTAATGTGTTCTTGATGGTTGCTAGAGTACTGATAATGTATTCTGGGTGACTGCTAGAGTGTCACTAAGATGTTATGAGTGGTTGCTAGGGCGTTGCTAAGGTGTTCTAGAGCATTGCTAATGTGTTCTTGATGGTTGCTAGGGCATTGATAAGGTCTTCTAGAGCACTGATAAAGTATTCTGTGTGACTGCTTGAGTGTCACTTAAGTGTTATGAGTGGTTGCTAGTAGGGATCACAAATAGTAAAAACAGGTGAGGTAGAACAAGTAAGAAAAGAGTTCAGTGCTGAAAATAATTATTTAAGCATAATTAAAAATGAGCAAAAGGTACATTTGTTACTGTATTATTTATTAATCTTAGTTAATAAAAATACAGCTGTTCATTTGTTCATGTTATTCACAGTGCATTAGGCTAACTAATGTTAACAAATACAACTTTTGATTTCAATAAGGCTATTATAAATGGTGAAATTAACATTATCAAAGATTAACAAATGCTGTAGAAGTGCAGTTTATTAATAGTTAATGTTAACTAATGAAGTTAACTAATAAATTGAACTTTATTATAAAGTGTTACCGATTTGTTATACACCGATTCAGACGTCTGGTGAGTTCAGTGTTGGATAGATCAGTTGTTATAATGTGTTGCCATACATTAAATAGAATCGGTTCAAAGGAGTCACTAGTGCGTGAATCAGAGGTGTCATTAGCGGACGTGTACGTGTTTGTGTGATTATCCTGGCAGTTTAGGACATCTCACAAGATTTGTGTCAACACAGAAAACATTTCATCACTGGATAGGTTTTTGGGTTTATTGAAAGTGTGGTTTGTGTCAGCTGAATGTGCGGAACGCTTTTCAGAGAAGATAAGGAAACGTTTTTTTTTTTTAGCACAATTCACATCCAGCGGTAATTCAGGAAAAAAATGTCCCAATCCGCCACATGAAACTTCGCTCTTCTGACCTTTTACCATCATGTCAATTCTCAATTGATTTTGATTAATATGCGCGAGGGAGGGAGAGCAAGACAGTTTGAAGACGGTGAGAGTGTGCGCGCGCGCGGCCAGAGGAGAGGCGCGCTCTCTCTCTGCTCGTTCTTTCAGCAACATGTGACCTGTCACAAGCGCAGTTTTCAGTCATCAACATCACTCAGCGATCAAATAAGGCTTTGGCGGGATAAAAATTCGCTTTGGCGACCGCAAAAAACGCATTATGTGGCGGCCGGTGTTGATTCTGTGGCGCACTGCCACGAATTAGTCTATGTGTGGGAAACACTGGAGAGACACACACACCACACGCGTCCAAACCTCTGCCAGGTGGTCGCTGAATAAAACTCCCACAAATACCACGGAACAACGTCGGCATTACTTAATCCTATGACCAGTGTTCGTAACAGCTACCGTATGCATACGAATAGCCTACAACTTAGCTATTTGCAGATCCCTAAATACAGTGGCAAGCAGTTTTAAAGAGGCATTCGCGTTTTCCATTTGGACCCACAAACTTGCTTAGCTATAGTTGCAAGTACATATAGAGCTACGTGTTTCCACTTTCAAAGTGTATGGCAATATTTCAGATAAGTCAAACAGTTAAAAGATGCTTTGGAAGTTTAAAACCTATCGTTGTCTTGAGAAGAGCAGATTCCAGCACTCTGCTAGTGGGGGAGGGGCAGTGCAGCGTCTTCAGTGCAGTGCAGCTGCCTGCGGACGCCTGTCTGTAAATAATGCCGGGAAAAAACTATCGCGAATGCAGCAGCGTGTATCGGCAAACGCAAATATCGGCCCGATATATCGGCCGGCCGATATATCGGTCGATCACTAGTTGCTAGGGCGTTGCTACGGTGTTCTATAGCACCGATAAGGTATTCTGGGTCATTGTTAGGGTGTCGCTAAGGTGTTATGTGTGGTTGCTGGGGCGTTGCTAATGTGTTCTAGAGCATTGCTAATGTGTTCTTGATGGTTGCTAGAGTACTGATAATGTATTCTGGGTGACTGCTAGAGTGTCACTAAGATGTTATGAGTGGTTGCTAGGGCATTGCTAAGATGTTCTAGAGCATTGCTAATGTGCTCTTGATGGTTGCTAGGGCATTGATAAGGTCTTCTAGAGCACTGATAATGTATTCTGTGTGACTGCTTGGGTGTCACTTAAGTGTTATGAGTGGTTGCTAGGGCGTTGCTACGGTGTTCTATAGCACCGATAAGGTATTCTGGGTCATTGTTAGGGTGTTGCTAAGGTGTTATGTGTGGTTGCTAGGGTGTTGCTAAGGTGTTCTAGAGCACCGATAACGTGTTCTAGGTGATTGCTATAGGGTGTCACTAAGGTGTTATAAGTGGTTGCTAGGGCATTGCTACAGCGTTGGCTTACTGAGCATAAGAGACTTTTTTCTAAAACTAACAATTTTTATTTTTTGTATATTTGTATTTGTCTCACATTAATACTCTTCTTGGATGGATTACTTTTACAGAGCTTGTCCAAATGCATTCTGGGATTGACTTAATAGGATGCTGTCTATGTTTTAGAACAGAGATGGAGAAACATGACCATCAAAAGTGGCATATTTTCTTTATAAGGTAGCAGAAAGTCAGCTTCATTTCTATAGCGCTTTATACAATGCAGATTGTTTCAAAGCAGCTTCACAGTAATAAACAGGAAAATAATCAATTATTTAGCCAAAATCTTTAATTAGCAAACATGCTGCCATTTGAATTCTGTGGGAATATGCGGGACTGAGCCCGAATTGCACGGAGGATTCTAAATAATATGGCAGTTTCCAGCCAGAAGATAATTCACACATTTCTGATAAACATAAGCAGCTTCAAAGCAGGATCTGAGCCACATGCAGTCATATAGAGACCTGCGTTTACTCACACGCATGCGAGGTTCACACTCGCTGACATATGTGCATTATTAATGCTCTCCGCTCATAAGACTGAAACAGAAATGATCTGATGAATAAATGATCGGGATACAGACTGAGCTGATGAGTAACTGCAGCTCTGCTCAAAAATATACTGAGAAAACTAGAAGGCATCACAAATACGCATGAAGCTGGTTTCCAAATGTATCCAACATTCCTCTGAGCACATTTAACCCTCTGGTGCTCTTCGGTCATTTTGGACCGAAACATTTTACGTTTTGTGTTTTTAGAATTTTTTTCTTTATTGGAATGGTACGAAACGCCTCGGTTACGACTGTAACCTCGGTTCCCTGAAGAGGGAACGAGCGTTGCGTCGAGTTTGACGCTATGGGAACGCTTTGCGTGATGACGTCTTGAAGCACATGTAAAATCAGTCCAATGGTGTGGCGGAACGTCAGAGGCGGGTGACGTCACGTACCAGGAAGCTATAAAAGCCGGCCCGAAACAGAAAACGAAAGCTTCGTAAAGTCTGAAGTCGTGTTGACAGGCATGAAGGAGATATGGCAAGGTGACGCAACGCTCGTTCCCTCTTCAGGGAACCGAGGTTACAGTCGTAACCGAGGCGTTCCCTTTCAAGGGAACTCGCGTTGCGTCGAGTTTGACGCTATGGGAACGTCTATACCAACGCCTCCATAGCTACAAATGTCTGTCCTGTGTGAAATCTGGTGAGCAGCACTAGGAAGACAAAACATGAGACCCTGGAGCAGAGTCTAGATCCAGAGAGTAGAACCTGACGAAAGTGTGCGGTGAGGACCAGCCTGCCGCATCACAAACGTCCTGTAACGAAACTCCTGATATAAGGGCCTTAGAGGCCGCCATACTCCTCGTAGAGTGCGACCGGACAGCCAAAGGAGAAGGCTGTCCAGCCGCCTCATAAGCAAGTGAGATAGTCTCAACCACCCACTGCTCATCCTTTGCTTAGACACTGGACCTCCCTTGTTAGGGGAGCAAATGTCACTTTTACGCCACAGGGCAGCTCTGTGGACATACGCGTCTAACGCCCGAACAGGGCAAAGCAAATTAATCGCCTCCTGGTCCGATTTCGAAAGGGAGGAGGACCTCCAAGTGCCACGAGGGAAACGAGATACCAAAGGGGTCTTTCCCCACAGACATTCCACCCAAAGGACTGTGGTAAGCACCTACGGCCGCCACATAAACCTTTAAAGTGGACGGGGTCAGACCTGCAGTGAACCGGTCCTGCAGGAACTCCAGAACTGTACCAATTGGGCAGTTGACTGGATCCAACCGACGGTCACTACACAAAGAGGTGAATACTCTCCAGTTCAGGGCATAAAGTTTCCTCGTGGAGGGAGCTCTGGACTGTAGAATGGTCTCAACAACCTCAGTTGAGAGACCTGACTCTATGAGCTGGGCCCCCTCAGAGGCCAAGCCCACAGGTTCCACAGTTCTGGTCGGGGGTGAAAAATCGAGCCCCCTGCTTGGGACAGAAGGTCCCTCCTGACGGGTAGCTCCAGAGGAGGCCCGTCGAGGAGGGACACAAGATCGGGAAACCATACTCTGCCCGGCCAGCGCGGGGCTATAAGAAGCAGGCAAACCCGGTCCCTGCGAACTCTTTCCAGAACTCCCGGGAGCAGAGCAACTGGGGGAAAGGCGTACAGACGTAGCCTCGGCCACGTCTGTACCATAGCATCCAGTCCCAGAGGAGCTGGATGCGTGAGGGAGAACCAAAGTGGACAGTGAGACGTCTCTCGAGACGCAAACAGATCCACTTATAATTTCCATATCAGCTCCACCACCTCGGGGGTGGAGCCACCATTCCCCGGGCCTCGGCCCCTGTCTCGACAGAGTGTCTGCTCCTATATTCTGGACCCCGGGGATGTAGGCTGCCTTGAGTGACAGCAACTTCCCCTGGGACCACAAGAGGATATGGCGTGCCAGCGCAAACCCCCTTGATATAGGCGACTACCGACGTGTTGTCCGTATGTACTACACATGGTGTCCCCTGAGACCTGTGATAAAGCTCCTCAGAGCCCGGAAGACAGCTAACATCTCTAGGCTATAGAATGCCAGGAACGATGATGGTCTTCCCACAGACCTTGAGATGAGCGACCCTCAGGATCGCTCCCCAACCCGTGAGGGAAGCATCCGTCGTTAGCAGTTTGCGACGACAAGGAGCTCCCAGCACTGGGCCCTGGGACAGGAACCAAGGTTTCTTCCACATAACCAAGGCACGTAGGCATCACCGCGTGACCTTGATTGTGCGAAATGGGTTGCCCCTCGGGGAAAAACCCTCTGGTCCTGAGCCACCACTGCAGGGGCCTCATGTGCAGCAGTCCAAAAGGTATCCCGTTGGAAGCTGCTGCCATGAGACCCAACAGTCTCTGGAACTGTTTGACAGTGAGTAGCTGGCCTAGCTTTACACTTCTCACAGCTGCCAGGATCGAAGCGTGGCGATGACAGGCGCGCCTGCATCGACACTGAATCCCAAACCACGCCTAAAAAAGTGGTCCTCTAAAATAGAGCAGCACACTCTTCTTGGCGTTCAGCCGTAACCCCAACTCTTTCATATGGGCGAGAACAACATCTCGATGTTGAACCGCCATCTAATGCGACTGAGCTAAAATCAACCAATCGTCGATGTAGTTCGTGATGCGAATACCCCGGAGGCGCAGAGGCGCCAGAGCTGCATCCACGCATTTGGTGAAAGTGCGGGGTGATAAAGCCAGGCCGAATGGAAGAACTCGATATTGGTATGCTTTGCCCCCGAAAGCAAACCTCAGGAACTTCCAATGACACGGACGGATGGAAATATGCGTCCTTGAGGTCTATCGTGACAAACCAGTCCTCGGACTAATCTGTGGCACGATTGTCTCAATGTTAACATTTTGAACTTGAGCTGCATGACAACTCGAAGACCTAAAATGGGACGCAATCCCCCGTCCTACTTTGGAACTATGAAGTACCGGCTGTAAAACCCGGTTTCCCTGTTGGAGGGAGGTACATATTCTATGGCCCCTTTCTCTAACAGTGTGTTTACTTCCTGTTCCATAACCAGAACCTGCTCGGGGCCCACCATTGTGGGCAGGACCCCCATAAACCGCGGTGGGCGTTACTAGAATTGTATCTAATACCCTTTTTCCACGGTCTGCAGGACCCAACGAGAAACATTTGACAGTAGCTTCCACGCTGTCAAAGATTCTACTAGAGGTACCAGTCTCTCGAGACTGGTTTCTGGATTTTGTTGCTGTTGAGTAGTCGGTTCGTCGCCCTGTAACGGCGCACCGGCAGGGAACGACCAAACAGACTGCTCTAGCACCCTCCTCAGAGGGGGCGGGCATCCCGAGGCCACTACGTTTCCGGGTGGACCTTGAGATATGTGCTCGCCGGAGACCGCTGCGCCCTGTAACACCGGAGGCGGCAGGGTTGGCAGAACGGTCCCCTGAGGGCACCGAAGAGAGACGGCACCGTATTTTTCTCCTGCTGTTGAGCAGTCGGTTCGTCGCCCTGTAACGGCGCACCGGCAGGGAACGACCAAACAGACTGCTCTAGCACCCTCCTCAGAGGGGGCGGGCATCCCGAGGCCACTACGTTTCCGGGTGGACCTTGAGATATGTGCTCGCCGGAGACCGCTGCGCCCTGTAACACCGGAGGCGGCAGGGTTGGCAGAACGGTCCCCTGAGGGCACCGAAGAGAGACGGGCACCGTGAAAGAGGTGTTAACCGCTCTGCTTCGGGGGGACTACCCTCATTTGTCCTGAGCCCTCAGACATCAGGACTTTTTCCCAGCAGCCTTCTTGGCGGTAATAACGGTCCGCAGATCCGTTTTACCCCTCGAAGACTGCTGGGTTTGAGAGCGCCCTCCGTGTCCCCGAGATTTTTGTGGGGGAGCACGGGAGGAAACGCTCTGTTTCTGAGTGGCGCGGTGCTCAGCGCTCTTTTTAGAGGAGTGAGGCTGCTCCCGCTCAGCAGCCTCATAGAAAGAACGGCGGGGGAGAAGTTTCTGAAGTGCAGCTGCCTGTTTTGAAGCTTCTTGTGACTTCGCTACAGCACTATTAACTGCGTCTCCAAATAACCCTTGCATGGATACTGGTGCATCTAAAAGAACATGTTTTTCTTTGTCCTTTATGTCACTTAAGTTAAGCCACAGATGCCTCTCAGTGGCCACCAGGGCTGCCATAGAGCGGCCGATGGATTTAGCCGTCTCCTTGGTGGCCCTGAGAGACAAATCCGTGGCTCTACGCAGTTCAGACACCGTATCAGAACTAATACCCCCGCCCTCCTCAAAATCACCCAATAACTCAGCCTGGTAAGCCTGCATTATGGACATTGTATGTAAACACGCTGCAGCTTGACCGGCGGCGGCATAAGCTTTATGAACCAGGGAAGAAGTAACTTTTACTGGCTTGGATGGAAGTGCAGGAGCCTTCAGAGAAGATGCCGTTGCTGGAGAGAGATAGCTCGCGAGCGTCTCTTCCACCTTCGGCATCTCCCCATAACCATGCTCTTTATAATTGTGAATGGATGAATAGTGTGATGTTTGTGCAGTATACACTCGATATGACACTGGTTTCGCCCACGATCTCGACACCTCGGTGTGGAGATCGGGGAAAAACGGCAGGCTCCTGCGCTGGGGCTGCGCACGAGATGGCAGGAAGCGTTCGTCGAGCTTACTTTTCGAACGAACGTCCTGCCTATCTTCTGGCCACTCAATAGACAGTCTGTCAACAGCTCTAGTAATGACATCGAGCAGTTCCTCAAACGCATGAGACTGAGGTGGCGAATCCTCAGACTCAGCTACAATACTCACAACATCCAACTCCTCAGAGCTGGATAGTTGCAGTACTGGTACCTCTATCGGGGGGGAAGAAACCGCAGCGCTTGCTTCCACACCCTGATAAGAGGCACTGGATCTATCAGACGGATGCTGAGATAAGGCAGAGCCCGTCTCAACATCCACTGATAAATCCATCTGTGAACCCCAGGTCTGAGATCGACGCCGTGCCTCGGCAGAGGCGGGACCCTAGCCCTGGGGAGCGTGGTCGGGATTGAACCGAGCCAAGCGGGATCGGAGCGTACGCAATGGAAGCGCACAGCAATGCACACAGTCACCACCCTCGAGTGCTGACTGGGCATGCTCCTCTCCCAAACAAACAACACAAAGAGTGTGTGTGTCACCTCCCGTTAAATAACGCGGGCAGGGATGGACACACACTCTAAACTGCTGCTCGCTCGCCATACTGAATATATATACATATGATATAGACAGACAACACCAAATATACAGACAGATTTCACACAGAGCGCAACTGAAGACTCAGAAAGCTTTCGTTTTCTGTTTCGGGCCGGCTTTTATAGCTTCCTGGTACGTGACGTCACCCGCCTCTGACGTTCCGCCACACCATTGGACTGATTTTACATGTGCTTCAAGACGTCATCACGCAAAGCGTTCCCATAGCGTCAAACTCGACGCAACGCGAGTTCCCTTGAAAGGGAACTTGGTAAAGGTTTTGGCACTTGCTGTGAGAACACAAAAAGAAAAATCATGGACATGATTCGAAAAGTTTAATGGTCCTGTAAAAAATAGTCACTTGTGCTCCTCGCGGTCTAAAATGAGCGCATTGGAAATGAATGGAGACGAGTTTCCTCTAGTGGAAGCGTTTGGTACTGCAGCCGAACACACTCTCACTGAAAGATCATTTTTTGAGATATCGACCTCAAAATTGGAACACAACTTGTTTAGATTTATGGCTTTTATTTTCTTGCAGTTTTAGAGTAAAACTATATATAATATGTATATTTAATATAAAAATTGTAAATAGTATTTTTGTGCATTTTTCATAACAACAAACATAAAATTCTGCAACTTTTTTTAAGTTAACTTTTTTAAATTTTATTCACTTCAGTAGTAATCTGCCAAGTGTCGTCTTTGAAAAGAGATCAAACTTCAGTCTGTCGCTCTAAAGCATTCAAGATTTACCACAGTTTAAGTTGGACATTTATTTTCAGGTCTATGCTCAAAAAGTTAATAAATGGATTATAAATACAGCGTAAATATAATTTAGTGCCATAAAATCCCCTAAAAATACAAAATATTAAATAAAAAACATAATCGATCTAAAATATAGTACATTCATTTCATTGAAAAAAATAAAAAAATAAAATTCTGTTATTTTTGACCGACATGCGAAGAGCACCAGTTTTCTTCATGGAGACATTAATACTTGTGTGTTGCTGCTAAAATAAGGGGTTTGAAACAGAATCAATGATGTGTACTTCTGGTTTTTCTCTTATGAGCTTCAGATGCATGTCTTTGTGAGCATCAGTACTCACTTAATAATGCTGGGTTAAAAATAACCCAACCAGTAACCCAACTATGGGGTGGTATAACACCTTCCCATCTGTGGGTTATTTTAACCCAATGCATTGGGTTAAAAGTAGCCCAACAGTTCAGTTAACTATTTATTTTTATTTATGACATTATTTTAATAAATAAAATACACTTTGTTTGGAAAAATATAACAATAAAACAATAAATATGCCTCAACAAATATATATTTTAAATTACAAACTAAATATTGGGGAGTCTAGAATTTAATGTAAATATACATAATTGTGTACATAAATTCAAAATACACAAGTGTACATACAACATACGTATTTAACCCCACAGCCGGGTTATTACTAGAAATTACCCAACGATTTTAAAAATTACCCAACATTTTTGGAAAAATAACCCAACATAGTGACCCAATATGTGTAACCCAACGGTTGGGTTAAAAAAAATAAAACCTAACGTTTTTTTCTACTGTGTATAGGTTTTGTAAAAGATCAGGTTCATTATTGTGTTCATTCTCATCATGTGTCTTTCCCTGTTCACTCTCACAAACTTTCTCTGAAGGGCGAACGTGGATTTCAAGCAACTTCGTAAAACAAAACGTCAATGCAAATGAAACGCAGCATCTGTGAGGAAGATCTGCCGTAATGACTCTTTAATTGAGCCGTACCTGATGGATGCGGATAAAGCTCGTCATTAGGTTTCTCATCAGTCTCTCTCGGGTAGAGCTGATCGTTTCACACGCATTGTTTCCCGCGTCTCTGTTGATCTGAATGGAGCTGATGGGAGCTTGTTGGAGTGTAATTGCGCTAAATAAACCATTCTTTAAAAGTTGACATTTTTTTGCACTTCTGTATGTGTTGAATACAGTGAATCTGAAGAAGTGTTCCTGTTTTTTACCATAAAAAATCGAGGCCTTTTCCTAGGACAATTAGCATGTGTTTTGCATTGTGAGATTATTTTAAAAAGATGTACAATGTGCAATAGAAATGTGCAAGAATACATTTTCTTTTATAATCACTACATCATTTAAAAATAATCTCACAATGCAAAAAATAAAAAATAAAAATAAAAATCCCAGATTAATAATGTAGTGATTACAAGAGAAAATGTATTATTATTACTTTGATACAATTGTTTTATAAATATATATTTTTAGTTCAGCAAATTTTAACATGATTTGGAATTTACAAATATTTATGTATTTACTTGTTTGTGCATTACTTTAATTTAAATTTTAAATAGGCTTTAATTTCTTTTAATAACATTACATATTTTAATAAACAATTGTTAAATTCTCTTGATTTTGGGGCAAAATGTGACCTGGACATTTCTTGAAAGTTTTTGTAAGATTCATCTACACACTGCAAAAAATAAAGCATTTCTGTCTCGTTTTCCAGCAGAAACATCTAAACATTCTTAAATCAAGATTAATTTACCGGAGAAGCAAAAGTGGCTGAAGATATTGAGTCTTGTTTACTGAAAAATGCACTGAAACAAGAACAAATATCTGCCAATGGGGTCAGAAAAATAAATACATTTTTCTGGATATTTTTCTGACTCCATTATTCAACACATATTCACTTCATTTTGATACATTTTTCAGAAAACAAGACTTAATATCTTCGGTCATTTTGCTTCTCATTGATTTAAGAATGTTTCGATATTTCTACTTGAAAACAAGACATTTTTGCAGTGATGCATTGTCTCTAAATCAAGACCAGTGAAGCTTTAAAAGTGTCTCGTCATCATCTTTTATTCTTCCAGAGCGGGAAGCTGTTCAGCTGTTTTCTGGGGTTCTGCGTCTCCACACATCTAATGCATGACTTCTGTGACTCTCGCTGTGAAATGTACAGTAAGAAGCTTTGAGAAAGTGCTGACGCACACGTGCATTATTATGCATTTATTTGTATTTATTTGTATTTCTCCTAAGCTAGCTCAAACAGTAGAGCATTAGCGCTTGCAACGCCAAGGTCATGGGTTCGATTCCCAGGGAAAGCAAGAACTGATAGGAATGTAAATGTGTACTTTGAAATGCAATGTAAGTCGCTTTGGATAAAAGCGTCTGCCAAATGCATAAATGTAAATGTAAATGTAAGCTCTTGAAAACTGTCACAGTTCTCTTCTGTTTGGACGCTGTTTTCGTTTCATTTTCATGGACTTTTAGTTTGTTATTTTCAGTCACATGTGTTTCCTTTGTTCAAGTTTCCCGCCACTTATCAGTTGTCATGGTGATTCATTTGATTTGTTTCCCATGTGTTTAAGTGCAGTCTTGTCAGTTCTCAGTTGTCTGGTATTGTCTGTGGTTGACACAACTGTCTCGCATTTCCCTATCTACGTTCAGTTATTTAATAAACCTTGTTTTATTTTTATAATCTTCATCATCATCTTTGCAGTTATGTGACAGAAACTCTCTGCATTGTTTATATCCATTCTGTGATCTAAAAGTAAAAGTACCATGGTAAATCGATGTATTTCCATGTTTCTCACTCACTGTAAAGCACCACTGATACAGACGGGCTTTTATCCTGGACGTGATTGTGGGAGATTATGTGCAACATTAATTACTTTACACCTTTAATGGCTCTCATTATAATAGGTTGAACATTTTAAAATTTATGGTAAAAAAAAACAAAAAAAACGGCAGCTGTGGTTGCCAGAAAGTTACCGTAAAAAAATATGGTAGCAACATTTTAGGTTTTACAGACTTAACCGACCTGTTGTAGATCTAATATCTTTTGTACCACTGTAATACACTGACAACCACCAATCACAGTGGAGATGAGAGTCACATGATCAATCAAAGCTCATCACAAGCAGCTTTTCCACAAGAGAACTAATACTAATACAGAAGCTGCACAGTGTCATTCACACACACACACACACACACACACACACACACACACACACTAAACACCATCATGACATGGTAACACATGACATTTAAAAATGCAATCAACATTAATTTAACAACATTAAATGTAACATAAAAACCTAATGTACACAAATGATTAGAAAAAAATATATGAAGAAACATAATTATTTCAACAAAAATACATCAGATGTGAAGTGTCACGCAGGGAATTGTGGGAATGTCAATTTACATTTTTTCACTGTAAATCATACAACGACTTGTTCTTTTTCACTTACAAAATATGTAAATTTAAGGGTATTTTACTGTAAAATTACATTAAATGTACGGTTAGATCTATCACAGTTATTCAGCGTATATAGTGCGGAAACTTTCTGTTAACCAATTAACAGTTTTTCACCGTAGCGTTTTTACCGTTAAAATCACGATAATGTTTTCCAGTGTGTGTGCATCAGTCATCTGTACTTTAGAACAGTCGTAAGTCACGGTTTATGAGCAGAACTGATATCTCTTGTCTGAACTCTGAATCAAACTCACTGGGATTATTTTCCCATTTCAGGAGTGAGTGAGAACGGACCGGACGTTATAACCCATAAACCCACGACTGACGTGCGGTTTAATTCCTGTTAGTCTGAAGTAGGAAAGTGTATATTACAGTTTCTGCAAATCATAAAACCACGAACAGAAAGAAGCTCACAGCTTTTGTGTTTGTTCTGTGTGGAATTATGAGACTGAATGTCTTGCAAATGTTATATATATATATATTTAAAAAATATATATTTTTTTATTTTATTTTATTTTATTTTATTTTAAATCTTTTTTTCTATTTTTCTTTTTTTAAGTATTTTTATCTACTTTTATCTTATATTTTTTATCTTTCAATGAATGTTCAACAGCATTTGTGGAATATTGTAATTATTTTTAATGTTTTTGAAAGAGTCTCTTCTGCTCAGCAAAGCTGCATTTATTTGATTGAAAATACAGTAAAAATTGTGAAATATTATTCTAATGTAAATCAGCTGTTTTCTATGTGAATATATAGTAAAGTGTAATTTATTCCTGTGATCAAAGCTGAATTTTCAGCATCATTACTCCAGTCTTCAGTGTCACATGATCCTTCAGAAATCACTCTAATATGATGATTTGATGATCAAGAAACATTTATGATTATTATTACCAATGTTGAAAACAGGTTTTGTGGAAGTTGTGATATATTTTCTTTTTCAGGATTCTTTGATGAATAGAAAGTTGAAAAGAACATCATTTATTTAAATAGGATATTTTGTAACATTATTTACTGTTTCTCCTCTATTGTATCGTATATCCGAGTGAAACACGTCTGGAACAAGAACAAATGTAGGCCAATAATGATTGTTTATAATAAATACTGCTATATTTAATCCAAAATAAGTCAGTTTTGATGGTGACTTTGAGGACAGAGTGATAATATAGACACAGTTCTTTAGTCTGAACAGAATCTGATCTCTTCAGTGTGTTGAATGATTAGAAACACATCTGGATGATGTTCTCTTAATGAAGATATTGTCACAGTTACAGTAACGAACGCATCGCTCCGTAAAGAAACGTCTGGAAAACACATGGAGCGTGTGATGCGTGATCAGCCCGAGAGAAATCACTTTTTTTCTTCTTTTACAAACAAACAAATAATTATTTTTGCATTTGAAAAAAACTTGTCTGTTCTGCTGACGTCATTAACCCTGTGATGCATAAATATATTATATTATATTATATTATATTATATTATATTATATTATATTATATTATATTATATTATATTATATTATATTATATTATATTATATTATATTATATTATATTATATTATGATTTAATAACATTAATGATGTTATTTTTAAAGGTCATTCTAAGGAAATTCTCATTAATTTAATGCAGCATTTTTAAGTCGTCAGATTTATTTATAATAAATAAATATATATAATATATAATTTCTAATATTTTCTTTCAGATTTCAGGCTTAAGTATGAACTACATGTATGAGCTTCAGCAAAATTCAATATTGAAACAAATGCCAATCCGCTTCAAACTGCTGGAAAAGTATGAAATTGCAAATATTTATTTCTTCCAAGAAGCACTAAAATAACTCTCAGCTCGAGTCCATAAATCTCCCAGAGAATGTTCCAGAACTGTGGAGCCTCATCTGATTATCTATTCATTACAACACACGCACACGCACACGCACACACGCACACACACACACACACACACACACACACACACTCACTCACTCACTCACTCACTCACTCATTCTCTTTCTCGCTCTCTCACACACACACACACACACACACACACACACACACACACACACACACACTCACTCACTCATTCTCTTTCTCGCTCTCACACACACACACACACACACACACACACACACACACACACACTCACTCACTCACTCATTCTCTTTCTCGCTCTCTCACACACACACACACACACACACACACACACACACACACACACTCACACACACTCACTCACTCACTCACTCACTCATTCTCTTTCTCGCTCACACACACACTCTCACACACACACTCTCTCTCTCTCACACACACACACACACACACACACACACACACACACACACACACACACACACTCACTCACTCACTCACTCATTCTCTTTCTCGCTCTCTCACACACACACACACACACACACACACACACTCACTCACTCACTCACTCACTCACTCATTCTCTTTCTCGCTCACACACACACTCTCACACACACACTCTCTCTCTCACACACACACACACACACACACACACACACACACACACACACACACACACACACACACACACACTCACTCACTCACTTACTCACTCTCTTTCTCTCACACACTCACACTCACCCTCACACACATAATGTATTTTTTTTCAATCTGTTGACGGTATTTTCGCATCCAAAATGAAAGTTCGTGTTTACATAATATTTGTGTGTGTACTGTTTATAATTATTTTGTATATATATAAATACACACACATGCATGTATATATTTAAGAAAAATGTTATTTATATATAAAATATTTATATAACATAAATATATATACAGTATATACATGCAAATATTTACATTTTCTGAAATGTTATGTTTAAATATGCAAATGAGGCATTAAATATGCATTAATTTGCATACATTTAAATGTTTCTGTTTTGTGTCAGCATACGGGTTTTGAAACAACACGAGGGTCAAAAAACAAAAATTTTGTCTGTGCATGAACTTCTGTCAGTTGTGATTAATCAGTAAGATGAGATATATTTTACCCATATTCACCTGTAATGTCTGGCCTTCAATTTTTCCGTTTTCTGTCAGCAAATGGGTTTGAAACAAGTAAAAAAACACATTTTTATTTTGTGCTTGAACTTCTGTGCTCTTCCGCTTGCAGTGATTTAATATCTGTCAGAGTCAGCACACTTTCACCGTCTCGTGGCATTTGCTGCTTGCTTGTTTTGATTTTTCTACAGAGTCCAAAAGGACAAACAGCAAGAGACCAGCAGCTTTATAAAGTCAAGTCAAGTCACCTTTATTTATACAGCGCTTTTAACCATATAGATTGTTTCAAAGCAGCTTTACAGTGATAATAGGAGATTACAGTAACATAGATTGTTTTGGCCTTACAACAGCTCTAGAATAAAGTTATTGTCCAGCTAAAGATCATTAGTTATTACAGTTTTTCTCAATTGTTTACACACATTTTCTGGTACTTGAGACACAATGACCACAACATGTAACTCATTCACCAACCCCCTGAACCAGTTCTGCTAAACTACAAGCACAATTCCTACTTTACACTCAAATTGCAGTTCTAAAACACACTTTTTTTCAAAACACTACACACAATTCTCTGCTTTTGGCACAATTTTCATGCAGAAAATCTCTTGTTTTCACAAAGAACACACTGCCATTCAAATATGCACACTGACTCATCACATGGGCAAACACTCGTCACACAGTTTTACAATTAGCAATCAGAGCCTTAGCATACAAGAGCAACAGGTCAGCTCTTCAATGGAGCAATGGATGCCAACATTGGATTTTTTTTTTTTTTTACTGTAACTGTATAGGCTACAGTCAGTTCTTCTGTTGTTTTGTATATAGACCACTGTATGTACAACTTTGTGTTGGTTGGGATGTACACTGTGTACATTGTTTTTGTGGGAAAAATAAAATATATTTGTTACCATGTATTTGTGTGTTCTGAGTATAAAAACAATATTCTCAAATATTTTACAACACACTTATGTATGTACTGTCTGTAGTAAGTGTAACACTGAACAAAAAAAGGCCTAAGTCATTATGATGAATGGAGAAGAAGTGTTTTGCATTCATCAGTGTTTTACACGGAGCACATCAGTGTTCAACTGGTCCTTATAAATGTCTATTCATATGATGGTTTGTGTGTGTCATTTGAAAACAAAATACCATTTTGAGAAGAAATAACATTGTTTTGAATGTAAAGTTTCATTTTGCAGGAGAATTGAGGGGTTTTGCCCATTGTGTGTGTTTTTTTGGATTTGTGTGTAGAGTTCTGAGAATATGAGGCATGCTTTCAGAAAATGTGTGTAAACAATCGAGAAAAACTGTAACTTAGCGGCCGCTAACACGACACCGTTCTAACAGAAAACCCTTAACGCGCTCCGGCCGCTCACTCACACAACAACAGTGTTTGATGCTCGAGAACACAAACTTTGAAACAGGTTCTGAGGTGCAAGCTTTGTAAAATTTAAAAAGAATGTTATCTCTGCGCAAACCTCTAAAACACAAACCAGCGAAAATGCAGACGTTGCGCACATGCGTATTACGTGTCTAGTCTAGAGATAGAATTGCGAGATGTAAAGTCAGAATTGCGAGATGTAAAGTCAGAATTGCGTGATGTAAAGTCAGAATTGCGAGATATAAAGTCAGAATTGCGAGATATAAAGTCAGAATTGCGTGATGTAAAGTCAGAATTGCGTGATGTAAAGTCAGAATTGCGAGATATAAAGTCAGAATTGCGAGATGTAAAGTCAGAATTGCGAGATGTAAAGTCAGAATTGCGAGATGTAAAGTCAGAATTGCGAGATGTAAAGTCAGAATTGCGAGATGTAAAGTCAGAATTGCGTGATGTAAAGTCAGAATTGCGAGATGTAAAGTCAGAATTGCGTGATGTAAAGTCAGAATTGCGTGATGTAAAGTCAGAATTGCGAGATATAAAGTCAGAATTGCGAGATGTAAAGTCAGAATTGCGTGATGTAAAGTCAGAATTGCGTGATGTAAAGTCAGAATTGCGAGATGTAAAGTCAGAATTGCGTGTTGTAAAGTCAGAATTGCGAGATGTAAAGTCAGAATTGCGTGTTATAAAGTCAGAATTGCGAGATATAAAGTCAGAATTGCGTGATATAAAGTCAGAATTGCGAGATGTAAAGTCAGAATTGCGTGATGTAAAGTCAGAATTGCGAGATGTAAAGTCAGAATTGCGAGATGTAAAGTCAGAATTGCGAGATGTAAAGTCAGAATTGCGTGATATAAAGTCAGAATTGCGAGATGTAAAGTCAGAATTGCGTGATGTAAAGTCAGAATTGCGTGATGTAAAGTCAGAATTGCGAGATGTAAAGTCAGAATTGCGTGTTGTAAAGTCAGAATTGCGAGATGTAAAGTCAGAATTGCGTGTTATAAAGTCAGAATTGCGAGATATAAAGTCAGAATTGCGTGATATAAAGTCAGAATTGCGTGATGTAAAGTCAGAATTGCGAGATGTAAAGTCAGAATTGCGTGATGTAAAGTCAGAATTGCGTGATGTAAAGTCAGAATTGCGAGATGTAAAGTCAGAATTGCGTGATGTAAAGTCAGAATTGCGAGATATAAAGTCAGAATTGCGAGATATAAAGTCAGAATTGCGTGATGTAAAGTCAGAATTGCGAGATGTAAAGTCAGAATTGCGAGATGTAAAGTCAGAATTGCGTGTTATAAAGTCAGAATTGCGAGATGTAAAGTCAGAATTGCGTGTTATAAAGTCAGAATTGCGAGATATAAAGTCAGAATTGCGAGATATAAAGTCAGAATTGCGTGATGTAAAGTCAGAATTGCGAGATGTAAAGTCAGAATTGCGTGATGTAAAGTCAGAATTGCGAGATGTAAAGTCAGAATTGCGTGATGTAAAGTCAGAATTGCGAGATGTAAAGTCAGAATTGCGTGTTATAAAGTCAGAATTGCGAGATATAAAGTCAGAATTGCGTGATATAAAGTCAGAATTGCGTGATGTAAAGTCAGAATTGCGAGATGTAAAGTCAGAATTGCGTGATGTAAAGTCAGAATTGCGTGATGTAAAGTCAGAATTGCGTGATGTAAAGTCAGAATTGCGAGATGTAAAGTCAGAATTGCGTGATGTAAAGTCAGAATTGCGAGATATAAAGTCAGAATTGCGAGATATAAAGTCAGAATTGCGTGATGTAAAGTCAGAATTGCGAGATGTAAAGTCAGAATTGCGTGATGTAAAGTCAGAATTGCGAGATATAAAGTCAGAATTGCGTGATATAAAGTCAGAATTGCGAGATATAAAGTCAGAATTGCGAGATATAAAGTCAGAATTGTGAGATATAAAGTCAGAATTGCGAGATATAAAGTCAGAATTGTGAGATGTAAAGTCAGAATTGCGAGATATAAAGTCAGAATTGCGAGATATAAAGTCAGAATTGCGAGATGTAAAGTCAGAATTGCGAGATATAAAGTCAGAATTGCGAGATATAAAGTCAGAATTGCGAGATATAAAGTCAGAATTGTGAGATATAAAGTCAGAATTGCGAGATATAAAGTCAGAATTGTGAGGTGTAAAGTCAGAATTGTGAGATATAAAGTCAGAATTGCGAGATATAAAGTCAGAATTGTGAGGTGTAAAGTCAGAATTGTGAGATATAAAGTCAGAATTGCGAGATATAAAGTCAGAATTGCGAGATATAAAGTCAGAATTGCGAGATATAAAGTCAGAATTGTGAGATATAAAGTCAGAATTGTGAGATATAAAGTCAGAATTGCAAGATATAAAGTCAGAATTGTGAGGTGTAAAGTCAGAATTGCGAGATATAAAGTCAGAATTGCGAGATATAAAGTCAGAATTGCGAGATATAAAGTCTTGCCTCAGATCTGGTTGCTGAAACACTAGAGGAACAGTAAGAGCAATCCTGTGGCCTCAGTTAAACGGGTCTTCCTCTCTTTAAAGCAAGAGTGATTAGATCTCAGACGGCATTAGCACACATTCATCTCTCGCTGTAACGAGTTCCTGGACATGTTTACTGTCGGCCAGCTTATCAATTCATAGAGGAGTTGCCAGGCAAACGATCGCTGACTCCACATCGCAAACAAGTTTATGCAGAATCAGACGTCTAGTATTGCTGTTTAATCTGGTAAACGCATTGATGAGTACTATATATATATATATATATATATATATATATATATATATATATATATATATATATATATATATATATATATATATATATATATGTGTGTGTGTCTTTTATGTACATATATAATGTTTCTTGAGAAGCTGCACAACTGTTTTAAACATTGATAATAATCATAAATGTTTCTTGAGCATCAAATCATCATATTACAATGATTTCTGAAGGATCATGTGACACTGAAGACTGTAGTGATGCTGAAAATTCAGCTTTGATCACAGGAATAAATTACACTTTACTATCTTAAATGATCTTACCGACCCCAAACTCTTGAATGGCAGTGTACCCTATGTATGAAGTTATTACAGTTTTTCTCGATTGCTTAAACACATTTCTTGAAACTATGCCTCTTATTCTCAAAACTGTAAACACAAATCCATAACGTCTCACCCAATTCCCCAAACATCCTAGCCTGGTTAAAACCAGACCATTCTCAGTAGTAACCAGAGGTGGACGAAGTACACAACTTCCTTACTTGAGTGAAAGTACAGATACTACTGGTCAAATATTACTCCGTTACAAGTAAAAGTACAGAAGTACTAGTTTTTAAAAATACTTTTTTGTATATTTTGTATAGCGCTTTTCACAATACAGATTGTATCAAAGCAGCTTCACAGTATTAAAATAAAATAATACAACAAAGTTTGTTTCTAGTGGAATTTATTGATTGATAGAATAAAATTAAATATCCCCAAAATATCCCCAACTGAGCAAGCCAAAGGCAACAGTGGCAAGGAACCGAAAAAACTCCATCAAGCGGCCTAATGGTGTCCTAAAACTCCATCAGGTGACCTAATGGAGAAAAAAAAAAACCTTGGGAGAACCCAGGCTCAGTCGGGGGCCAGTTCTCCTCTGGCATTTATGAACTAGAGGCCGGATTGTAGTTTGAAACTGTGAGATTAACAATATTATATGAATGCCTGGCTGAAAAGATGCGTCTTTGATCTAGTTTTAAACTGGGAGAGTGAGTCCGAGCAACGAACAGTATCAGGAAGGCTATTCCAGAGTTTTGGAGCCAAATGTGAAAATGCTCTCCCTCCTTTGGTGGATCTGGATATCCTAGGTATGACCAAAAGCCTTGAATTTATTGATCTTAAAGAGCGCGATGGATTATAGGGTGATATAAGATCCGTTAAATAGACTGGAGCTAAGCCGTTTAGGGCTTTATAAGTCAGTAGCAATACCTTGTAATTAATACGGAACTTTATAGGTAACCAATGTAGTGATGATAAAATCGGTGTTATATGATCATCTTTTCTTGATCTAGTAAGAACTCTAGCGGCTGCATTTTGGACTAACTGTAGCTTGTTTATTGAGGATGCAGGACAACCGGCTAATAAAGCATTACAGTAATCTAGTCTCGAGGTCATGAATGCATGAACTAACTTTTCTGCATCAGAAACTGATAGCATGTTACGTAGCTTAGCAATGTTTCTAAGGTGGAAAAAGGCTGTTTTTGTAACATACGAAATATGATTTTCAAAAGACAGGTTACAATCGAGTATAACACCCAGGTCTTTTACTGTAGAGGATAAAGTAACAGGACATCCTACGATGTCAAAGTTGTATTGTGAGAGGTTCTGTGGGCGGTTTTTTGAACCGATAAGTATTACCTCTGTCTTGTCTGGATTTAATAATAGAAAATTACGCGTCATCCAATCTTTTATATCTTTAACACACTCTGTCAATTTGGATAATTTAGCGTTTTCATCCGGCCGTGATGAAATATATATTTGAGTGTCATCAGCATAACAATGGAAACTAATTCCATGTTTCCTTATAATATTTCCAAGTGGCAGCATATATATTGAGAATAACAGAGGGCCCAACACAGATCCCTGCGGCACTCCATAGTTTACTGGAATTATGATCGATTTTTCTCCATTTAAATAGACAAAATGGTAGCGGTCTGATAAGTATGATCTAAACCAGCTTAATGCTTGTCCTTGAACACCAGTATAATTTTGTAGTCGATCTAAGAGTATTGTATGATCTATAGTATCGAACGCAGCACTTAGATCAAGTAAAACTAGTATTGAGAAACAGCCTTGGTCAGATGCTAAAAGTAAATCATTTGTGATTTTAACGAGCGCAGTTTCAGTGCTATGATGCGGCCTGAATCCTGACTGAAACTTTTCATAGATATCATTTTCTTGCAAGAAAGAGCCCAGTTGAGCGGACACAACTTTTTCTAGTATTTTAGACATAAAAGGTAGATTTGAAATGGGTCTATAATTTGCTAGATTATGCGGGTCTAATTGTGGTTTCTTAATGAGAGGTTTTATCACTGCCAGTTTAAATGTTCTTGGAACATGACCTAAAGATAAAGACGAGTTAATAATATTGAGGAGAGGCTCTTCTACTACAGGTAACACTTCTTTCAGTAGTTTAGTTGGTATAGGATCTAATAAACATGTTGTTGTTTTAGATGAAGTGATAAGTTTATTTAACTCTTTTTGTTCTATAGTTGTAAAGCACTGTAATTGTTCTTGCGGGGGGAAAATTGAGGCTGAATTATAAGGTGCGATTGAGGATTGAACGTTTACAATTGTGGTTCTGATGTTTTCTATTTTCTCAGTGAAGAAGTTCATGAAATCATTACTACTAAACTGTAACGGGATATTTTGTTCGGGTGACGTCTGTTTATTTGTTAGTCTAGCCACGGTGTTAAATAAAAACCTAGGATTGTTTTGGTTGTTTTCTATTAGTTTGCGGAGATGCTCAGCCCTGGCCGCTTTAAGGGCCTTTTTATAACGTGACATACTGTCTTTCCACGCGATTCTAAAGACCTCTAAATTAGTTTGTTTCCATTTACGCTCTAAATTACGGGTTTCTCTCTTTAGAACATGCGTAGTATTATTGTACCATGGTGCTTTAATTTTCTCTGTGACCTTTTTTAATCTAACAGGTGCAACAACATCCAATGTTCTAGAGAGAATGGTGCTCATAGTGCTAGTTAGTTCTTCTAGTTCATCTGTTTGTTTGGGTTCAGGCAGCAGCTATCAAAACTTTTTACTTTTGATACTTAAGTATCAAAAGTAAAAAGTAAATGTCAATGCATTGTTTTATTATTGTTGCATTGTTGTATGTAATACTTAAAGTACCGTATGCCTCTGAATCTACGCCTGCCTTCCTACCCTCATATCAATATCAAATTTATTTCTAGAACACAGTTCCAGTAGTGGGATTGAATGTGAGATTGAATGTGAGATCGAATAAGTCACTCAATAACGTCCACAGTGGTTTCGGACACCCAAATGTCTGTTCCCTCAAATATTGCCCTATTTAAAGTTTTTTGGCTTTTAGTATGAATATGTTAGCCTTACTGTTATCTATAAGCTAGTGTGCTCCAAAAAAGTGACAAAAGTCGCATTTAGAAGACCAAACCCAACGTTGAAAATGAAAATCAGGTTTATGTCAGAATCCAATGTCAGATTGACATTGATCTCCAACGTTGGACAGACGTTGTATTGTGGTTGAAAATGAAAATCGGGTTGACGTCAGAAACCAACATCAGTCGGGTTCTGACGTCAACCCGACTTTTATTTTTTTCAATCAATATCCAACGTCAATCTGACGTCAATTCTGATGTCAATCAGATGCAGGGTTCTGACGTCAACCCGACTTTCATTTCCAACCAAAATGCAACCCCTGCAACCAAAATCATCCACTGACTGATGTTACTTTCTACTCGAGGACCTTGACAGAATTGTAGTGGAGTAAAAGTACAATATTTGTCTTTCAAATGTAGTGAAGTTAAAGTAAAAAGTTTCCAGAAAAAATAATACTCAAGTAAAGTACAGATACTCAAAAAGTGTACTTAAGTACAGTACTCAAGTAAATGTACTTTGTTACTGTCCACCTCTGGTAGTAACTGAGTTATGGTCTGGCAAAGCTTCATTAATAACTAATTTCCAAAGGGGCGTCACCAACGGACGTCGCTCAAATGCCTCTGGGTGCAATTGGCTAGACCTAAAACCAATCAGAGCGATCGTCATCGTGTAAAGCCATATGCTGCGTCCCAATTCGCCTGTTACACTACGCCATAAAAGTATGTACTCTTTTTGTGAAGAAAAGGTAGTTACTTTTGAATGTGTAGCAAAAACGTAGGCAAGCTTTGGGACATACTACTTCGTCATCTTTATCGGACGGATCTGTCGCGTGCATCCTGTCACTTAAACTGCCCTGTCAATCATCTTGTCACAGTTAAAATCCTCTATTAAATCTAATTTAATTTCCTACCGTTTCGGAGAGAAATGTAGAAGCACGTCCATCTGCCAGTGGGTCTTTCATGGAGACTGTCCTCATGTGTTTGCAATTTGAATATAATAATGCATTTAAAAGTTGAATGGACGTCACTCAAATGCCTCTGGGCCCAATTGGATAGACCTAAAACCAATCAGAGCGATCGTCATTGTGTAAAGCCCGCCTCAACGTTTCTGATTGGTGCCGCGATTTCGACGGATTAGAAATGGGCTTGAATGAGCTCTTTGCCAGACTACTTGCAGAGCAAATCTAAATTTGCCGGAAGTTGTCTGGGTTTTCCCAGGCTACAAACATTCTATTTTCAGGTTAAAATGAAGCTCTACACTCAAAACCATTCACTCTTGCTGAAAAACCAAACTTTGCCCTCAGACACACACACAAGCCCTCACAAACACACACACTACAACATAGTCTAACACACTGGTGCAATACATTCAAAACAACATTTCCAAAACTGGTCAGTTATGTTGCTTGTGGTTATGGGTGTGCTTTTTGATAAATGGCGTTATGGTTTTGAAATTTTAGTTCAAAAGCCTGGTTATAGTGTTTAAGCAATCAAGAAAAACTGTAAAGTCTCCCTGTAGTCAATAATTTTATCCCCTAAAACTCGTCTTTGATCACCAAAATGACACATTTAAGTGTTTTTTTCTTTGGAAAAAAATGAAATATCTTGAATGTAACTCGACACCCTTGCCTCATTTAGTATGCGCGGTTCTATGAATATGCAAATGAGCCCCGCCTCCACTCACTCACTCAGCTCAGAGATCCACTGGTTGACGATCACACGTTGATCTGATTGGTTACAAGGTAGTTTGTGATGTCAGAAACACCAGCGATTTCAAAGCGTGTTTTTGAGACTGTCTTTGGTTCACTGCAGTTTTAAGGAGGAAATACTCAGCAATGGTGTCGACTTATGAATTTACACATGGTTTGTCTTAAAGCGTATGAAAAACACCACATAGACATATAAAAAACTTTAAAAACTTGATTTTCACCACTTTCAAGTTAGTTATAGCAAAATACGCATGCATGATTAGGCTGAGGATTCATGTCTGTGAAGTACATGTCAGTCATTAGTGTTCATGAAATGTTTGACTCACATGTTGCACACCAAGCAAGCAACGCATGTAATTGGCTTACTAATAAAGTGCTAGTGGGAAGTTTCTGTATGCATATCAAAGGTGCATCCAGAATAGATTATTAAACATGATCCATGCATGTCGTACTGCGGCCCTGGAAGACGCAACATCAAAGCGAGATCCTGATGAGCGTGATTAACGAGAGAAGATGCTCCATGTGTCAGAAACATCAAGAAACATGCGTTTACAGACTCTGCCTGAGTTTGCACGCTCAGATGATCAAGGTTGGGAGGTTTTTAATGCATTAATGCGTGTGTATAACGTGAGGAAATGTGAGAGTTTCCAAATGCATTTCACGATGGAAGCCAGTTTCAGTGTCTCTCATCTGCATAAAATGATTACTTGAGTCCGCTTCCTTTAGTAAAACCTCTTAAGTGGGGATAAAGAGGTTTGGTTAGACTTATTCAACCTGATTCTGGGACGTGCAAAACAGGAGGGCAATTTTCTATGCGCCAAAAACATGGGGAAAAATCTGTTTCTGTTCAAGAGAGCTTTTCAACATGGTTTAGTTTGTTTCCTCCACAGAATAAAAAATAAAAAAGGTAATTGCGACTTTTTATCTCACAATTCTAACTTTTTTTTCTCAAATTACAAGTTAAAGTCAGAATTGCGTGTTATAAAGTCAGAATTGTGAGATTTAAAGTCAGAATTGTGAGATATAAAGTCAGAATTGCGAGATATAAAGTCAGAATTGCGTGATATAAAGTCAGAATTGTGTTATAAAGTCAGAATTGTGTTATAAAGTCAGAATTGCGTGATATAAAGTCAGAATTGCGTGATATAAAGTCAGAATTGCGAGATATAAAGTCAGAATTGCGTGATATAAAGTCAGAATTGCGAGATATAAAGTCAGAATTGCGTGATATAAAGTCAGAATTGCGTGATATAAAGTCAGAATTGCGAGATATAAAGTCAGAATTGCGTGATATAAAGTCAGAATTGTGTTATAAAGTCAGAATTGCGTGATATAAAGTCAGAATTGTGAGATTTAAAGTCAGACTTGCGTGTTATAAAGTCAGAATATCTTTTAAAATGTTTTATTCTGTGGCGCTTCACATGATTTAGACCCGGAGGAGAGCATAAAAACACATAATCTTGAGGAATATGAGCCTCAGGAACGCAGCTTCTCATCATAACAGATAAAACCCCGTCCGGTGAAGTTTATTCCCGAGACAACAGCCGAACGCTTTGAGCAGGGATGTGGAGAATGAGATGGAGCTGTCACTTCAGATAGCGACTGAAGAAATGGCTTCAATAATACTTTAGCTCTTGTAAATATGTCTGAATGTCGTTTCTTTTTTTTAGTATGATGAAATGTCAGTCATATGTCAGGAGGACGTTACGCTAATCCCACATGACGGAAAATAAAATAAACGGTAAATGCAATTTTGCTGTTTTTCAGTTGATATGCATGAGCATATTTGATAAATCATTCAGTGTCAACAGCAAAAGATGATCAAATACAGGAGAATACGGGAAAACTTTACAATGGTTCATTAGTTAACATTAATGTATAAACTAACATGAGCAATGCATTTATTACTGTATTTGTTAATCTTTGTTAACGTTAATTAATAAAAATACAGTCATTCATTGTTTGTTCATGTTAGTTCACAGTGCATTAACTATTGTTAACAAGATTTTAATAATGTTTTAGTAAATGTTGAAAGTAACATTAACAAAGATTAATAAATGCTGTGTAAGTGCAGTTCATTATTAGTTCATGCTAATTAATGTAGTTAACTAATGTTAACTAATGAACCTTATTGTAAAGTGTTACCAAGAATACAAAACAAATTGATCTGAAATGAGGTCTAACACTTTTAAAGGAACACGCCGACTTTGTGGGACTTTAGCTTATTCACTGTATCCCCAGAGTTAGATAAGTCCATACATACCCTTCTCATCTTCGTGCTAGGACGGGTAACTCTGTGTGACGCACCCACCGCTAGCCTAGCTTAGCACAAAGACTGGAGGTAAACGGCTCCAGCTAGCATACTGCTCCCAATAAGTGACAAAATAACGCCAACATTTCTTGTTTCAACCACCCAAAACACCCTATCAACTGCCTAGCAACACCTTAGCAACCACCCAAAACACCCAATCAACTGTCTAGCAACACCTTAGCAATCACCCAAAACACTCTATCAACTGCCTAGCAACAACTTAGCAACCACCCAAAACACCCCATCAACTGCCTAGCAACACCTTAGCAACCACCCACAACACCCTAGCAACTGCCTAGCAACAAAAAACAAGAATACCCAAACAACCGCTAATAACACCGTATAATCTCCCTTGCAACCGCTAAAACACCCTATCAACTGCCTAGCAACACCTTAGCAACCACCCACAACACCCTATCAACTGCCTAGCAACACCTTAGCAACCACCCAGAACACCCTAGTCACAGGAACTGCCTAACAACAACATAGTGCTGAGTTTTGCCACGGCTATGGCACCACTCAGATTATCTTGAGAAAATGTATGTGTTATGATTATAATAAAACTGTGAACAGATACGTGACCCGAATCCAATAACTGATGCTGATGGGGCATTTCTTAAAACTTTGCCACTTCATCTGTTCTGAGAGTCGTCTTGTTTAATTGTGGTAATTAAACACGTCTCAAAGGATTTTAGAGCCTCAATCGTGTTTCATAGTAAAATACTCCATAATGTGAATCTAATCTCAGGAGTGTGTTGCGGATGGAAACAGTGATGGCACTCAATCTGTATTACTCACTATTCATGAAAAATAAATGTTTATACAAAGCGTGGTAAAAGTAACAGTGTGTGTGCAGGCATGTGTGGCCATATTTAGCAAACGCGAGCGCGACTTTGACTTGATTCATATTTGAGTTTGTTAAATGTGCTTCATCGCATGGTTTTATTGCTCATGCACTCCTGCGTCATCCAGAAGATCTTATTTTCTCTATCGTTCATTGATGCGTAATCAAACACGCTTTCTGTGGCTGGAGAAAAATGATTACAATGCAAATGAATTTGGACGGTTTAAGCATTTTCCTGAAAGAGATGCTGATTAACTGTGTCAAATCACGCATTCATATGGTTATGAGTTTGACTGCGCCAGGCCTTAACAAACACTGTGAAGCTGCAGCATTACTGGTTATTATATCCAGTACAATACACTTCAGATTACATCATGTGGGAAAAGAGGAAATTGAAATATATAAATATGTTTGTCTTTTATTATATATCTCATTTTTAATACATTATAATATTTTATTTTAATAATATGAGATTATATGTATATATACATATACACCTTCAACATTTCTCACATTATCACAGTTTATGCGCTATAGTTTAGAAAATGGATTATTTAATTATGCAGAAACCACCATTTATTCAGACTCCTTCAACACTTCTCACATTATCACAGTTTATTCACTATAAATGGTAATAAAATATGAGCAGAACTCAGAGTTATGAACTCAGTTGATATTTGACTGGTTTTGTCCGTCCTTCTGTTAGACTGTCTCACACATGAATTATGTTGAATATCTGTCAGCTGTTAAATTTAACTACACAATTAGATAATACCAGTTTAGCTCAACCAATCACCAAGCAATGCTTCATTTTGTTCAGTCTGTGTGTAAAAAGAGCATTAGCAATTAAAGACAAAACACACTTCAGCAAAACATGATCAGCTCAAAGTGTCCGAATCATTTTTGCTCCCAAATGTTTATTAATTTTACTGGTAGTCACTGTATGAAGAATTTTTAGGTATAATATGTCACAGTCTATCCTCACTTACATAAATGAACTATAGAGTCCTGCACACACTAGTAAAAAAAATCAACAATTATATCTGTTGTCTGAATAATTGCTGGTTTGACTGTATACAGTAGTGGTGTAGTCTTGGAGTACTAGCATGCGTTTAGTACGAGCCTTATAGTTCAAGCTGAAACGTCAGTGTTTGTCTCAGGCTACGTCTACATTAATCCGGATACATTTGAAAACGGCGTTTTCGTTTATATAAACACTCTCCGTCCACACTAGCGTTTTCAGGCGTTTTCAGATTTTCAGTGTGGATGAAAACTTTTGAAAAACTCATCTTACTGCACATGCGTAAAACCCCACAAAACATCACTGATATGATTCAGATGGAAAAATAAATAATGAAGTTATTGCGCAATTCTTCTGACGGGATAATTTTATTTAGTAAAATATCTCAGCATTCACTGATGCGGTCCAGGTCGCACGCAGTCACCATGTGTTTGGTCTAAAACGCTAAAACTGTTCTCATGTATCGCCGCAGGACAGCAAATGTGAGTAAATTCTGTCATCTTTGCAGTGATATGAAGAGTGTGCAATGTAGAATATTTTTAGCAACAGTGTGAAAGTGAACAGCACATAACAGGCACAATACCGGTATAAACATGAATATCTATTGGTACAATATACGTCACATGACTAAATTTACGTCATCGTTTTTAAATACCACCGGTTTCTCAGTCCACACTACAGTCCACGCTACAGTCCACGCTACAGTCCACGCTACAGTCCACGCTACAGTCCACGCTACAGTCCACGCTACAGTCCACGCTACAGTCCACGCTACAGTCCACACTACAGTCCACGCTACAGTCCACACTACAGTCCACGCTACAGTCCACACTACAGTCCACGCTACAGTCCACACTACAACCTGAAAACGGTGTTTTCAAATGTATCCACTTTGGAGTGCGTTTTCAAAAAGCTTTGTTTTCATTAATAAAAACGCCGTCTCAGTGTGGACAGAAGGCCAAAACGGAGAGAAAAATATACGTTTTCAAACGAAACCGTATTAGTGTGGACATGGCCTCAGTCTTTTGAAGTCACTCGAGGGTTTTTCTGATCCGTTGAAAGCTTTCTTTTTCTGCCTCGTCCAGTGAAACCACTGTTCCTTTAACTTTGAGCTTCCAACTATGTCTCTAGGAACATTTAGTGCCTTCGCTATCTTTTTGTATCCTGTTCCTTGTTTGTGAAGGGCGATGGAATCTTCTCTTAACTTTCTGGACCATTCTTTTGACTTATCCATATTTCTAACATGCAGTCAAACGTGACTCTCAGCAAACCCAGCCAGTTCAGATATTTCATGTGTTCTAGCTCAAGCACACCTGGTGCAGCTAATGAAGCCCTTGATTAGTGAGACAACACCTGTTCTGCAGATTTGAGACTGCAGAAGTCATTAAAAGTTGCATTTTCAGCTGAATTTGGAGAAACCACTTGAAACATTTGTTGTGTTGAGCTATTTCAATTACTTTTGTTTGATTTGTTCATTGCAAACAGCTGAAAGTCTGTCACTTTTGCCAATAAACCTGATTTGCAATGGGGGTTGAATCATTTGGATTACAATTGTGTGTGTGTGTGTGTGTGTGTGTGTGTGTGTGTATATATATATATATATATATATATATATATATATATATATATATATATATATATATATATATATATATATATTATGTACTATGTATAAATGTATGTACTATGTATAAATGTTTTATTTATATAGTGACCTTAGGACAAAATATACAGATAATACAGAAAATACAAGCAAAGTACAACAATCAGGACAAGCAGTCAAACAGTAAACATAAAGCATTAGAGATAATAACTGAACAAGTAGACTATTGAAATAACAGAAAAGGAAACTAATCAGTACCAAAATAATGTGAAGTATATGAGTTTTAAGTTCTGTCTTAAAGGTCTGTAGTTATAAGACAGCACAGAGTTTAAGATGATACTGAAATAATGTCTGAAAAGTTTCACAAAGGCCAACTGAGCCAGTAATTGTAGAGGATGATGGTTTGTTAATCTCAGAGAAAAGAGTCCTGGATTTACACTTTGCTGCATTAATACCATCTTTATATTGCAGTATGTAGTGTGAATAAGCAATAGCATGAACATGAAGGTGAGTTTTCTTACAAAGTCGTTCTAGACGCCCACCCTGAGCTCAGGGTTGTTCAGGGGTGAACTGAATGATCCGAGTGGACAGTGCTTGGTTTTAATGGGGATAGTGGATATAGTGTCATTATATATTTATCTCAGAAACAGCTGATAATTAACCGCAACAGATTTCCCGAGCAATGAAAGAACGATATCTCAAATCTGTCGCATATGTGAGTGTGTTATTTCTAGAGGATTCGTGGGTCTTGATGACCTGTGACGTGGCCTTAAACCCCAGAGGGATGGTGTGTGTTGATCTTGAAAGGGATGATGTGGCCCTCGGGCCCCTGCTGTAAATGTGCAGTGGAGTGTGTCAGACGCTGGATCTGAATACACCACTGAATCATCAAACGCTCACAGTGCTGGTCGCCGGGGTGTTCTGTGTGGTTGCTAGGGCATTGCTATGTGGTTGCTAGGGTATTGCTATGTGGTTGCTATGGTGTTCTGTGTGGTTGCTAAGGTGTTCTGTGTGGTTGCTAGTGTTGTTGCTATGTGGTTTCTAGGGTGTTCTGTGTGGTTGCTAAGGTGGTTGCTAGGGTGTTCTGTGTGGTTGCTAAGGTGTTGCTATGTGGTTGCTAGTGTGTTGCTGTGTGGTTGCTAAGGTATTGCTATGTGGTTGCTAGGGTGTTCTGTGTGGTTGCTAAGGTGTTGCTATGTGGTTGCTAAGGTGTTCTGTGTGGTTGCTAGGGCATTGCTATGTGGTTGCTAGGTTGTTCTGTGTGGTTGCTAAGGTGTTGCTATGTGGTTGCTAGGGTGTTCTGTGTGGTTGCTAGTGTGTTGCTATGTGGTTTCTAGGGTGTTCTGTGTGGTTGCTAAGGTGGTTGCTAGGGTGTTCTGTGTGGTTGCTAAGGTGTTGCTATGTGGTTGCTAGTGTGTTGCTGTGTGGTTGCTAAGGTATTGCTATGTGGTTGCTAGGGTGTTCTGTGTGGTTGCTAAGGTGTTCTGTGTGGTTGCCAGGGTGTTGCTATGTGGTTGCTAGGGTGTTCTGTGTGGTTGCCATGGTGTTGCTGTGTGGTTACCAGGGTGTTGCTATGTGGTTGCTAAGGTGTTCTGTGTTTTCTTCCTGCCTTACGTACAGCTCCGGTTCCTCCTTTTAATGTGCGTCTGTGCGTCTGCGTCAAAATATTTAGTTTTATTTTGACTTTCCAGCTGAATTTGTGAATTTGAAAGTGACCCAAATTGGTTTTATGTGTGATTGTGCCTCAGTTTCACATTACATTCACACTGCTGTTTTAGGAACACAATCAACTTTAATAATAATAACAACAACACCAATAATAATTATTCTTGTTATTCATATGTTTTAATTAATTACAAAAAAAAACGAAGACTTAAATCTTTTAGCCTAATGTTGTAAATTACAATTCCACTTTAAAATATAAAATGAATATTTAATAAAAAGATAATAATTTTAAAATTTTTCTTTTACAATTATATTTTAACAATATTTTAATATTATCAAAGACACATGAGATTCAGGAGAAATATACAGTATATATATATATATATATATATATATATATATATATATATATATATATATATATATACATACACACAGACATTTCTTTTGAATTTCATGTGTTTCAGTTTCATCAAAAAAATATTAGCCTACTGTTGTAAATTATAACTGTACTGTATAAAATTTATATTTAATAATAATTACATTTAATAATCATGTATAATATTTTTTTTGTTTGTCAAGCATTTGTGGTTACAAAGTATATAAATGTTTACATCTGGACCTTCGACCCGTTGGACCCCATTGAAGTCACTTTATGGAGAAACATCCTGGAATGTTTTCCTCAAAAACCTTCATTTCTTTTCGACTGAAGAGAGAAAGACATGAACATCTTGGATGAGTAAATTATCAGGAGATTGTAATTCTGAAGTGAACTTCTCCTTTAAAGCAGTGGCACAACACTGGTGTTTCAGGGTCTCTCGGGCACCTTTAGCTTGATTAAAATCTCTCAGCTCATTCCCTGGTTCACTGAGCTCATTTATGCTTTCTTCTCGGGACTTCGACGGGACATCGCTCCCTAAACGCTCACTTTTCTTCAGCTGTCATATTCTCAGCTAAAACCCATATCCCTTCAGCATGATAAAGTGCCGTACCTTTTCCCCTGAACAGCATTGTAATATTCCTAGCGAAGCCCGAGGCGTGACTTTCCGAAGCTTTAAAGCACAATTCAGTTTAAGGAGAGAACAAGTATATATGAACCACATCTGTGTCTTTAAATTCAACTCAATTCACATTTATTTGTATAGCGCTTTTCACAATACACAGTTTCAAAGCAGCTTTACAGAAAATCCATATTACAATTTACAGTGATCTCTTATCTGTGGAAACTGTCTAAGTTATGTATTTCAGAAATGTACATACAAAATCACAGTTAGCTAAAAATGTATTAATTTAAACAATGTAATAATTAAAGGCAGAAACAATGAGCTCATTGAAGTAATGAATACTTGTTTGTTAACAAATGATTATGACATTTAGAAAAACTGTAGCATTGAAAATGAAACACAGACACAACATCTGAACAGCTTTCATCACTGATCCTCTGTTTTATTGCACTAATTGTGTGCATGTGACAGATTTAATTGGAAATGGTTTCTAATTGTTGAAATGCAAAATATTTACCGATTACCATCCCTGAACTTCACATATTCTTTCCTGCTGTTTAATGTTAACTGTCTCTTTTTGAGCATAGATCATCTGAACCTCAATAGCTGCGTTTAGATGGATTGACGGCTCATTCGGACTAAAAAACCTTCATGTAAACACCTTAATCGATCCGATTGAGCTCGATCCGAATGAAATTTCGATCGGATTGAAAGGGGTGGTTTATTCCTTTTGTAATCCGATCGAGAGAACATGTAAACACTTGATCGGACTTATAACGTACCCATGTCTTAATGCCAAAGACCGCACTATATCATTATATGACATTCCTAATTTAAAGTAAAATGTTATTTCTTCTGTCATCTCCATCTCTGGTGTAGCCCAGTCTATGCTATGGTACGGTTACAGTATTGGCCGCTGTGGCTCCCTCAACTCGTGGCCACGACAAATAGATGTCGTTCTCTCAAAATATGAAGTCGTGGCCACGAGAAAAATATATCGTTCCCTCAACATATGATCTCGAGGCTACGACTTTGCATCGCGTGGCCACGACATAATGATGTCGTTACCTCAACAAAATGATCTCGTGGCCACGACTTAATATGACGTTCCCACGAGTTTATATGTTGTGGCCACGACAAAAATAAGTGAACCGAACATGTCCCCTCCCGGTCACCGTAGTTATTCTACATTATATTCAACTGGTTATATTAAGGTTATATTAAGGCAATGATGACATAAAGGGTTTGCTCTAGTTTGCTAGTTCAGCATGTAAGCAGTGAAGAAATTATTTGCTGATTTTTAACACATATTTATGTTTTTTTTTTATTATTATTGTTTTTCATTTAAAAATATTGATTATATTTGTTTGTTCACTAATGCTGTTGCTTATTGATTTGCTCTGGTTCACCACATAGAGCAGTAGAAAAATAGTTTTTAATTGGAAGTTGCCTATCTATGTCATTTCCGCCACACACTGTCTCTTCCGCCACGCCATGTCATTTCCACCACAACACATATTTTAAAGTAAAACATATAAAAAACATACAATCAAAACAACTATATTCAGTGGTGTTGATAATTGTGCAGTTAGGGGTAAGATATGTGTATACACTTTGAGAAATACATGATTTTGAGCTATGATAAGTAAATGAAATGTTCCAGTGATCTAGTTTTAGGTGTTTTTTAGTGTAAACATTGTAAAATCTTTACAATTACATTTCTGAAAAATAAATAAATTACAAATTTGATCAGAGATTTGTGTGCTATTTAATCAAATATATTTATAACAGAATATATTTTATTTTTTTCTCTTCAAAACACGTTTTGCTATGTGATGGAAATTACCGTTTTCTTGGACTGTCAGGTAAAAATGGCAATATGTATATATTATTCAATACAAATCATCACAGCCAACTTAAGGGAAGGTTTCTAGACAGATTGAGAAACCAACTGATACTAAAAAACTGTTTGTAGAAATGTTTTTATTTTCTGAAACTGTCTAGCTCAAAGAGTACCATAGTTGAAGAATTACCCTAATATGCTCTAAATTATGACCAGAGACGAATTAATATTACGTCTGCTGTTTAAAACAAATAAAGAACCAATAGAGGAGAATATTTATGCGCGAAAAGCGGGAAACTCTGTATATTCGTGCAGTGTGCGCATGTCAAAACATCAGATCTGATTTGAAACTTGTGACATATAAACGCGCACATAAACCCGATTACTTTATTTATCATTCATGTTAACACCTTGTTCGGATTCATCAATCGTATTGATTTCATTCCGATTGTGTCCATGTAAACGTAGCTACTGATCGCACTGCAAAAGTCTCAGTGTTTCTGTCTCGTTTTCCAGCACAAATATCTAAACATTCTTAAATAAAGAGACATTTACTGGAGAAGCAAAATGACTGAAGATATTAAGCCTTCGTTATTGGAAAAAATTAGGGATGCACGATATATCGGTCACCATATCGGTCTCGGCCGATATCGGTTAATTTTTAATGTTATCGTTATTGGCCTGATAAGAAAATTTGAGAACATTATATTTGTGTGTTTGGGACGTGGCTTTTAATGGTGAGACTTTAGTTTTTATAAGCAGGCTCTCAAAATTATATAAAAATTTGGATTTAGATTAATCGGCCAATATATCGGTTATCGGCTTTCAAATATAAAGAATTATCGGTAATCGGTATCGGACAAAATGTTCATATCAGTGCACCTCTATATTAATATAATATATATATAACATTAATGCATGACCAAGATGAGCATTTCGGGGTTTTTTTTCCGAAACATATATTTATGTGCTGCACAAAAGAAAATACAAAAGACTTTTTCCCCGAAGGGCAGGGAAAAAATATGATCTTTAAACAAAATAAGAAAAATCTTCATCCTGTTCAAAAGTTGTCAATCATTTCTTATTCATTGTTTCAGTTTATGCAGTCGGCAGATGCTTTTATCCAAAGCGATTCATTCAAGCATTTGTCTTGAACCTCTCCTTTGTGTATTAAAGGGCACCTATTATGCCCCTTTTCACAAGATGTAAAATAAGTCTCTGATGTCCCCAGAGTGTGTATGTGAAGTTTTAGCTCAAAATACCCAACAGATCATTTTTTACAGCATGTTTACAGCAAATTATCACTTTTTGGGTCTCAGAAAAAGATGCCGTTTTAGTGTGTATCCCTTTAAATGCAAATGAGCTGCTGCTCCCGGCACAGGGGGCGGAGCCTCATGAGCTTGCGCTCAGTGTCATGCAGAACAACCTCATCTCACAGAATGATGATAATATCAAAACAGAAACTCTCAGTAACGGTGTTCATTTTGACCCGGAGTCGGACAATAATGCCTACAGAGTCAGAGAATATATGCTGTATGGAGATGGAACAGGTATAGTTTAGTTTAATTACGGTTATAACGTATGTGTCATTGCTTGTATCCACTATTAAGCCTGCTGTAGAGGACCCCGAGATCGCTACTGCGCGGGTCTGTTCCCGAGATCGCTACTGCGCGGGTCTGGTCCCGAGATGGTCCAGATGGTCAAGATGGTCCTACTGCGCAGGGTCTGGTCCCGAGATCGCTACTGCGCGGGTCTGGTCCCGAGATGGTCTGGTCCCGAGATCGCTACTGCGCAGGTCTGGTCCCGAGATCGCCACTGCGCGGGTCTGGTCCCGAGATCGCTACTGCGTGGGTCTGGTCCCGAGATGGTCTGGTCCCGAGATCGCTACTGCGCAGGTCTGGTCCCGAGATCGCTACTGCGCGGGTCTGGTCCCGAGATGGTCCAGATGGTCAAGATGGTCCTACTGCGCAGGGTCTGGTCCCGAGATGGTCTGGTCCCGAGATCGCTACTGCGCGGGTCTGGTCCCGAGATGGTCTGGTCCCGAGATGGTCTGGTCCCGAGATCGCTACTGCGCAGGTCTGGTCCCGAGATCGCCACTGCGCGGGTCTGGTCCCGAGATCGCTACTGCGCAGGTCTGGTCCCGAGATGGTCTGGTCCCGAGATCGCTACTGCGCGGGTCTGGTCCCGAGATGGTCTGGTCCCGAGATGGTCTGGTCCCGAGATCGCTACTGCGCAGGTCTGGTCCCGAGATTGCCACTGCGCGGGTCTGGTCCCGAGATCGCTACTGCGCGGGTCTGGTCCCGAGATGGTCGAGATGGTCGAGATGGTCCTACTGCGCAAGGTCTGGTCCTGAGATCGCTACTGCGCGGGTCTGGTCCTGAGATGGTCTGGTCCCGAGATCGCCACTGCGCGGGTCTGGTCCCGAGATTGCTACTGCGCGGGTCTGGTCCCGAGATGGTCCAGATGGTCGAGATGGTCCTACTGCGCAAGGTCTGGTCCTGAGATCGCTACTACGCGGTTCTGGTCCTGAGATGGTCTGGTCCCGAGATCACTACTGCGCAGGTCTGGTCCCGAGATTGCTACTGCGCGGGTCTGGTCCCGAGATCGCTACTACGCGGTTCTGGTCCTGAGATGGTCTGGTCCCGAGATCACTACTGCGCAGGTCTGGTCCCGAGATCGCTACTGCGCGGGTCTGGTCCCAAGATCGCTACTGCGCGGGTCTGGTCCCGAGATTGCTACTGCGCGGGTCTGGTCCCGAGATCGCTACTACGCGGTTCTGGTCCTGAGATGGTCTGGTCCCGAGATCACTACTGCGCAGGTCTGGTCCCGAGATCGCTACTGCGCGGGTCTGGTCCCAAGATCGCTACTGCGCGTGTCTGGTTCGGTTCCAAGATCGCTACTGCGCGGGTCTGGTCCCGAGATCGCTACTGCGCGGGTCTGGTCCCAAGATCGCTACTGCGCGGGTCTGGTCCCGAGATCGCTACTGCGCGGGTCTGGTCCCGAGATCGCTACTGCGCAGGTCTGGTCCCGAGATCGCTACTGCGCGGGTCTGGTCCCGAGATCGCTACTGCGCGGGTCTGGTCCCGAGATCGCTACTGCGCAGGTCTGGTCCCGAGATCGCTACTGCACGGGTCTGGTCCCAAGATCGCTACTGCGCAGGTCTGGTCCCGAGATCGCTACTGCGCGGGTCTGGTCCCGAGATGGTCTGGTCCCGAGATCGCTACTGCGCGGGTCTGGTTCCAAGATTGCTACTGCGCGGGTCTGGTCCCGAGATCGCTACTGCGCGGGTCTGGTCCCGAGATCGCTACTGCGCAGGTCTGGTCCCGAGATCGCTACTGCACGGGTCTGGTCCCAAGATCGCTACTGCGCAGGTCTGGTCCCGAGATCGCTACTGCGCGGGTCTGGTCCCGAGATGGTCTGGTCCCGAGATCGCTACTGCGCGGGTCTGGTTCCAAGATTGCTACTGCGCGGGTCTGGTCCCGAGATCGCTACTGCGCGGGTCTGGTCCCGAGATGGTCTGGTCCCGAGATCGCTACTGCGCAGGTCTGGTTCCAAGATTGCTACTGCGCGGGTCTGGTTCCAAGATCGCTACTGCACGGGTCTGGTCCCGAGATCGCTACTGCGCGGGTCTGGTCCCGAGATCGCTACTGCGCGGGTCTGGTCCCGAGATTGCTACTGCGCGGGTCTGGTCCCGAGATCGCTACTGCGCGGGTCTGGTCCCGAGATGGTCTGGTCCCGAGATCGCTACTGCGCAGGTCTGGTTCCAAGATTGCTACTGCGCGGGTCTGGTTCCAAGATCGCTACTGCACGGGTCTGGTCCCGAGATCGCTACTGCGCGGGTCTGGTCCCGAGATCGCTACTGCGCGGGTCTGGTCCCGAGATTGCTACTGCGCGGGTCTGGTCCCGAGATCGCTACTACGCGGTTCTGGTCCTGAGATGGTCTGGTCCCGAGATCACTACTGCGCAGGTCTGGTCCCGAGATCGCTACTGCGCGGGTCTGGTCCCAAGATCGCTACTGCACGGGTCTGGTTCGGTTCCAAGATCGCTACTGCGCGGGTCTGGTCCCGAGATCGCTACTGCGCGGGTCTGGTCCCAAGATCGCTACTGCGCGGGTCTGGTCCCGAGATCGCTACTGCGCGGGTCTGGTCCCGAGATCGCTACTGCGCGGGTCTGGTCCCGAGATGGTCTGGTCCCGAGATCGCTACTGCGCGGGTCTGGTTCCAAGATTGCTACTGCGCGGGTCTGGTCCCGAGATCGCTACTGCGCGGGTCTGGTCCCGAGATGGTCTGGTCCCGAGATCGCTACTGCGCGGGTCTGGTTCCAAGATCGCTACTGCGCGGGTCTGGTCCCGAGATCGCTACTGCGCGGGTCTGGTTCCAAGATCGCTACTGCGCGGGTCTGGTCCCGAGATCGCTACTGCGCGGGTCTGGTCCCGAGATCGCTACTGCGCGGGTCTGGTCCCGAGATGGTCTGGTCCCGAGATCGCTACTGCGCGGGTCTGGTTCCAAGATTGCTACTGCGCGGGTCTGGTCCCGAGATCGCTACTGCGCGGGTCTGGTCCCGAGATGGTCTGGTCCCGAGATCGCTACTGCGCGGGTCTGGTTCCAAGATCGCTACTGCGCGGGTCTGGTCCCGAGATCGCCACTGCACGGGTCAAAAAGGAGTGAGTGGATTTTTATCACTATTGGGTGGTTGTGTACACACACTGCCAACACACATTTATGTCCAAACACCATGCAAAAGTGAATTTTGCATAATCGGTCCCCTTAAGAAAGACAATCGTACAGGTTTGGAATGAGGACACTCATTGTTTTTTGGTGGATTGTGGGTGTTTTGAAGCTCAAATAAAGGATGTAGAGCAGATTCAGCACAAGAACAAAAACAAACCTCCAGCTTTTTGTTGTAACCTGGAATCATGAAGAAAGAGTCACGGAAAAGCAGAGATGTGCTGGTAATTGAGTGAAAGTGTGTCAGTCGAATCTGAGCAGCTCCTGATGAGAGATGAACAAAGACTCTGATATTGAACACAGAAGATCATAGGCAGTGATGAAGATGATGATGATGATGATGACAACAGCTTTTATTAATGTTTCTGCATTAGACAAAATGCTCTTCACAAGAAGCTGATCATTGTAAACAAATACAGAATACCTTATAAATATAAAGCTATATGTTATCTGTCTCTCTCAACACAATCCAGTTATTTACAAAATAATTAGGCCCTCTAAAATTGCTAGAAAATGAAAGCCATTTATCTATCCAAGATGTGCTCCGAATTTGAAGTTGATTTCAAATGTTTTCACCACCCGGCTCTTCATGTATTGTGTTCATCATTGCATGTTTTCATCAAAAGTCATCAATATGAGGTTCTCAATTGTCCTCAGTGTGAAAATATGGATCGCAAAATCATACAGTTGCTGATGGAAAGGGTTCAAATATGCAAAAGATGCTTGAAAACCAAAGATCATCCAGGTAACAACACACAGTATGAAGAATCAAGTGAATGGGGTCATTCTATATATAAACATCTTTTATGCTAAATATCTTATTCAGGACAGTACTAAATAAAAAATAACATGCATTGTGAACATTTTGCAGATTCTTCAAGGTGTATGTAAACTTTTGACCACGATTTTTGCAACTATTGTTATTCTGACACTTTAATGTTCTTTTTTTTTCTGTCATTTTCAGTTTCAAACACAGAATGCCTTATAAACATAAAGCTATATTTGATCTGTCTCTCTCCACACACTCCAGTTATTATAGTGTATATACTGTATATATGCAGGATGCAAATGATGGGCTTGAGGCGTCTGACCTACTTAATAAAACCTGAATCCTTTAACAAACACATGCAGGGTCTTAAAAAGTGCATTCCTTTCTACATATTAATGAACATTTCTTATGCATTTTGCATCATTCAAGCGTCATGCAAATGTTTTTCAATAAATGCAAGAAATGTTGGTTGCACCAGAAGATTGTGGCATGAAAGCATTTCACGCTGCATATGCATATGAACGAATGCATGCATACGAATGCATGAACGAATACATGCATGCATCCCCCCCCCCCCCCCCCCCGAAACAAAATAAAACTAAACCAAAATTTTGAATAAAATAAAATAAAAATAGGACCAGTAAGATGCTTTAAAATAAGTCTTATTATAATAGTTTTTTTTTAATGTAATTTACAATTCTTTTTATTCCCAATAGTAATTATACTAACGCTTTACTGAAAGCCTTTATATATAAAGCATTAGAAAAATTATTTTAATGCATGAACTATGCACTTTATAATGCATTTTATGATATTGTGAATAATTAAATACATTACAG
>NC_139980.1:35108164-35148164 GCF_963993115.1 Abramis brama
ATTATTGGTATTACTGGTATATTGGTAATTTACTTGCAGTTTCTGAGTGAAAATTGCTCATGCGTCATTGAATGTGTTTTAAATACACAATAGTAATTTATACAGAAGTAAACCTAACCTTTACTGAAATCCTTCATATATAATGCATTATAAAAGTATTTTAATGCATGACCTGTGCACCTTATAATGCATTTTATGATATTGTGAATAATTACATAAATACATTATTCATTGTTACACATTTGGAAAGGATAATGCATTAAAACACATGACAAACAAACAACCAAAAAATCTTCAAATATTTTAACGCCTTTTAACTTTGGTTGTGAAAAACTTAATTGTTAAATCACCAATAAAGCCAGTTTGTTTCAACTTAATATTGCTTGTTTCTTAGCTAGGCATATTTTAACTCAATAAATGTCATTGTTTTCACAACAGATGCACAGATATATGTTGATCCTACCAAATGCAAAATATTTTATTTATTTTTTTATCCACAAAAAAAGAAAGAAAAAAAAGAAAAGAAAATGGAAATAGTTAAATGATTTCTCGAGTGCAGATTTATGTACGACTGGCAAATATGCATCACATTAAGTTTATTAAGTTAAAACTGTGTAATGCAAATGCATGGAAATTGTATGTGCAATTCATAAATCAGTGTCTACATTCCCAGTCATCAAACAGAGTCATTTCAACTGTGATGACATCATATACTCATGCAAATAAATATGAATACAGCATGTGCAATACTTCTATTTTAGGCAAACATGTGAAGTGCTGATTTGTAATTTTCCCCGTCCATTAGTGAAAGATATACAGTATGTCGATGCACACTTGTTCCCTGTTTCATTCATTCATGATTGGAACGTGTAATTCTGTCAATCAAACCCCAGCATGCATTAATGCAGTGTTTGAACAGACGGTGTAATGTGACGGTTACTTGTGTGAAGGATCCCAGTCTAAACATGATTATTATAGCTGTGTTTGACTTGATGATTTACTGTATTCATGCATTTAGATGAGTGAACTCTTGTTGTTCCGCCTAATTGTGTTTGGGAAGATCGTGTTGAAGTCGAAGTGCTTTTGATATTGGCAATTTCATATTTCTTTCATTTCTGAACAAACACTTTTGTTTTGCACCGTTAGATTAAGTGTTGGATTGCTGCTGTGTTTGTGCTGTTTATCATTTATTGCTGCCGCAGAGGATGATGGGAAATGTAGTTTGCATTTTAATTAAGCCTTCTTTTTTTTAGCTTGACAAATGCTCATTTTATGTTAGGAACAACATGATGAGAAAATGTTTTACTTTAACCATACTTGTAAAAAAATGATGTTCTTCCTCAGTGTTTCTGTCTTGTTTTCCAGCACAAATATCTAAACATTCTTAAATCAGGATACATTTACTAGAGAAGCACAATGACTGAAGATATTAAGCTTTGCTGAATAAAGAATGAAAAATGAAAAAGTGAGTTTGTTCTTAAAACAAGAACAAATATCTGCCAATGGAGTCAGAAAAATAAACTTAATTTGAAGGGAAAACAAGTTTATTTTTCTGACACCATGACTGATATTTGTTCTTACTTTAAACACAAACTCACTTCATTTTGATACATTTTCCAGTCTTAATATCTTCAGTCATTTTGCTTCTCCAGTAAATGTATCCTAATTTAACAATGTTTAGATATTATTTGAGTGAACAACATTTACATTTTTACATTTAGTCATTTAGCAGACGCTTTTGTCCAAAGCGACTTACAATTTAGGACTAAATTAAGCGAGTCATTGTGAAGAGGCAAAAACAACGCAAGAAGTGCTCAAAATACGAAGTTCAGGCATTGTTCAGAGTAGCATAAGCCCGATAAGGGAGGATTAAAGGAAAAGGAAAGAAATGTTTTTTTTATTATTTTTTTATGAGGTTAAGTGCTGACGGAAGAGATGAGTTTTCAGCTGTCTTTTGAATGTTTAGCCCTGTCTAACCCATTCCGGAAGAGGGTGGCGAGAGCATTCCACCAGCATGGACCCGTGAATGAGAATGTTCTGGAAAGTGATTTTGTGGCTCTCTGTGATGGAACCACAAGACGTCGCTCGTTGACCGATCGTAGGCTTCTGGTAGGAGTGAGTGACAGTAGGAGGGAGCTGAGCCTGTGATAGATCTGTAAGCAAGCGTCAATGCCTTGAACTTGATGCGAGCAGCGAGAGGTAGCCAGTGCAGAGAGATGAACAGAGGAGTGACGTTGGCCCTCTTGTGCTCGTTGAAGACGAGACGAGCTGCAGCGTTCTGGATCATCTGTAGAGGTTTGGTTGCACATGCTGGAAGTCCGGCCAGAAGAGCATTGCTGTAGTCAAGCCTAGAGATGACCAGGGCCTGGACGAGAAGTTGTGTTGCATGCTCAGTAAGGAAAGGCCTGATCTTCCTGATGTTGTGCAGTGCAAACCTGCATATCAAGCTGTCTTTGAAATGTGGTCTGTGAAGGTCAGCTGGTCATCCAATATTACTCCAAGATTTCTGACTGATCTTGATGGGGTGATTGATGATGACTCTAGCTGGATAGTGAAGTTGTGCTGTACAGACGGATTGGCAGGGAGGACGAGAAGCTCAGTCTTTGCCAGGTTGAGCTGCAGGTGATGTTCCTTCATCCATGCCAAGATGTCCGCCAGACAGCTTGAGATCCGTGCAGCTACTGTGGGATCATCTGGTTGAAATGAGAGGAAGAGCTGTGTGTCATCAGCATAGCAGTGGTAGGAGAAGCCGTGTGCCTGTATGATGTGTCCCAGTGATGTGGTGTAGATGGAGAAGAGGAGGGGTCCCAGCACTGAGCCCTGGGGAACACCTGTGGTCAGCTGATGTGCTCTGGATACCTCGCCTCTCCAACCCTGAAGGATCTGCCTGTGAGATAGGACTCAAACCAGTGGAGGGAAGCTCCTGTGATGGAACTATCCATTTCTTTGATAGCTTGACTTTTCATCTGTATCGAATATAACCCAGAATGACCTGTTTACACAAGATGAACACAATTCAGTTCGAGAATATTCTGAATAAAGTATTTGCATGACTCGAAATTCGGATAAATACTATTCATGCATGAATGAGAATTGAGTTGATTAATTTACCATCCGAAATTACTAAAAAAGCAGTATGATAATGGCAAAAGCATCTCCAGTTTGTTCCAATTACACTGATTACGTATATTCTTATCATATTTAACTTAAATATAAAGATTTTAGTGTACTCTTTCTCAGAGCAGCTCTTTGATGCGGTCTCTTGCATTTTATTCATCTTCACTTGGAAAATAACACAAAAAGATACAACACTGTGGAAGAAAATGATTTGTTTGCAGTGTTTAATTATGTGAATGCTTTATATTGTTGAATGTGTTTGATGTTGGATCCGTGATGATGATGATGATGATGATGACTGCGATTGCGTAACACTGTTTTTGTGAGACGCTCAATGAGACGCTCTTCTAGAAAAAAAGTATTAGTATATTTGCAATGTACTATTGAAAAAGTGCACTGCAAAAAATGCTTGTCTTGTTTCCAGTCCCAAATATCAAAAAAATTCTTAAATCAAGAAGCATTTACTTAGGTAGTAAAATGCTATAAGATATTATGTCTTGTTTTCTGGGGGGAGAAGATCAAAATAAAGTGAGTTTTTGCTTAAAACAAGCAAAATTATCTGCCAATGGGGTAAGAAAAATAATTTTCTTTCTGTTTGATTTAAGACTAAGTTGAAAACAGAACATAATATCTTATGTCATTTTACTCATCTAGTAAATGCATCTTGATTTAAAGGGGACAAATCATGCTAAATCCACTTTTTTAGCCCTTAAATGCATTTTGTTGTATATTTGGAGTGTTTAGAAGTACAGAACATTTGAAATTATTCTCTTCAGGTGCTTCATTGATATCTTTATATTCTGTTTTGGTCATATTTTTCAACCTGTTCCGATTTTTCTGTTATCTATGACGTTTCACAGTATTTGCAGCGGAACTGCCAAATAAGGACATTGACTTCCGGCCCAACACTTCGAGCAATCCGCCATTTTTATTTCTCGCTGCAATTTTGTAGTCCAAGCTAAAGGATGCAGAAGTTATGAGAGGGTAAGTTAAAATGTTCGGTTGTTGGATGTAGTAACCCACACGCTTCATTACACCGTCTAATGTAGATGAACAGGACGCATGTTTAACTGAAAGAACGAGCAGAGAGAGAGACCCGGTCGCGCGCTCACTCTCTCTCTTCAGAGCCAGGCGAAAGTGTAAACAAGACTTCACCGTCTCCAAACTAGACGCTGTCTTGCCCCCTCTCCCTCGCACATATTAATCAAAATAAATCGACACGGTGGTAAAAGGTCGGAAGACCAAAGTTTCATGTGTAAATACAGTAACACACCATTGCGATACATCCATATGAAGACGTTGTTCTGCAGGTTCGTCGTCTTCATTTTCATCTCGCTCCGACTCCGACTCTGGCTCGAACATGTAAGGCTGGCTGGACAAGTCTTCCGTTGTTGACATTTTGTTAATAACGTGTGAATAAAACGTTTCTGTGCCGCTAGATAATCGTATCTCTGCTATCAAACTACAAAAATGGCCGAACGGGGTGGAGTTGAACCGAGTGTGGGGGGTATGAAGTGTCTCAATTGTATTTAAAGAGACCGCACCAAAACGAGTTGCTCTCAGACGCACATCAGAAAAGGGGTAGAAAAGAGGTAGCCTGGTAATACCAAACTCTGCTACTTCGCTTTGCTTCGTAGAAAGAGTCTGGCATGGCATAATTGAAAAGCGTTTTCTTTCTCGCGGGGGGGGGCGCTTGTCTGAAGTTTAAAATCATTGGTTACCCGTAAGCCAATCACATAACGTTTGGTTATGGCATGTGTTATGTGCATGCTCAGCCGCATCTAACTTCCACTGTAAACACATGTATGATGCGAAAACAAAACCATCGAGCGAAATACCTGAGTGAACATGGCTGTGAACGATTATCCACGGTACAATCAGTGTCTACGTCGTCACGGCTCTCAGCCCGCCCTCTGTTCGTTGATTGGCCGGCTGTTTTCAGGCCGGAACGGAAAACGGAAAGCTATTACGCTGTCTCAGACTGAGTACAGAAGCGAAATGAAATTGAGCGGAAGTACGAAGTCTGACGTAGTCAGGCTAGAAAAGAGGCCTGTGGAGCTATAATAATGAGGAATTCAGACCCAAGCATTGCAGTTCCGCTTTATATAGACTACAAATGTATGATTTATATGTAAAAAGGAACGATTTAAAAGCATGATATGTCTCCTTTAAGGAATTTTTAGATATTTGGACTGGAAACAAGACAAAAATACTGAGTAAGAAAAGCATTTTTGCAGTGTAGGGACATCATTTGTTTGCAGTGTTTAATTATGTGAATGCTTTATATTGTTGAATGATGATGATGGTGATGATGATTGCGTAACACTGTTTCATGCGACGGCTCAGTTGTTGAAAGCGTTAGGACGAGACGCTCTTTCTCTGTTTTCCCCAGTGAAGTGAGAGTGTGTGTTGAGATGCTGGACTCTAAACTCTATGCTAATTCATTCCTCCAGTGCAACTAAAGCGCTCTTTGTTTCTTCCAGCTCCTCCTCTAGAGCTCTTGATCAATTCCCTGGCATCAGAACCGTGTGTTCATACAGTAATGAGAGTCAGAGCGAAGGTCCACGCCTGTACCTGGAGTTACACAACCAATCTGATGGGGATTTATGCACGTTTTTGCTTCTCAACTTCTTGTACTACAAAACCAAAAAAACAAAAATTTTATGTTGGATATCAGCAAACATTGATAATAATCATAAATGTTTCTTGATCATCAAATCATCATATTAGAATGATTTCTGAAGGATCATGTGACAGTAATGATGCTGAAAATTCAGCTTTGATCACAGGAATGAATTACACTTTACTATTTATTCACATAGAAAACGTCTCGGGTTACGACTGTAACCTATGTTCCCTGAGAACTGGGAACGAGACACTGCGTCGAAATGACGCTATGGGGGACGCCTCAGTGTGACAGGTGTCTGAAATCACAATCAAATCACGGCAATCAGATTGACCGGCGACAGCCCATGAATCATTAGCGTACGACCTGGAAGTATATAAGGGCGCCTTGCAAACATGATAATCACCTTATCCTCTGAAGGGACTGTTAGGCAGGCATCCCCGAGGCATGGCGAAACGTAGTGTCTTGTTCCCTGTTCTCAGGGAACATAGGTTACAGTCGTAACCTGAGACGTTCCCTTTTCGAAATGACGCTATGGGGGACGATATACCCACGCCGCCATGCTAAGGGGCCCACTGAGACCAAATGTCTGATTGGCCAGTGAAATAACAGTTGAGCTCGCCATGATGGGGCTCAGGGTCAGGAAGGCCTGCTAAGGCCATCAACACTGCTGTTTGTATACGGCCTGAAGCACACTGCTGGGGACTCGACTATCAGGGAGGCCTGGTCGGGCCTACTAGCTGATAGCAAGTCTATTCTGCTATAAACATACACTGTTGGGAACCATACTACACCAACATAACTATTGGGCCCACCCACAGGAGGCCTAATACAGCTAGCTACCTGGTCATGGCTATAATGTACGTCCAACAATGTTGGGACTCACCTCCGAGGAGGCCTGTTAAGGCCTACTACCCATCAGTGAGTCTACTGCCTGAACTATTAAGGCCAACCATGAGAGGTAAGCTGGCCTCAAGAGCCCTCTTGGGGCTGCCTGGTCAAGGAGGCCTGCTGAGGCCTACCACCTAACCGCGCAGCCTTCGGTGGCAGATAAGCTGTTTATACAGCGCCTACAGCATCCTGGTCCCTAATCACATTGCCAAAGGCAGTGTACTCAGCAACAAAGCAACACCCTTTAAGGAAGGGGAGTACAACATACGCCACTCTGCCTCTATGGAGGCCCCAGTTTTTTCTTTTAGTCAGGGGCCTACCATCTGTACGCATGGGTGTCAGCTCATGGCAATGCTCTGGCTTCAAGGGAGCGTACTTCGAAAACCAAAAAAGGAAGCGAAGGTTAGAACTTCCCGCTCGACCTGAGCCATGGTGGGGAGTACCACCACCTAACCCTGAGATTCAACAGGGATTGGGCCTACCAGTGGCTCGAGGGGTAACAGGACCTTATCTGCACCCAGCCTGGGGAAGTGGGGCTAGATTGCAAGCCAACCACCTACAACCCATCGCTCAAGCAGGTAGCTCAGCGAACTGAGCGGAGCCTAGTATGGTGGCCTGAGTCCGTATACTAGTTCTGCACAGCGGGGTCAGGCAAACAACAAACCAGTCTCTTCGTGAGGCGAAAGACGGCCTAAACCCTGCTCAAAAACCTATGGTACCGGGGAGGCCTTATTGAAGGCCTAACCCTAGGTCTTTTCTACTCATGCCTCTGCACCAACCTGCATTACTCTTCTCACCCCCGAATGCAGAGAAGGGGACGGGCCTTGGCCGAACGACTCCCACCATGGGAGGAGGCTGTCATATAGGGATGCTTAAAAAGTCTACATTCACATAGTGAAGGGCCAGAGGCAGAAATGCTTTAGCAGAAGGCCTCCAGTGTCCCTAGTATAGCCTAGGCCAGCTACTACGGCGGCCCTGGTGAGAGATCTGCCTGAGGGCTCGGAGGAGCCACAGCCTCAAGACAGAGATGTCTCATATGAGGGCTGCAAAAATGCTCAGCCTGTACGAAAATCCAAACAGAGCTCAGGGGAGCAATGTACTCAGGACCAAACAATGTCAGACGGCCCGTGGGCTGGACATAAGATCTATCTGAAGCTCCAGCGTCAGTCTACACTCCAAAACCAAAAATAGCCCAAGGGCTAACACAGATGTGTCTCAGAAATAGAACAAGCGGCAGCATAAAACACTTCCATTCTTTCTAGAATGACGTTCTGCCACTTAGCGCTCCGCTAACATTCCATTTATGAATGAGCGTCGGCCTCAAAAAGCTCTCATCATGAGAGGAAGCCTAAGCTATTAACATAGCTCCTTACAACTGGAACGAGCGGTGGCACACCCCGTGAATACACAAGAAGGAAGCCATCACATACTCACAAAAGACGCCCATATAATTGGAGCCTCTTTAAATCGTTCTAGCCACCTAACAGGGGAACTTCAGGGCTCTAATATCCAAGTTTACCTTACCTTAATGTATAATAGCGTGACCCCATAACTCTACACAGCGAACAAAAGGTCTGTAGAGAAATATATTTTAGTGTTAGTTGCACACAAAAAAATGTTCCTTAGAGAAGACCAGTCAGCTCACCTGCGGCATGCGGAGTGAAGCCTCTATGAACCTGGGGTCTACCACTTTACATGCCTGAAAGAGTCGCTCTCACTAACCAAGCCGAGGCGGGCCATCAGAACATCATTCTCATCATGGGCCCAGCCCAGGCCTGAGGAGTCGGGAGTCGGGAAGAGAGGAGAGGGCTGAGATGTAACTTGCCCTCCGGGGAGATGATCCATCACCTCCCTCAGATCCCTCTTCTTGCGGGAGTCACGCCTCTTCTGCACCCTGCTCCTCCATGGACCTTCACGAGAGGCGACACTGGCTCTCTGGCCCTGTCTATGGTCCTCGGACCGTGAAGGTCCATACCCTCCCGCCTGCCAGGGTGTGGATCCGGATCTCAGTGGTAAACTAGTCCTGAAATCAGCTGAGCGCGCCTTAGCCTACCTGAACTTCCCAACCACCGCCTCCACGGAGGTGCTAAAGAGTTCAGTGGACGAAACCGGCGAGTCCGATGTCCTGATGTCAGCCAGGTTTAACCACAGATGCCTCTCCGTGGCCACCATTGTCCGACCGATCGCAGTGTGTTTGGTGGCCCGGAGAGCAAGATCCGTGGTGTGGCGCCGCTCAGCGACCGCCTCAGGAGACAGCCCTGCCCCCCGGTCGAGATCCCGCGCAGGTCGGCCTGGTACGCCTGCAACACCGCCTGACCCGCTGCCGTGTATGCTCTGCCTTTCAAACGTGCTGTAGTCTTCAGCGGTTTGGATGTCAGGGTTGGACAGAAAAAGCCGTCGTCAAATATTTTGGGCACGGGTCAGCACACAACACAGTCAGCCTTCCCTGTGCGTTTCATTTTTAAATTTATCTTACCGTAATCCTTCAGCGTTTACAAACAGAACAGTCCCTGGAGACAAAAAGATGATTATCATGTTTGCAAGGCGCTTTTTTATACTTCAAGGTCGCACGCTAATGATTCATGGGCTGTCGCCGGTCAATCTGATTGCCGTGATTTGATTGTAATTTCCGACACCCGTCATGCCTGAGGCGTCCCCCATAGCGTCATTTTGGCGCACTGCGAGTTCCCTTTCGAAAGGGAACTGTGGTTACCATGGTAAATAATGTAATTGTAGAACTGGCCAATAAATGTCACTGAAAGAAAAATCCCACCCCTCGAAATAAGCAATTTTGTGAACATTATTTGCAACATTCATATCAGCATTATATTGACCATCTTACATGCTAGAAATCATATCAGCATAAAAAATGAAATGAAATACAAAATTTAAATACAAAATTTTATTAAATTAAACAAATAGATAACATTTAATAAACTAAATTTAAAAAATACATAATATAAAATAAAATAAAGGAAAAAAATTATAATAAAATAAATAAATAAATAAAGACATAAAATATATTTTTTAAAATCACATTACAATCACATATCAGTCAACTTTCATTATTATGATAAAGCTTTGCCGTTGTCGTCTGAGAGCTGGTTCGGTGTCTCATGCTAATCTCTGTGTGTGTCACTTCAGCCCACACATCCATCCCATGAGTGATGTCTGTCGTCATGGCGACCGCATCCGCCACACACTCCTCACAGAGAGAGAGTCAGTCGCTGAAGCAGAAGTGACGTGAGTGTGAGCTGAGAGAGTGAAAGGAAAGCATCAGCGTTTCATGTGTTTATGTGTTTATGTGTGCAGTGCGAGAGGTTAAAGCGTGTCGACTCCGATATATTCTGTTTCGTCTGTCAGAAGAGCTGAAGAGTGTTTTCATTCAGATCCATTCAAACACTGAAAACATCCTCTTCTTCCTCAGTGTTTCGGTCTCGATTTCCAGCACAAACATCTAAACATTCTGAAATCAAGATACATTTACTGGAGAAGAAGCAAAATGACTGAAGATATTGAGTCTTTCTGAGAAATGTTTCAAAATGAAGTGAATTTTTAGTTTTTTTACTTTCAAATAGTTAAATAAACAAAATTAAAATAAAGTAGTTACAATAGTTTTTGCAGTGTTATTTTAGTATCATTATTTTTTTAATTTTATTATTATTATTTTTATTTATTTAATTTAATTATTTCTTTATTTTATTAATTAATTAATTAATTAATTAATTAAAATATTTTATTTATTTTATTTCATTTTATTTCATTACTAAAACTAAAGAAACTATAAGAAATTACTAAAGACTATATAGACATTTAAAAAAGTAATACAATTTCAAAAATACAACAAGATTATTAAAACTTTAACTCATTAAAATGAAAACAGAAAATACAAAAATAAAGACAAATTAAAAATATTAATATAAACTATAACAAAACATAAAATTATATTTGTAATTTTTTCCTAGTGTTTAAAAAAAAAATGGAAACAAAGGCCTGCGTTTGTTTTTGTTTTGTTTATCAATATTTACATAAACAATCAATGAATAAACGTCATGAAATCAGATGAATCAGAGAGTGTTTCAGTGTTTCAGTGATCTGTGGTTTCTCTCAGTCTCTTGTTTCTCAGATGCTGGTGGTTTGAGATTCTCACGAACATCTTGTGTTTCAATATTCATGACAAGCTGCTGATGCACACGCTGAGATGCGCGTTTGTTTGCTCTGTCACGAGATGTGTTTAACTGTTCCACAGTGCGATGAAAGCGTCTCAATCCAGTGTGACGCTCAGGGAAAACCACAAACCGGTGTTAATGCAGTGTTAATGTTGGCTAATAATAACAGGTTTATTTGTGACTGTAATGCTCACTTCACAAGATCTCACTGCTGGAATAATCAAAGTTTGCATGGTTCAGTCAACAACTACCCAATGAAAAAGCAGCAGAAACAAAAACACAAAGTGTTTCTTTGCTGAACTTTATTTCCATAATGCTACAACTTTATTCTCAAAATAGTATGACTTTAATCTCATAATGTTTCAGCTTTGTTTTTGATAAATATGATCATATGATTTCCCAAATATGATCAGGGATCCCATTGTAAAATTTAAAAGATAAGTATTTTCATGTATGAATAACCAATTTATACTGTGAAAAATTATAAAAATGTGTCAAGTATTATTTGGAAAATATTTAGTTTTTTTAAATAATTTTTAATTTATTTTTTAAAGTTTTTTAAATTAACATTACATGTTTTATTTACTCATTTAGACCTTTATGTACTGATTAAGATTTTATTTAAATATGTTTTTATTATTTATTTATCTTGATTTATTTAAATAAATGTAATTATTTATTTGTTTATTTAGATTATATTTTAATCATTCTTTTATTATTATAGTTAATAGTTACAGTATATGTTTTGTTTTTAACACCCTGTCCCTAAAATTTTATATCCGGCTATACATTTTCATGCATAACGAACCGATTTATACTGTGAAAAAAAAGTTCAATTAAACCATCAAAATTTTAGGTATATATATATATAAATTGATCGAAGAACAAAACACTAAACTTGGTTAAGGTCTTTATCTGACAAAATTATTTGCCAGAAAAGGCAAACTACAGCTAGAGGAAAAACAAAAACGGGAAAATAATCACAAACAATCAGTTATTAATATTTCATTGGTTCTGTTGTTTTTGCATGCATTAATAATTTCTTTGTATGACAGTCTGGCCAAAAGAAATCGGTAAAATCATGTTTGATTGCGTTATTATCATCACAAAGAAAAGCAATCGACTCCAAGCACAACTCAATATGTCATAAACACAGCTGAATAATCTGACTAGCGGCTGAAGACGGCCTCTGCTGTGTGTGTGTGTGTGTCAGATGCTGTTAGTGTGCAGTGTGTTTAACACGGGTGTTTAACCTGCTGGAAGAGACTGAAGCGAGTCTCTCTCTGGGAACAGTGTTTGCTGTCAGACGGAGATCACAGCGAGATCATCGGCTGAACACTGAAACACACTTTTCTTACTCAGCGTTTGTGTGGTTTCCAGTCCAAATATCTACAAATTCTTAAATCAAGAAGCATTTACTAGATGAGTAAAATGCCAAATTACAGTGTGTCTTGTTTTCTGGAGGAAAAAATCAAAATGAAGTGAGTTTTTTCTTAAAGGCTAAATGATCTGCCAGTGGGGTCAGAAAAATAATCTTCATTCAAACGGAAACAAGATTATTTCTCTTATCTCATTGGCAGATCATTTAGCCTTTTTTAAGAAAAAACTCACTTCATTCTGATTTATTTCCCCAGAAAACAAGACATAATATCTTATGGCTTATATCTTATCTTATTTACTACTTTAGTAAATGCATCTTGATTTAAGATTTTTAGATTTTTGGACTGGAAACGAGACAAAAATACGATAAGAAAAGCATGTTTTGCAGTGTACTCCCTTCGGCTGTCAGCGTGTCGCTCCTGATCCCAGCGGATCACGGGAAACACTGAGGAGATCCAGCGTTCGCTCTAATGCTCCAGTCAATGACTGAACACACTGAACACACACGTCAACTCACTGTCGGATTTCACATGCCACTTATATGTGTTTGCTAAAGCATCGCTGGATGGTTGCTAGGGTGTTCTGGCTGGTTGTTAGGGCATTTCTAGATGGTTGCTAGGGTGTTCTGGCTGGTTGTTAGGGCATTGCTAGGTGGTTGCTAGGGTGTTGTGGGTGGTTGTTAGGTCATTGCTAGATGGTTGTTAGGGTGTTCTGGCTGGTTATTAGGGCTGTTGTGGGTGGTTGTTAGGGCATTGCTAGATGGTTGTTAAGGTGTTCTAGCTGGTTGTTAGGGCATTTCTAGGGTGTTGTGGCTGGTTGTTAGGGCATTGCTAGATGGTTGTTAGGGTGTTGTGGGTGGTTGTTAGGTCATTGCTAGATGGTTGTTAGGGTGTTCTGGCTGGTTGTTAGGGCATTGCTGGATGGTTGCTATGGTGTTCTGGCTGGTTGTTCGGGCATTGCTAGGTGGTTGCTAGGGTGTTGTAGCTGGTTGTTAGGGCATTGCTAGATGGTTGCTAGGGTGTTCTGGCTGGTTGTTAGGGCATTGTTAGGTGGTTGCTAGGGTGTTGTGGGTGGTTGTTACTAGGATGTTTTTTTACAGTCTACAGCAGGGTTTTCAATCACGGACACCCAAATATCATCTGGGATCCCAAGTCTAAAATTTAAAAGGCAGCTGTGAATAGTTGTATATAACCATATTTTTTCCCAGTTATACTTTTTATTACATGTTTACATGTTTTATTTATTTTAAACCTTTATTTATTTATTTAGACTTCATTTATTTAAATAATTTTTTTATTATTTATTTATATATTTTAATATTTGTAATCAAAATTATTCACCCCCCATTGCAAATCAGGTTTATTGGTAAAATGTACAGACTTTCAGCGGTTTGCAATGAACAAATCAAACAAAAGTAATGGAAATAGCTCAACACAACAAGTGGTTTCCCCAAATTCAACTGAAAATGCAACTTTTAATGACTTCTGCAGTCAGTTGAAATTGAGACAATATTTGGCCGAGATACAACTATTGAAAGTCTGGAATCTGAGGGCGCAAGAAAAATCGATCTTTACTGAATATCCTCATGATTTTTGGCATAAAAGGAAAATCGATCATTTTGACCCATACAATGTATTTATTGTTGGCTATTGCCACAAATACACCCGTGCGACTCGAGACTGGTTTTGGGAGGGTCACAAAATATATAAATATAATTATATATATATACACATAAAGTATGCTAACAAAAACTATTATGTTAGATGTATTATACTTGTATAATCGTGTAATATATTACACACACACACACACACACACACACACTATATATATATATATATATATATAAAACACAATTTTTTGCTAAACATTCCCCCTGCATGCTCTGGTCTAAACCACTGGTTCAGGAGGTTTCAGACTGAACTCGATCTGGTTTCGCTCGTCACTCGCAGTGAAACTCGTTAAGCTGTTGATCTTGATTATTCCTCTCTTCCATGACATCATTTTTCCTGCATTCTGGACATTAGACATTCTGAGTTTTCCCTCTTTTCTCGTGCTGATTCCCTCTGTTTTCTTAAGCAGTGTTGGTGAGTTCACTAGCTTAAGTCCAGTCCTGCTTACTGGTCCTCCAGTCCTGCTTACTGGTCCTCCAGTCCTGCTTACTGGTCCTCCAGTCCTGCTTACTGGTCCTCCAGTCCTGCTTACTGGTCCTCCAGTCCTGCTTACTGGTCTCCACTCCTGCTTACTGGTCCTCCAGTCCTGCTTACTGGTCCTCCACTCCTGCTTACTGGTCCTCCAGTCCTGCTTACTGGTCCTCCAGTCCTGCTTACTGGTCTCCACTCCTGCTTACTGGTCCTCCAGTCCTGCTTACTGGTCCTCCACTCCTGCTTACTGGTCCTCCAGTCCTGCTTACTGGTCCTCCAGTCCTGCTTACTGGTCTCCAGTCTGGTCCTCCAGTCCTGCTTACTGGTCCTCCAGTCCTGCTTACTGGTCTCCACTCCTGCTTACTGGTCCTCCAGTCCTGCTTACTGGTCCTCCACTCCTGCTTACTGGTCCTCCAGTCCTGCTTACTGGTCCTCCAGTCCTGCTTACTGGTCTCCAGTCCTGCTTACTGGTCCTCCAGTCCTGCTCACTGGTCTCCAGTCTTGCTTACTGGTCCTGTTTCTGTTAAGCATCAAACACCAGTGCGTTCACCGGCGGTGAGAGCTGAGAGTTCACCGGCGGTGTTTGAACGCTGCGTCAGAGTTGTATATCTACTGATTTTCTTGCGATCACAGATGAGTGCATGTGCACAGCTGAAGTGACAGCATGAATTTTTACTTTGGCCCTAATTAGCGAGCACTTACACTGCTAATACTGAACACACACACACATAAGTGCAGTGCATTATGGTCTGCAGTCCGACTCTAATCCCAGCTTTGCTCCTCAAACATGAATGTTATTAATTATGAATGGCCAGCAGGGATCAGAAAAGGTTACGTTCTCTGCGTCCTCACTGCATGCGTGGGTGCAGGAGTGTGTGTGTGTGTGTGTGTTGTCGCTGCTTTGATCAAACGCGGAGTGATTCCTCTGTGCCTGAAATAGCTGTCTCAGTTCCTGAGGGGTTTCTTTGCCTTCTTCACCGTGTGTAATCAGCTGAACTCATAACAGTGGGACTCCAGTTCCCAGCATGCACCACAGCTTGAAAAATCATGCAAATTACAGCATTACTTCCACTATTGCTGCTGTGTTTGTTGCCCTTTTCAAATATCTACACATCTAAACAAGAGAAAGAGGCATTTACTTGTTTTTAAGATCTTTAATAATGTTTGTGTTGTGTGTTGGTGTGTGTTGTGTTGTGTTGTGTTGTGTTGTGTTGTGTTGTGATGTGTTGTGTGTTGTGATGTGTTGTGTTGTGTGTTGGTGTGTTGTGTTGTGATGTGTTGTGTGTTGTGATGTGTTGTGTTGTGTGTTGGTGTGTTGTGATGTGTTGTGTTGTGTGTTGGTGTGTTGTGCAGGGTTGCCAACTGTGGGACTTTGGCTGGAGTGAGACTCTGTAAAACATCAGTGTGCGCGCGTAACCCAACCCTAATTATAACAAGTATAACAGGTATGAAATACAGAAATTGACTTAGGTTATCAAACAGTCCGCACTGCATAAATTATGAATTAAATTAGATTAATCCTTATTAAAGCTGCAAGCGTTCTTTAGTCAAGAGCAGTGAGTGATTTTCTATGTTCCCTTTGTTCTTTGGTTAACTTTACTGACTACAGAATTAGAGGCTGCTGTCACTTTAAAATCTGCCGCTGCTGACATGATCTCACGCATCTCATTTTCTCATTTACTCTTGTTCATTTAAGACTTTATGTAACTAATTTAAGACTGCTTTTCTGTTATGAGGATACTCGACAAAACGGACATTTTGGCATGTTGGCGTGTGTTATTGTTCATTCAAGCGCGAAAGAGAACTGCCCAGCAAAACTGATTCTGACGCGCTGTCTGTGCGCTCGATACTGGCGCGAGTCTTTCTGTGCGTCGTGTGTGTGAGTGTGTGCCAGGACATTCACAGACAGCGCGATACCTGCTCATTATAACTTTCGGTGAGGTATTTTTAGTGTGTGCAAGCGACGTTCCTGGACGCGGCTGCGCGCATTGACGCAGGCGCTCGTGTCCTGCTCGGTCCTGCTCCTCTGTGGCGATGACGGCGTGCGGTTAAAAATCATAACAAACTCATTTGAAAGTGGGGGGACACGAACGGAATTTCGAAAAGAGGGGGGACATGTCCCCCCTGTCCCCATAGGAAATTACGCCCGTGAGTGAAAGGCACACCATTTTATTATCTGCTTACCTTGATTTTTATATATATATATAAAAACACTAAATTTGTATTTTAATATATTTTTATTTATATCTGTAATATTAATTTTGAGTTAGTATATATATATATATCAAAATAGAATACATTATTATAGCATGTATACTGTATACAGTATATAGGTGTGTGTGTGAGTATTACAGTAATATATTTTAGTGAAAAAAAAATGTATATATAGGAGAGGGAGAGGGAGAGAGAACGTGAAAAAGTTTTCTACAGTCTAAGAAATATACATAGTCAGAAATGCGAGAGAATTGTGTGGTACAAAGTCGCAATTACACTTTTAATTCTTTATTCCATAGCAGAACAATTCAATAATATTTCTTATAATATTTCAATACAAGCGTTGAAGACGAATCTCCAGCGTGTGTGTGTGTGTGTGTGTGTCTCAGAAGGAAGCCCCTGCAGGAATATGATTTAATGATCTTCTTGTGAAGGTGTTCTGCGTCGGACTCATATTAATATGCACTGACTCCTGCATACGACAGAAATGATCAGGATGTCTCGTCATGGATCATAAAATCCCCCAAGGTGCCTTTCACTCGTCTGACACTGAGTGCACATCCGTCCCTATATTATAAATCACAGCGTTTCCATAATGAAAAATGTCGCTGAAGACAGAACTGCATTAAAATCCGTCCGTGTTTAAAGGTTACACGCGAGAAACGGCCTAGTTCTCATGTCTGTATGTTTTCATTAAAACATGAACTCTGTGTTTCACCGTTTATCACTGAGAAGCTTCAGTGTGTGCTGTATAAAGCTGGAGCTCTTCACGTGTCGAATTTTTTTTGTGTCAATGAAATGATTGTACTATATTTTAGTTTGATAATGTTTTTTTATTTATTATTTATTATTTATATTATTATTATTTTTTTTGTCTAAATTATATTTACATTGTATTTATAATCCATTTATTCACTTTTTGAGCATAGACCTGAAAATAAATGTCCAACTTAAACTGTGGTAAATCCTGAATGCTTTAGAGCGACAGACTGAAGTTTGATCTCTGTTCAAAGACGACACTTGGCAGATTATTGCTGAAGTGAAAAAAGTTTAAAAAAGTGAACTTAAAAAAATTTACAGAATTTTATGTTTATTGTTATGAAAAATGCACAAAAATACTATTTTAAATTTTTATATGAAATATTTATTTTAAAATCACGTTTTACTCTAAAACTGCAAGAAAATTAAAGCCATAAATCTAAACAAGTTGTGTTCCAAATTTGAGGTTGATATCTCAATAAATGATCTTTCAGTGAGAGTGTGTTCGGCTGCAGTACCAAACGCTTCCACTAGAGGAAACTCGTCTCCATTCATTTCCAATGCGTCATTTTTGACCGCGAGGAGGACAAGTGTGACGATTTTTTACAGGACCATTAAACCTGTTCGAATCATGTCCATGATTTATTTTTGTGTTCACACAGCAAGTGCCAAAACCTTTACCAAGTTTCGTACCATTCCAATAAAGAAAAAAATTCAAAAAAAATAAAACGTAAAATGTTTTGGTAAAAAATGACCGCAGAGCACCAGAGTGTGTTTTTTTTTAAATATTCATTTATTTTTTCCCCCATTTTTTTCTACTTCCAAATTTCACGTTTTGTGTTTAGTTCTTCTGGCAAGATCAGCTGTAAGCAGGGTTTTGGTTCACCAGTTGCTTCTCTATATTCTCCATTGTATTAAAACCCTCCTCATTTAATCCCAAATGAGGATTAATTGTATATTTGCAGCAGATAACCTTGCAGTGCTCCCCCTTGTGAGGCCATTAGTCTGTTCTCCTTCGGCCATTACCGAGCAAGTTAATTTGTGTGTGTGGGGCGATGGGTTTATGTGATTAAATTATGGCTGTCGTGTGTGTGATCCGAGAGGGTTTGCGGGCGAACGGCGAGTCCTTGTGTGTTAAAGAGCTCATTGAAAAACACACCAGAGCACTGCTGGCATCTGCAAACAAAGAGTCCCTCAGATACACTTGATCATCAGCAACTTCCATAAACACGCTTGTGCAAGAAATGCAAGAAATGTACTCTGCATGTTAAAGTCATGATGCAATCGTCTGGTGAAGCTCTTATGCACTGAAATCACTGTGATAAAACTCTCTAATGTTGTTCGGCAGTAAAATAAAGGGTGTTTTCACAGTGATGCCATAGAGCATCAGTTTTTGGTTTAAAAAACGATCTTTAACGCTATTAGCGCTCTTAATATCTAAAGAACATTTTCCACTATAAAGAACCTTTTCATGCGATGGGAAGATGTTAAAGCTTCTTCATGGAACCATCAATGCTAATAAAGAAGAGTGATTAATCGAAACCACATGTTAAATGAGAAGTTCACTTCAGAATTAAAATCTCCTGATAATTTACTCATCCAAGATGTTCATGTCTTTCTTTCTTTAGTCGAAAAGACATGAAGGTTTTTGAGGAAAACATTCCAGGATGTTTCTCCATATAGTGTCTTCAATGGGGTCCAACGGGTTGAAGGTCCAAATGTGAGTTAGAGTGCAGCTTCAAAGTCTCGACACGATCCAGCCGAGGAATAAGAGTCTTATCTAGACAAACCAGCAGACATTTTAGAACTAAATAAACTTTTATATACTTTTAACCACAAATGCTGGTCTTGCACTAGCTGTGATGCGACACACATTACGTAATCACGTTGAAAGGTGAAGCGTGACCTAGGCGGAAGAACCGACCCAGTGTTTACAAAGAGAACAAAGAGTGTTTTTGCAGCATCAGAGTGAGTGTGTTTGTGCAGCATCAGTGTGAGTGTGTGTGCAGCATCAGTGTGAGTGTGTTTGTGCAGCATCAGTGTGAGTGTGTGTGTGTGTGCAGCATCAGAGTGAGTGTGTTTGTGCAGCATCAGTGTGAGTGTGTGTGTGTGTGTGTGCAGCATCAGTGTGAGTGTGTGTGTGTGCAGCATCAGTGTGAGTGTGTGTTTGTGCAGCATCAGTGTGTGTGTGTGTGTGTGTGTGCAGCATCAGTGTGAGTGTGTGTTTGTGCAGCATCAGTGTGAGTGTGTGTGTGTGCAGCATCAGTGTGAGTGTGTGTTTGTGCAGCATCAGTGTGTGTGTGTGTGTGTGTGTGTGTGTGTGTGTGTGCAGCATCAGTGAGTGTGTTTGTGCAGCATCAGTGTGAGGGTGTGTGTGTGTGTGTGTGTGTGTGTGTGTGTGTGCAGCATCAGTGTGAGTGTGTGTGTGTGTGTGTGTGCAGCATCAGTGTGAGTGTGTGTTTGTGCAGCATCAGTGTGAGTGTGTGTGTGTGCAGCATCAGTGTGAGTGTGTGTGTTTGTGCAGCATCAGTGTGTGTGTGTGTGTGTGTGTGCAGCATCAGTGTGAGTGTGTTTGTGCAGCATCAGTGTGAGTGTGTGTGTGTGTGTGTGTGTGTGTGTGTGTGTGTGTGTGTGTGTGTGTGCAGCATCAGTGTGAGTGTGTGTGTGTGTGTGTGTGTGTGTGTGTGCAGCATCAGTGTGAGTGTGTTTGTGCAGCATCAGTGTGAGTGTGTGTTTGTGCAGCATCAGTGTGAGTGTGTGTGTGTGCAGCATCAGTGTGAGTGTGTGTTTGTGCAGCATCAGTGTGAGTGTGTGTTTGTGCAGCATCAGTGTGTGTTTGTGCAGCATCAGTGTGAGTGTGTGTGTGTGTGTGTGTGTGTGCAGCATCAGTTTGAGTGTGTGTGTGTGTGTGTGTGTGTGTGTGTGCAGCATCAGTGTGAGTGTGTGTTTGTGCAGAATCAGTGTGTGTTTGTGCAGCATCAGTGTGAGTGTGTGTGTGTGTGTGTGTGTGCAGCATCAGTGTGAGTGTGTGTGTGTGCAGCATCAGTGTGAGTGTGTGTTTGTGCAGCATCAGTGTGTTTGTGCAGCATCAGTGTGAGTGTGTGTGTGCAGCATCAGAGTGAGTGTGTTTGTGCAGCATCAGTGTGTGTGTTTGTGCAGCATCAGTGTGAGTGTGTGTGTGTTTGTGCAGCATCAGTGTGAGTGTGTGTGTGTGCAGCATCAGTGTGAGTGTGTTTGTGCAGAATTAGTGAGTGTGTGTGCAGCATCAGTGTGAGTGTGTTTGTGCAGCATCAGTGTGTGTGTGCAGCATCAGTGTGAGTGTGTTTGTGCAGCATCAGTGTGTGTGTGTGTGTGTGTGTGTGTGTGTGTGTGCAGCATCAGTGTGAGTGTGTGTGTGTGTGTGTGTGTGTGTGTTTGTGCAGCATCAGTGTGAGTGTGTGTTTGTGCAGCATCAGTGTGAGTGTGTGTGTGTGTGTGCAGCATCGGTGTGAGTGTGTGTGTGTGTGTGTGTGTGTGTGTGTGTGCAGCATCAGTGTGAGTGTATTTGTGCAGCATCAGTGTGTGTGTGTGTGTGTGTGTGTGTGTGCAGCATCAGTGTGAGTGTGTGTTTGTGCAGCATCAGTGTGTTTGTGCAGTATCAGTGTGAGTGTGTGTGTGCAGCATCAGAGTGAGTGTGTTTGTGCAGCATCAGTGTGTGTTTGTGCAGCATCAGTGTGAGTGTGTGTGTGTTTGTGCAGCATCAGTGTGAGTGTGTGTGTGCAGCATCAGTGTGTGTGTGTGTGTGTGTGTGTGTGCAGCATCAGTGTGAGTGTGTTTGTGCAGCATCAGTGTGAGTGTGTTTGTGCAGCATCAGTGTGTGTGTGTGTGTGTGTGTGTGTGTGCAGCATCAGTGTGAGTGTGTTTGTGCAGCATCAGTGTGTGTGTGTGTGTGTGTGCAGCATCAGTGTGAGTGTGTGTGTGTGTGTGTGTGTGTGTGTTTGTGCAGCATCAGTGTGAGTGTGTGTTTGTGCAGCATCAGTGTGAGTGTGTGTGTGTGCAGCATCGGTGTGAGTGTGTGTGTGTGTGTGTGTGCAGCATCAGTGTGAGTGTGTATTTGTGCAGCATCAGTGTGTGTGTGTGTGTGTGTGTGTGTGTGTGCAGCATCAGTGTGAGTGTGTGTGTGTGCAGCATCAGTGTGAGTGTGTGTTTGTGCAGCATCAGTGTGAGAGTGTGTGTGTGTGTGCAGCATCAGTGTTGTGTGTGTTTGTGCAGCATCAGTGTGAGTGTGTGTGTGTGTGTGTGTGTGTGTGTGTGCAGCATCAGTGTGAGTGTGTGTGTGCAGCATCAGTGTGTGTTTGTGCAGCATCAGTGTGAGTGTGTGTGTGTGCAGCATCAGTGTGTGTGTGTGCAGCATCTGTGTGAGTGTGTGTGTGTGCAGCATCAGTGTGTGTGTGTGTGTGCAGCATCAGAGTGAGTGTGTTTGTGCAGCATCAGTGTGTGTGTGTGTGTGTGTGTGTGTGTGTGTGTGTGCAGCATCAGTGTGAGTGTGTGTGTGTGTGTGCAGCATCAGTGTGAGTGTGTTTGTGCAGCATCAGTGTGAGTGTGTTTGTGCAACATCAGTGTGTGTGTGTGTGTGCAGCATCAGTGTGAGTGTGTGTGTGTGTGTGCAGCATCAGTGTGAGTGTGTTTGTGCAGCATCAGTGTGAGTGTGTTTGTGCAACATCAGTGTGTGTGTGTGTGTGCAGCATCAGTGTGAGTGTGTGTGTGTGCAGCATCAGTGTGTGTGTTTGTGCAGCATCAGTGTGTGTGTGTGTGTGTGTGTGTATGTGTGTGTGTGCAGCATCAGTGTGAGTGTGTGTGTGTGTGTGTGTGTGTGTGTGTGCAGCATCAGTGTGTGTGTTTGTGCAGCATCAGTGAGTGTGTGTTTGTGCAGCATCAGTGTCAGTGTGTTTGTGCAGCATCAGTGTGAGTGTGTGTGTGTGCAGCATCAGTGTTTGTGTTTGTGCAGCATCAGTGTGAGTGTGTGTGTGTGTGTGTGTGTGTGCGCAGCATCAATGTGTGTGTTTATGCAGCATCAGTGTGAGTGTGTGTGTGTGTGTGTTTGTGCAGCATCAGTGTGAGTGTGTGTGCAGCATCAGTGTGAGTGTGTTTGTGCAGCATTAGTGAGTGTGTGTGCAGCATCAGTGTGAGTGTGTTTGTGCAGCATAAGTGTGAGTGTTTGTGCAGCATCAGTGTGAGTGTGTTTGTGCAGCATCAGTGTGAGTGTGTTTGTGCAGCATCAGTGTGAGTGTGTTTTTGCAGCATTGGTGAGTGTGTTTTTGCAGCATTGGTGTGTGTGTTTGTGCAGCATCAGTGTGTGTGTGTTTGTGCAACATCAGTGTGTGTGTGTGTGTGTGTGTGCAGCATCAGTGTGTTTGTGCAGCATCAGCGTGAGTGTGTGTGTGTGCAGCATCAGTGTGTTTGTGCAGCATCAGTGTGTTTGTGCAGCATCAGTGTGTGTGTGTGTGTGCAGCATCAGTGTGTTTGTGCAGCATCAGTGTGTTTGTGCAGCATCAGTGTGAGTGTGTTTGTGCAGCATCAGTGTGAGTGTGTTTTTGCAGCATTGGTGAGTGTGTTTTTGCAGCATTGGTGTGTGTGTTTGTGCAGCATCAGTGTGTGTGTGTGTGTGCAGCATTAGTGTGTGTGTTTGTGCAGCATCAGTTAAACAGTCAAGTGCGAGTGCTGAGATTCATGTGTTAATTAACCTGAATGTTGTTTACGACCCGTACGGTTTAGTCCCTCACAGACGCATGAAAGAAACTCTAATTAGAGCGGCTCTGAAGTGTTTGGTCCGCATTTAACCTTCATTCATTCACAACATTCCCAGCGTTCGGCATCACAAAGCCTCACGCTGAATCCCGGCTGGCATGAATAATTGCTGGATCCTCAAACGAACGACACGTCAGGTCCGGAGACTCTGCGTTGTTAATGTTGTCTCTGGGAATCGTTTGCTCGTGTCAGTGCTGATGAAGCTCACAATTAAAGCCTTGTTAAGAGGAGTGAAGCATCAGAAAGGTGCAGCCATCTCTGTTCTTCTGCTAGTCTCACTGATAAAGTATTTAAAAAAAATTACATTTCAACTCTATTAACTCTATATAACTCTAACTATTACCTTTTTTTAACACTGGCAAATGGGTAAATATACTGTGTTTTTGAAAGAGTCTCTTCTGCTCACCAAAGCTGCATTTATTTGATCAAAAATACAGTAAAAATTATGAAATATTATTCTAATGTAAATCATCTGTTTTCTATGTGAATATATAGTAAAGTGTAATTTATTCCTGTGATCAAAGCTGAATTTTCAGCATCATTACTCCAGTCTTCAGTGTCACATGATCCGTCAGAAATCATTCCAATATGATGATTTGATGATCAAGAAACATTTATGATTGTTATCAGTGTTGAAAACGGTTCATATTTTTCTGGGAACATTTTATTTTTCATGATTCTTTGATGAATAGAAAGTTGAAAAGAACAGCATTTATCTAAAATAGAACCTTTTGTAACAGTATTAATGTCTTATACTGTCACTTTTGATTAATTTAATGCGGCCTTGATGAATATAAGTGTTCCTTTTACTCACTCCAAACTTTTTAATGGTAGTGTATGACGGTTTCCTCAAAAATATGACTGTGTTCAACATTAATAATCATAAATGTTTCTTGATCATCAAATCATCATATTAGAGTGATTTCTGAAGGATCATGTGACACTGAAGACTGGAGTAATGATGCTGAAAATTCAGCTTTGATCACAGGAATAAATTACACTTTACTATATATTCACATAGAAAACAGATGATTTACATTGGAATAATATTTCACAATTTTTACTGTATTTTCGATCAGATAAATGCTGCTTTGGTGATTAGAGACTACGATGAGTTAGGAATTGTGTAGTGATTTCATGTAAAAAGAAAAGAAAACCCATTTAAAGCAGAGCAAGGGCTCTCAGGGAACGTTCCTCCAGTTCCTCTACAGAAGAGTAATGTGACGCTGGACTGGATGAAGGATCACAGCGTCTCTCTGGTTCTTGCTGCCGTTTTGTAGTGGATTTAGTCTCGGGTTCGAAGCATTAGCGCTTCTCTCACACCGACAGGCCTATAGATGCCCTTGACTTTCATTATGAAACGGTGTGTATCGTCATAAATCATACGAGTGCAGTCGGGCTTTGATATATTGACCTGCTCCGTGTGATCAGAGCCGAATTATCCTCCAGAATCCCATTCGCTCGGACACTGAATCATTCTGTCATCGGGATCGCAGTGAATCTGCTCTCCAACAAACAAACGCTTCAGAAACAAGCAAAAAGATCCCGACAGCAAATCAAGAAAATAATCTTTTCCAGTGAACATGTAATGCTGTTCGACTGCAGGTTAATATGCTCACTGTGGAAAAGATTATTTTCTTGATTTACTGTCGGGATCTTTTTGCGTTCACTGAAAAAAATTTGGAGTAGGATTTACTTGAAAAAAGCTAGGCAACTTTTTTCACTCAGAAAATGCTAGTAAATTTACAAAGATTTGCCAAGTAAAAACCTAAACATATTTATCAGTAGCTTTAATTAGAAATCTTTAAGTTAAATTTACTTGGAATATGGAATTAAGTAAACTTTACTTAACCTAGTTAAGTGAAAGTAACACAGAAAATAAGTAATTTTAACTTGGCTAGTAAAAGGTTGATTAATATCGATTTAGTTGAAAATTCCTTTGCATTACATTTCACTCAAACAATAATATTGAATTATACCAGTCATTTATAGTATGTGCTTTACTTAGATTATCTAAGTAATTTATACTACATCATGTCAGATGTTAAGCATCATGTGAATGCAAAGACCTCAATACTTGGTAGACAATATACAATGACGGTAACATTTGATGGATCGTTTTTGTGTTTGAATGTGTCATTTTGAGCAGAAAATTTACTCGAAATGTCACAAAATGGCAAGTTACTAATCCTGACAACAAAAGCAATGATAAAACAGTGTAAATACAGCTGGAAACCAGTGAAAAATGAACCTCATTAATTATTCAAGGTCCAGTGCATGATGGGAACCCCAGTATCAGAAAAGCTGAGTAATTTTTACTTAATTTTATTGAGTTGATATTTACGCTTTCATTTCTACTCGCTTGAATTAAGTACTGATATGGAATTTACTTTTTTTCCAGTAGTATTTACTTCACCAAAAAATCATTTTTTACAGTGTTCCTGTAATGTAAATCCCGTAATACTACGGCTGTTGTTTAAACAAGAAACACTAAGCTAAGAAACACTAAGCAAGTTCATTTAATAGTGCTGGGCAACGACTTATCGTGATTAATCGCGTCCAAAATAAAAGTTTGTGTTTACATAATATATGTGTGTGTGTAAAAATAAATGAATAAATGTAAGAAATATTTGCATGTGTATATTATTTATACTTACTTTATTTTATAAACATAAATATTTTATTTATCAATAAAAAAAATCTTAAATAAATGCATGTGTGTATTTATATATACAAAATAATTATACACAGAACACACACATATATTATGTAAACACAAACTTTTATTTTGGATGCGATTAATCAGCACTAATATAGATACTCTCAAAACTCTCAATTTTGCGTCTTATGTCAATTTCTGTTGTTTTAGATATTTTTATCTCTGACTTGTTGCTAAAGATACATTGTTGCATTCAAATTAAAATATTACAATTTTGTTGGAAATTTATTTTTATTTTTTCTGATGTAATATTTTGGTAACACTTTACAATAAGGTTTCATTAGTTTACATGAACTAACAATGAAAAATACTTTTAAAGCATTTATTAATCTTAGTTATGTTAAAATTCAACATTTACTGATACAATCATTATCAAATCAAAAGTTTTATCTGTTAATATTACTTAATGGACCTGAGCTGACGTGAACTAACAATAATGAATAGTTGCATTTTTATTAACATAACATTAACAAAGATGAATAAATACTGCAACAAATGCATTCCTTATTGTCGGTTAATGTTAGGATTGACTAACAGACCATACAATATTGTTATCCCTAATCATGTCATTTTTGTATCATTCACTCCAATTAGCTGCAGAAACGCCTCCATTGTAGTCGTGAGTTTCTTCCGGGAACGAACACGTCACAATATTCCTCATTATAATAATTAATGCGCAGAATAAAGGGGCGGGGCCTGGTTGAGTTAGTTAGTAGTGTGTTAAACTGGCGGTTATGGTAAGGGTCGGGACATTTCCCAAACACACTCGAAGCGCTCGACCAATCACAACACACTGCTCCAGCCGACCAATCAGAGCACAGTGTGCTTTTCAGAAGGAGGAGCTTCATAGAGACAGGAAGTAAACAGAGCGTTACTGACAGACTGGGAAGAGAGGAGCCGCAACAATGGAGAATATGAGGAGAATAATCAACATTCAAGCAGGAAAACCTGTTCTAGTAGAGCATAATATGGCCTCTTTAATATATATATATATATACGTGTGTGTGTGTTCACAGGAGTGGACTGGATTTTCTTTGCAAGAAATCATTTTGAATGTTTCTGTTTTGTTAAAGCGCTCCACAATCATAGTTTGACCCTGATGTGAAGCGCGTCGGTTTTACAGCCGTGGAAATTGTTGTCGCCTCATTCATCCTGAAATTACTTTCCCTTCTGCAGGTCAAAGGTCACGAGAGCTCAATCACACACACGCTCGGCGTTACAGAACAACCACGTCATGTTTGCCCGTTTTCCCTCTTTTTGTCCTTCTTTGTCTCTGTCGGTCGTTCGTCCTCAATTTCATGCTCTCGTGATCCGCTCGTTGTTTGACACACTTCTCGTCAGCTCGGTTATGGAGAACGATCTGTTTCTGCAGATTTACTCTCACTGGGGTTTCATGGAAATAGGGAGAGCAGTTCTATTTCCCTAAATTCTAAGAATGTTCTGCTAACATTCCCGTGAAGTTATGAAAACGTTATTTCTGGAAATGTTCTTGGTTATACGAACATCCATTTTATAATTCTGTTCCCTTTTTATAATTGTATTGTTCTTCAGACATTATGAATTACTTATGAATTATGAATTACATTATGATTACTTTTGAATGTTCTCTGAATGTTCTGAAACAAGTAACATTTAAAAAATGTTAGACGAACTAAAACGTTTCAGGAAAAAAAAAGAAGTTCCATGAATGATTTATAAATCACAAAAATATTTTTGTGAGCAACATTTTTGGAAAAATTGCAAAAATCGTTAGCAAATCTAAAAAAATTACAATTTGAAAACTTTTGGTTATGTGAACATTAAAGAAACATTCCATTGTATCATTCTTCAAAAAATGTGGGAATGTTACTTTTGAATGTTCTGAAACAAGTAGAAACATTTAAAAAAAAAGTTAGATAAACTAAAATGTTTCAGAAAAACGTTCCACGATGTATAAATAACATTTGAAAACATTATTAAAGACCAGATAACTTTGAACGAACATTTTAATAATGTTACTGCATGTTCATAACTTTTTCTAAAAAAAAACAACTTTTACTATTTTCACTATTTTCTCTCTTCCAAACATAAACTTTCTGTTTCATAATCTTCCATCCTGGACTGAGTTCCTGTGGCTAAATCTGCCTGGAGGAAAGACTAGCGCTTTAAGTTTCGTTTGCTTTCCAAGTGTGTTTGTTGATTATCGCTCTTCTGCTTATCTTTCACTGCGAGCGGAAAGCTGTTCTGAATTAATTACACACTTAATTGGCCGGCGTACAGCTATTCTGCTTTAACATATCACTAATGTGAAACATATTTCTGTAGGGACGATGTGTCCTCACTAGAGCCTTCTCGATTAAAACAGGAACATTTAGGCTGAAACATCACCTGATGAATGTATCATTGTATTGGATTATTGTAGAAAATACCATCTGTGAACAACATAAGTTTATGATTCTCACACGTTTTGTTCATCATGATAATCTTCACAAGTACAAAGCTGAATGTAGGCGGTAAGTGTCATGACTTCAACATTACGATCATTACGGTTCAACTCTTTCAGTCTTTGTTTAACATCACTAGAATAGTTATAAACACAACGAGCCTCATTTAGACACTCATCAGGCGCTGAACCGAAACACATCGACTTCGGGATGATGGAAACGGAAGAGCTAAATACTCATTTCTGGATTTTGGCCTACAAAAATATCTCATACACTCTATATGAGTCAAATTACTGCTTTTAAAATCGTGTTTCTCGTCTGTCTGTCGTTGTATTGTTGTGTCTCGCCATCATTTGACTTGAAAACTTTGTTTTTCTAGCTTGCACCCAAAAAAAATCACCAAAAAATTGTTTGTAAATATTTTTATGAACATTTATTTATTTTTATCACCAAATATTATTTGCAAAAATGTTTTTAATGAGCACATTTTTTTGAGACATCATAAATAGTTTGCAAAAATATTTGAATGAGCAACATTTTTGGAAAAATCACAAAATATAGTTTGCAAAAGGCAAAAAATATATAATTGTGAGCAACGTTTTTGGAAAAATCACAATTTTTTTTTTTTGCAAAAATAAAAATATTTGAATGAGCAAGCTTTTGAAAAATCACAATAATAGTTTATAAAAAATATATATTTTAATGAGCAACAGTTTTTGATAAATAGCAAAAATCATTTGCATAAATCACAAAAAAAAATTATTTTGCATAAATCACACAAAAAAAATTCGCAAAAATCTGAATATTTTTTTATAAGCAATATTTTTTTAGCATAAAAAACTGCATAAATCACAAAGATATTATGCAAAAATACAAATATTATATGTTACAAAATACAAATATTTTACAAATACAAATATTACATATTAAAAAATACAAATATTTTAGTGAGCAATGTTTTGGGAAAAGGTTTCTCATTAAAATATTTCTGTGAATTTTGCAAACTCAAGTCAGGTGTGGGATTTATATTTTTGAGGTTTATATTGTGTTTTCATCCAACGCACCCGTGATTGATTCGGGTGTGTGAGGCACTTTGCCAACAGTGTGATAGTCTTTAGTTCATCTGTTGTAACTGAAGACAGATGTGGAGCTGATCAGTAATTCATGGTCTAAATATCACACACAGATGTTTAATGCTAGTCTAAAAACCCAAAGCGTTCAGAACTTTAAATGAACTAAGAGTGTTGTGAGATGTTTCATTTGCAGACGGAGTCCTGCAGTCTTCATTGTTCTCTAATGTTCTCGCAGACTCTAGCGTGATTGTCCCAGAGCAATTACCCGTGTTTGTGAGGATTTCATTATTTCTCCATAGATGTAATTATGCAGTCCCACGTTTGCTTTTCTGTGTCGTTTCCTCTATCCTGTTTTCTGTGTTTACTAAACACAACAGTGGATCACACACACGTGCCTAAATGACACTGTTAATCCTGTTACTGTCTCTTTAATCAGGACTTCCTGTGAACTGTTGCGTTTGATCACCATCACACTCGGTCCTAATTGAACTCTTGTCAGGGTTGAACTCTTGTCACTTGATTAATTGTGACTTTTCTGGCTTTAATCGAGTGAGGATGAAGGAGGAGAGCCGATGTTGTTCTCCGGGGGCCAGAGAGGATGATGGGATTGCGTCAGGTCTCGGCAATATTGCAAAAATTGTTTTTTAAAATGATATTGTATATGCATTTCCATATTTTTGTATCTGCACTCTTAAAAAATAAAGATTCCAAAACATTTTTTTCCACAGCGATGCCATAGAAGAACCAGTTTTGGTTCCCCAAAGAAACTTTTTCAGAGAGGAGTTCTAAAAAAAGAACCTTTTGGTGCTTTTCCATTACCAGTATCAGCTCAACTCGACTCAACTCGACTCGACTCGACTCGACTCGACTCGACTCGACTCGACTCGACTCAGCTCGGCTCGGCTCGCCTCAGCTCGGCTCGTTTTTTTTGCTCCGTTTTCCATTGCAGATAGTACCTCCACAATAGTACCTGGTCGTCATAGCGACGCCGCAGGAAACTGCCATGACTTAATCTTCTACACGAGACGCGCGAGACACACCCGCTACCCACACACACACAGGACAATGGAGGAAATCGAGTGTATGCTGTTTTTGGATGTTTTTGTCTTTGCTGTTTTTTATTCAGGATACTCCGTCTGGCGCGTGCACTGATGACGCAGTGAATAGTGACGATTCTCTCTGACCAATCAGCAGTCTGACGTGTTTTCACGTCACATTTTAGTATCGCCTCAGCTCGCTTAGAACCTCGCCGGAGGTGGTACGAAAAAAAGTACCTGGAAGCCGGTACAGGTACAACTTTTACACAGTGGAAAACCAAACAGAGCCGAGCCGAGTCGAGCCGAGCCGAGCCGAGCCGAGGCGAGCTGGTACTGTGTAGTGGAAAAGCGCCATTTGTTTTCTTAGTGAGAAGATCTTTTTAATAATCTAAAGAACCTTTTTCCTCTTTAAAGAACCTTTTGTGGTCCCATGGATGTTGAGGGTTCTTCATGGAACCATCAATGCCAATAATGAACCCCAATACAATGCCAATAAAGAACATTTTGTGGTTCCATGGACGTTAAAGGTTCTTCATTGAACCATCAATGCCAAAAATAACCTTTTGTGGTTCCATGGACGTTGAGGGTTCTTCATGGAACCATTAATGTCAATAAATAACCTTTTGTGGTTCTATGGAAGTTGAGGGTTCTTCATGGAACCATTGATGCCAATAATTAACCCCAATGCCAATAAAGAACATTTTGTGGTTCCATGGACGTTAAAGGTTCTTCATTGAACCATCAATGCCAAAAAGAACCTTTTGTGGTTCCATGGACGTTGAGGGTTCTTCATGGAACCATTAATGTCAATAAAGAACCTTTTGTGGTTCCATGGAAGTTGAGGGTTCTTCATGGAACCATTGATGCCAATAATTAACCCCAATGCCAATAAAGAACATTTTGTGGTTCCATGGACGTTAAAGGTTCTTCACTGAACCATCAATGCCAAAAAGAACCTTTTGTGGTTCCATGGACGTTGAGGGTTCTTCATGGAACCATTAATGTAAATAAAGAACCTTTTGTGGTTCCATGGAAGTTTAGGGTTCTTCATGAAACCATTGATACCAATAATAATGAACCCCAATGTCAATAAAGAACATTTTGTGGTTCCATGGACGTTAAAGGTTCTTCACTGAACCATCAATGCCAAAAAGAACCTTTTGTGGTTCCATGGACGTTGAGGGTTCTTCATGGAACCATTAATGTAAATAAAGAACCTTTTGTGGTTCCATGGAAGTTTAGGGTTCTTCATGAAACCATTGATACCAATAATAATGAACCCCAATGTCAATAAAGAACCCTTTGTGATTCCATGGACGTTAAAGGTTCTTCATTGAACCATCAATGCCAAAAAGAACCTTCATGGAACCATCAATGTCAACAAAGAACCTTTTGTGGTTCCATGGAAGGTGAGGGTTCTTCATGGACCAAAGGACATTGACATTGAGGGTTCTTCATGGAACCATTGATGCCAATAATGAACCCCAATGCCAATAAAGAACATTTTGTGGTTCCATGGACGTTAAAGGTTCTTCACTGAACCATCAATGCCAAAAAGAACCTTTTGTGGTTCCATGGACGTTGAGGGTTCTTCATGGAACCATTAATGTAAATAAAGAACCTTTTGTGGTTCCATGGAAGTTTAGGGTTCTTCATGAAACCATTGATACCAATAATAATGAACCCCAATGTCAACAAAGAACCTTTTGTGGTTCCATGGAAGGTGAGGGTTCTTCATGGACCAAAGGACATTGACATTGAGGGTTCTTCATGGACCAAAGGACATTGACATTGAGGGTTCTTCATGGAACCATTGATGCCAATAATGAACCCCAATGCCAATAAAGAACATTTTGTGGTTCCATGGACGTTAAAGGTTCTTCACTGAACCATCAATGCCAAAAAGAACCTTTTGTGGTTCCATGGACGTTGAGGGTTCTTCATGGAACCATTAATGTAAATAAAGAACCTTTTGTGGTTCCATGGAAGTTTAGGGTTCTTCATGAAATCATTGATACCAATAATAATGAACCCCAATGTCAATAAAGAACCCTTTGTGGTTCCATGGACATTAAATGTTCTTCATGGAACCACCGATGCAATGAAAAAGCATTATTTGTACGATTGTTCACTAAAATGGCTTGAAAGTGTGCAACTATTATTTAAACAGAACCGTCATTATTTTAAAGCAGAATTATTAGTGTTGCCTTAGAAACTGAAACTTCAAATGGATCCATATGAACCAAAATGCTTCATTTCCACATTGATTTACTTACATATTTTCTTGTGAAATGTAAGTAAAGGCAAAAAGGACGTGCTTTAACGTTTAAAGTCATTTAGATAGTTTTTTCATACAATGAGAGAGAGAAGTCTGAGCTCACAGAAAAATCATAACTGTACAAATTGTGATTTGTGAAGACTCAAAATCTTATTTAATCATTTTCAATTAAATGCACCAAAATAATTCATTTTGATCTTAAATATATGTAAATATTAATATGTATTGTTATTTTGGGGTATTTATTCATATGCACTAAAATAACTAAAATAATATGTTTATTCATGATTTGAACTGTCATGGAAATGAATCAGTTAATTTGAATTCATTGTATGATTTGAACTGAGTCATAATAAATCAGTTAATTCAAATTTATGATTTGAACTGAGTCATGGAAGTGAATCAAACTCGTCACATGACAAAGATGGATCATTAAAGTAATGTCTTTAAAAATCTTAATTAGCATATAAAAAGCTAATCAAAATGATTGTAATATTCAAGTATGTGGTCTAATTTATTATTGCCAGAAAAATAATTGTAAATACATTGTGAATCACATTCATAAACCTACATAAACAGGTCAACATGGATTCTGTGGTGTTAGAATCAGTCCGGCAGAAGATCTTTAGTCTCGTCAGCTCTCGTTTTCCACTTCTCCTTGTTTGTGTGATTTTCCGAGCTCATCCCTCTAGTTATCGCTCCTCCTGTGATGTTTGACTGATGCTCTTGTGTCGTGATTCCTCAGAGCAAACGCTCACGTCTTTGATTTACAGTCGTTTAAGATTCATTGTCCTGCCGTTTCACTGGCATGGAAACATCTTAAATCGCAGCGTTCCCTGTCCTGAGTGCATTCGTCATGATGGCCTAAACACAGAGGCGGACAGAGTACACAGCTTCTTTACTTGAGTAAAAGTACAGATACCCCTTGCTAAATTTTACTCAAGTACAAGTAAAAGTACTACAGTCAGATGTCTACTTAAGTAAAAGTACTAAAGTACTTGTTTTTAAAAGTACTTGAGTATCAAGAGTACAAGAGTACATTTTCTAAATATTGCATTACTACTGCCACAGTGCTTACATTGGTAAACACAGCAAACACTTGAAGCGAATTAACTTGTTCAGAAAATTGAAATAGTCTGGCGAGGTGGGGGAAGACTCATGAATATTCATTAGGGAAGTCATCCCTGATTGGTCTGATGACCTACCCCTAACCCCACCCCTAAACCTACCAGTCACTGGGGGTCTTATGGCCTCCCTAACCCCGCCCCTAAACCTACCCGTCACTGGGGTTAAGACCAATCAGAGATGACTTCCCTAATGAATATTCATGAGGCTTCCCCTACCATCCTGGGAAAAAAAATACTCCCAGGATGGACCTGCTGCGTCTTCATCCATTGTTTCGTCCATGGTTTCGTCTCTTATCTAAATCTGACCATGGAGTTGACTTTGGCGGAAAGCTGAAGGTGATTGCTGATAGGCTGTCCCAATCAGTGGCGCCTGCACAATCCAATCACATTTGAGAGGGAAACAACAAATTGAGGGTTTCCGAGAATTTTTTTTTCCTTTTTTTAGAAGAAGTAACGGGTACTCACAATTCAGGATAAACTGCTCTCTTAATTCCCGCCTGTGAGCGATGATGTCACGGCTCAGTGGTTCCTCCTTCATTGCTCAGCAGAATCGCTTATGTCTCATTAAAATATCTTTCATTTGTTGGGAGAAATAAATGAGCTATGATGATATTGCCATACAGTATGAGAATAGAGTTAAAAGTTATTATAGAGATCAAAGATTAATTGATCATGGATGAATTTGATAATCAATGTTCATATTGACATATTGAGAATTTTGAGTGTATACACACAAATAAATTATATATATATATATTTTATATTATTATTTATTTATATTAATTGTGTTATATATATATATATATATATATATATATATATCTTTTCAAAAAGTAACAAAATGAAACTAAAATAATAATATTAATATTAAATAAGTAAGCATGGATGAGAGATTATTATAATAATTATTATCATATTTACATTATATTCATTAATATTAATTTAGTAAAATTAGTTAAAGAGTGCAATATTATATATAAATAATTTATTTATAACAAATAATAAAATAAAACTAAAATAATATTAATAATAATAAATATGGCAACATGGGTAATATATTAATATTATATTTTAATTATATTAATTATTGTGAATTTGTTCATTTTTAATTGAATAAATGTTACATTTAAAATGTAATGTAATTTTGAATATATATATATATATATATGTGTGTGTGTGTGTGTGTGTGTGTGTGTGTATGTATGTATGTAAATATATTTACATGAAATAGGTCAACACGTGTGAGGAAAATAAGTATTTGAACACCTGAGAAAATCAATGTTAATATTTGGTACAGTAGCCTTTGTTTGCAATTACAGAGGTCAAACGTTTCCTGTAGTTTTTCACCAGGTTTGCACACACTGCAGGAGGGATTTTGGCCCACTCCTCCACACAGATCTTCTCTAGATCAGTCAGGTTTCTGGGCTGTCGCTGAGAAACACGGAGTTTGAGCTCCCTCCAAAGATTCTCTATTGGGTTTAGGTCTGGAGACTGGCTAGGCCACGCCAGAACCTTGATATGCTTCTTACAGAGCCACTCCTTGGTTATCCTGGCTGTGTGCTTCGGGTCATTGTCATGTTGGAAGACCCAGCCTCGACCCATCTTCAATGCTCTAACTGAGGGAAGGAGGTTGTTCCCCAAAATCTCACAATACATGGCCCCGGTCATCCTCTCCTTAATACAGTGCAGTCGCCCTGTCCCATGTGCAGAAAAACACCCCAAAGCATGATGCTACCACCCCCATGCTTCACAGTAGGGATGGTGTTCTTGGGATGGTACTCATCATTCTTCTTCCTCCAAACACGTTTAGTGGAATTATGACCAAAAAGTTTCTATTTTGGTCTCATCTGACCACATGACTTTCTCCCATGACTCCTCTGGATCATCCAAATGGTCATTGGCAAACTTAAGACGGGCCTTGACATGTGCTGGTTTAAGCAGGGGAACCTTCCGTGCCATGCATGATTTCAAACCATGACGTCTTAGTGTATTACCAACAGTAACCTTGGAAACGGTGGTCCCAGCTCTTTTCAGGTCATTGACCAGCTCCTCCCGTGTAGTTCTGGGCTGATTTCTCACCTTTCTTAGGATCATTGAGACCCCACGAGGTGAGATCTTGCATGGAGCCCCAGTCCGAGGGAGATTGACAGTCATGTTTAGCTTCTTCCATTTTCTAATGATTGCTCCAACAGTGGACCTTTTTTCACCAAGCTGCTTGGCAATTTCCCCGTAGCCCTTTCCAGCCTTGTGGAGGTGTACAATTTTGTCTCTAGTGTCTTTGGACAGCTCTTTGGTCTTGGCCATGTTAGTAGTTGGATTCTTACTGATTGTATGGGGTGGACAGGTGTCTTTATGCAGCTAACGACCTCAAACAGGTGCATCTAATTTAGGATAATAAATGGAGTGGAGGTGGACATTTTAAAGGCAGACTAACAGGTCTTTGAGGGTCAGAATTCTAGCTGATAGACAGGTGTTCAAATACTTATTTGCAGCTGTATCATACACATAAATAGTTAAAAAATCATACATTGTGATTTCTGGATTTTTTTTTTTTAGATTATGTCTCTCACAGTGGACATGCACCTACGATGACAATTTCAGACCCCTCCATGATTTCCAAGTGGGAGAACTTGCAAAATAGCAGGGTGTTCAAATACTTATTTTCCTCACTATATACACATACACGTGTATATATATATATAGCTCTTTTTAAAAAATTTAAAAAGTTTTCCTGGTACACAAATTGGTTCTTAAACAGTTTTATTTTTTTCTGCTGAAACATTGCTGCAAAGAATCATTAAAGAACCTTTCAGAGTTGGTTTATAAGCTAAAGCATAATTCCCCCCCACAGTTTTCTGAATATGAACGGGTATGAAGTGAGGTTCACTGACTGAGTGTGTTCCCTGTGTCCTGCTCGTCCCGTTAATGATCCTCGTCCTGCTGTACAGGGATTGTTTCCCTAAACTACAGGGATTGTGAATCTGCGGATCCAGATAAGAGCCGGATAAGAGCCGGATTGGCTGACGCTGGTCATAACTCTCCAGTGATGGTCTGAAATAAACCGTGTGTGTTTGAGTGACGCTCTTATCAACAAGCCCAGCGCTGAAGAACTGACGGGTTTGAGGACTTAATCTGAACCTCAGTGATCTATAACCTCAGAACGAGCCACAGCGGGCCGATCCGTGACAACACACACACACACTCGCAGGGAAACAAGCCAGTGGCATTTTACTGTCCTCAGACTGTCATACACGGAAGACATGCGACTCGAAACACCTCAACACTAGTGTTTGATTTGACCTGATCGTTTAAATCAGCATGTTTGTGCTTTTTATTCAAATGAAGAAAATCACTAAATCTGAACATGAAAACTTTATTTATTGGTTTAAAAGGTCTCCGCACAATCTAGTCCAGCTTTCACCATTAAAGTGAAATGTGAATTTGAATGAAAAGTGTTGCATTACGTTTAGATCTGCTTACTTTGCATCAGATTTATTTATTTTCTTTTTTTTTTTGCGCCGTTGGACATTATAACCAATCACACACACTTCTGTTGAGCTCATGAATGCAGTGGCCAATCAGAGAAGTTACATTCAATAAGCAGTTTGGAAAATGGCTAGATGGGTTATTTTTTATTTATTTTATTTTTTATTTTATTTAATTTTATTTAATTTAATTTTTACATTTTATTTAATTTTGTTTTATTTTCAAAAAGAGAAAATCACTATATCTGAACATGAAAAATAACACTGTTGATTACAGTCAATCATAACTTTATTTATCGGTTTAATGTGAATTGGTTAATGTTAGTTTTATGTTAGTTAGTAGATCTTGTTGAGATTTTTTAATGTTTTTGTTCAGAGTCTCTTCTGCTCACCAAGGCTGCTTTTATTTTATCAAAAATACTGTAAAAATTATGAAATATTATTATAATGTAAATCAGCTGTTTTCTATGTGAATATACAGTAAAGTGTAATTTATTCCTGTGATCAAAGCTGTATTTTCAGCATCATTACTCCAGTCTTCAGTGTCACATGATCCGTCAGAAATCACTCTAATATGATGATCTGATGCTCAAGAAACATTTATGATTATTATCAGTGTTTAAAACAGTTGTGCTGACTCATATTTTTGTATATATTGAGCACAGATGACTATTCTTTATCAATAGGTCACAGCCTAATACATGCTGAGAGATAAATTAATTTCAAAAACAAAAAATTCAATTAACAATAACCTTTTCCCATAACCGAAGGTCCGCGCAACAAAACAATATCAGTCCCACATCTTGTTCTCCGTGTTCTTTCTCCGTGTTCAAGCTTAAATGTCAACCACCCGTAAACAACTGAAAGTCTTTTTATAAATCAAAGTCTATAACAGGAGATCTGTTGTTCGTTTCCCGCAGGAGCTTCGGTTATTGTGTTTCACAGATGATTTCTGTCTCGTCCCAATCCCGAGAGACAAAGAAATAAGAGAAATGACCAGCGTCTGACGGGACGACATCCAGAGCCAGCGCGCTTTAATGGCTTTATAATGCCACTCAGGGAAAAACACTGATGTGAATCGAGCGCGACTGGAAGTGAACATCAACAGAAGACGTGGACGCTGAAGTCTCTCTGAAAGAGGATCCTGATAATTAAAATGCAAATCGCAGGTGTTGCTTTAGCTAAAGTAATAGATGAACACGGACGCGTTTATACGCAGTTTCTCATGCTCAGATGAAAATAAAGCACTACAGCATTCCTGACAGGACTATAATCATTCGCTGATGTAGACGCTGCGTTATTAAATGCATCTCTTTTTGGTAAGAGCCTCGACTTACAGTATTTTCAGGATTTCTGGCCTTGACATGTACATTACTCTTTACTAAAACCTATAACCAGGGACGGGCAGTATTTCAGATACATGTATTTAAAATACGTATTTGAAATACAAAATACTATTTTGTATTTTAAAGCCTTTGGAAAAAATCAAATGTAATTTGTATTTAAATACATTTAAGATGAGTATTTTTGTATTTTCAAAATAAATAAAATACTTTTTGCCAGTCAACCTCTTTATCAGGGTATTGATTTTGTGCATCACTAGCTCAGCACTGGATCAGCGATTTTTTTGTTGTTGGAATAAGCCAGGTGAGAATGTGATGATCAATTCTACTTGTTGATTAAAATTAAAATTCAGTTAACATGAAAGAATAAAAGAGCACAGACAAGTGGGAAAATAGCGTTAGCCAATCAGTCTTCTTGACCGGTAGTTGATTTTTATCAAGGAGCTTGTCAAATGTGTTTAAAGAATTACTGCATGTTAGGGCTGGTGATATGACACTATCATAGCGGTGATATAAAGTCTGAATCGATTCAACTTTTACATAGATAGGCCTATTTGTGGGGCAAATTTATCCGTGCAGCTTTTAGTGGGCAGGAATTATTGGAACGTTGGAGTGGAAACACTGATGAATAATACTCCACAAAAATCTTCAGCTTTTAGTTTTATTGTACACAAAAAATAATAATAAAAAAGGGGTAAATAGTGTCAAATTAATCTAAATAATTCTAATTTAAAATTTTAGATACACTTTCTAATTTTAATAAACTTATAGAAACAAATAAACTTTACATAAAATAAACATAAAATTACTTAAAAAACATTGGACTACCTGCAAGAAAAATATTTTTATTTTTTATTTTTTTTAAATACTCAAAAGAGTTTGAAATTCAGTTTATTCTGTGGAATCAAAACTGATATTGAGAATTGTGAAACCATGATATTGTTACTGTGAAGTAAAATTGAGATTTTGGTCATATCGCCCATCCATATTCTTTGCTAGATTCTCACAGTTTTACATACAGTATGAATTTTTTAATAGTGTTCACCACAAGTAATAGACTACACTGTAACCAGAAATAAGTATATAAATGGCTGGAAACCTATACATTTGCATAGGTTTATTTGTAATTGCCAGAAAGAAAGAAAGAAAGAAAGAAAGAAAGAAAGAAAGAAAGAAAGAAAGAAAGGGCAGAGATGAGGTTAGGAATGAAAAGTCAGTAGGTCTGTGTAGTTTCTTCATTCACTGTGACCTATTCCTGCACTGAATGGCCAATTTCACATGTATTTTGTGTATTTTCAAAATACAAAATACTGTATTTGTATTTAAATACATTTTTCACACAGTAGTTTGTATTTGTATTTAAATACATTTCCATGTATTTATGCCCATCTCTGCCTATAACGGACTCATCATGCTCCTGTGATCTCA